>NW_006796751.1:155347-223809 GCF_000442215.2 Lipotes vexillifer | reverse complement strand
GGAAATATGTGTAACTGATTCACTTTGTTATAAAGCAGAAACTAACACACCATTTTAAAGCAATTATACTGCAAAAAAAATGTTAAAAAAAAAAAAAAAAAAAAGAATTTGCCCAATGTAGCACAGAGGAATTTTAAGATAGTGAAAATATTCTGTACAATACTATAATGATGGAGACAATCATACATTTGTCCAAACTCATAGAATACACAACCCCATGATGAACCCTGATGTAAACTATGGGCTTTGGCTGATTATGATGTGTCAACCTAGGCTCATCGATTGCAACAGGTGTACCACTCCATGGGGGCTGTTGATAACGGGGGCGGCTATGCACGTGTGATGGCATATGGAATATCTCTGTATCTTTCTGTTAATTTTGCTGTGAATCTAAAATCATTTTTAAAAATAAAATCTTAAAAAAAAAAAAAAAAAAAAGGAGGCCACGAATACCTAGGGCTTTGGGTTCCTGAGCAGCAAAGCAAGCTTGGCCTCTTTCACAACTTAGTCTTAAGCTGGCTCTGGTCTGAGGCATGTATTTGCAGATCATTAAAATAGCAGCATAACTGGCAAACAGCAAGCTCATCACATAAATGGCTTGGACTGACAGGTTAAGTGGGAAGAAATCTCAGAATTATTCTGCCATGATGGTTTGTGATACAGCTTATTAGAAAGGTCCAGTGAACTAAAAATCCAAGCTGGGATATCAATTAAGTCTAGTAAGTTCTGATTCTGAACTCCAAATCAGGAAATAATAGATTCTAATCACTGCTGACTTAACTGTGTGACCCTAGGCAAGTCAGCCGCTCATCTTATAAAATGGATACCATGCATTCTTGCCTCCGAGTCACAGAAACACAGCGGAGGAAATTTATGAATGATTATCCTGAGTTCTGAGGAAGTTATTTAGATTCTTCCTGGCTCGAAAAGCTAATGGCTTTTTTGCCTTGGGGAACTTATCTTAACTGATATTTCTTCAGCTTTACTAATACCAGAGAGGCCACCTATATCTTGACTTCTTCAGGGCCATATCATATTTCTGTTACAAAGCAAATTATAAAGGGTAATTCACAGTGTAAATCCATCTCCTTTCAAACGCAACATTAAAAATGGCACCAGCTTCCTTAAATTTATGTTGTCATTTTCTTTCTAAGAGCTCTAAGCCCCTTTAGCTCATTTTCACCTCACAGCATCCCAAAGAGAGACTCGTACTAAAATCTCCAATCCCCGTTACAGATGGGGAAATTGAGAATCAGAGATAAAATGGAGATGAAATGAATTTTCAGTAGAGGTGAGATTAGGACATGTATCTCTTGACTTTCTGCCCTGTTGGAACAGCTTGCTTGGTGGAATTCAACTGAGAGACACAGAAAGAAGCACCTCTCACAAAACAGGTCCTTCATCAGCTTACTAAAGTGTCTTATATTTGCCCTCACCCTATCTCTAAGGCTAGATGATAATTGTGATTGTTGCAGCTAATAGATATTGAGTATGTACCTCGTGCCAAACAGTTACAACACATTTAATTTTCACAACAGTCTTAGAGATGTGGGCAGTGACATGTAACAAGGTTAAGTAATTTACCAGAGTTTACACAGCTGGTGGATTAAAAGTCCTTATTAAAGGACAAATGTGTACCTAGGTAAGTTGACCTATGCTGGGAGTGGTAGGGCGGTTTACAGGAAAAGGGTGAAACTCTGAAGTCAGGCAGATCTGAATTCAAAAACCTAACCCAGTTCATGAATCGTGAAACATCTGGCATGTTACACATGAAAAACAAAGTGAGGGACTTCCCTGGCGTTCCAGTGGACTCCACGCTTGGTAGGGCGGTTTACAGGAAAAGGGTGAAACTCTGAAGTCAGGCAGATCTGAATTCAAAAACCTAACCCAGTTCATGAATCGTGAAACATCTGGCATGTTACACATGAAAAACAAAGTGAGGGACTTCCCTGGCGTTCCAGTGGTTAAGACTCCACGCTTCCACTGCAGGGGGCACAGGTTCGATCCCTGGTTGGGGAACTAAGATCTCCCATGCTATGGGGTATGGCCAAATAATACAAAAATAAAAATTTAAAAATTTAAAAAAAGCAAAGTGAAACATGAATTGTGTTACTCCCTGCTTGAAACTGTTTTCTGGTTTCCCATTGCTCTAGGTCCCTGCATGTTTCACTTTTCCTGCCTCTCCAGCATCATCTCCTATGAGTCTCCTCCTTGCTTACTTGCTCAGATCACGTACCACCACGTTTCCGTTTTTCAGACGGGCCATAATCTCTCTCTTATCTCAGAGCTTTTTCACATCCCGTTCCCTTTGGAATGTATCCCCCACCCCACCTCTTACCTTGCATCAACCGTTAAGCACACCCAGCATATATCACAGGACATTTACCTTAGTCTAAACTTCATTATTCCACAACTCTGTATGGCATTCATTACTCTTAATGCATTTTACACAAAGACACTGAAGCCCAGAGAGGTTTAATCAGTTGCCTTGGGTTACACTGCTAATTAGTATCGGAGCTAAAATTCAAACCTAGTTCTAACTCCAAAGTTTGGGCTCTTTGCACCTAACCAAAACTGCCCCTGACTTTATTCTCTGAAATCAGGGATGTCCAGTCCTTTCCTGGGGCCCATCAGTTCACTGCTGAAAATTAGGGCATCACAGGCCATAAGGCTTAGGCCTTTCTCACAGTACTGGACTGAAGTCAGACACTGCCAAGGAATGCATGAAATCCTTCAAAACCCATCCACTTGGCCCACCTATGATATGTCTGCCAAGTGGTCTATCCCAATGTTATTCCAAAGGAAGGCCACAGGGCTAAGTAACTCTGTTCTATTCTTCCTCCTGAATGTAATAATCCAAAGGGGACTTCTGATAAAATCAGGGTCACTGAGATTGGATTGTTATGAGGATTATTCCAGCCAATCAGCTTGAACTTACTTTGAAAATTCCGCAGTGTTACGCCATTGGTTCACTTATTTAACACATTGGGAATGGGGGACTACCATACAGTGCACACTGCCTAGGTACTTAATATACTATAAGGAATAGGCAAGACTTGGGCCTTGCCATTTTGCCATCTTGGGGAAAATCAAACAAGAAACAAGCAAAACATATATACCAATAAATATTTGCAAACTGTGACTGTGAAGGAAACCTACAGAGTGATGTGACAGGGAATACTGGAGGGGGTGGGGTCTACATCACAGGATCTCTTCCTGGAGCCTGGGACCTGAGGGGTGTGAAGACGTCTCCTCCACATGCAAAGAGCTGGAGGAGGGAATTCAAGCTAGATGCGGATTACAGCTGCCAAGGCCGTGATTCAGTAAGGAGTTTGAAGTACTCAAGGTATTGAAGGAAGAGAGGAGTTTGGAGCAGGAGAGTAGAAGGAGAAGACATGCATTCAGCCATTCATATGCTTCTACCGAGCACCAGCCATTTGCCAGGCATTATTCCAGTGCTGGAGATAAAATAATGACAAAGAGTCAGAGAAGCTCCTGCCCCTCTGTGGTTGACATTCCAGCAAGAGTCTGGAGCAACAGGTAGGCTTCAAGCCTTTGGGGTTTTATAAAGCATAGAAAAGAGTTTGGAGTTTATTCTAATTGGAATGTAAAGTCAGGAAGTAACTTGATGTGATAAATATTTTAAAAGCTTACCCTGGTCTCCTCTGTGTAATGACAGGCAGAAGCCTCCAGAATTACTGCTGTTGTGATTTTGATTATCATCAATAATAAATATCCTGGGTCTCTCTTGCTTACATTTTTGAAGACAGAAATCTTGTCAACACAGTGACAAAATTTCAAACCGCTAGAGGGAATCGTTTACAAAAGGACACCAGCAGAGCATGGTGCTGTTCGCCCTCAGAGACTTTTTCCTCCAAATAATTTCTAAGCTAAAGTTAATTGACATATCAGCCAATAATGTTCATAAGGCAGAAGCCCCCTGACGTAAGTTGAAAGAAAGTAGAAGAAACAGTGCCCATCTGCAAATACAGGGATAATTTATAATCAATCATATCCCTTTCCTCTGTAAGCCTTTTCTATCCCTTTCTAATCACAGACTACTTTAGAATGTGAGGAATAATCAAATTCGATTTGATTCGTCTATGAAAGGAAGAAGGGAGCTTTCACATCCTCTTGCAAAATAAGTGGACTAGCTCCCAGGTTCCTTTATCCTTGGGAAATATTGTTGTCTCCTGAAAAAAACATGGGTTTTAGACTGTGAAGTCCGGATTCATATCCCAATTCCAGTATTAGCTGTTACATGTGGGTAACTTACTTAGCTCCTCAAAAATGAGGAGTTGAAAACAGGTACTTAAACAAAAACTTGTACATGAATGTTCAACTTGTACATGAATGTTCATAGCAGCACTATTATATACAATAGCCAAAAAGTGCAAAAAACCCAAATGTCCATCAGCTGATGGACTAGATAAACAAAATGTGGTGTATCTATACAATGGAATATTAGTCAGCCATCAAAAGGAATGAAGTATTGATACATACTATGACATGAATGAACCTTGAAAATATTACCCTAATGGAAGGAAGCCAGACACAAAAATATATATATTACATGGTTCAATTTATAAGAATTATTCAGAATAGGTAAATCCATAGAGACAGAAGGCAGAATAGTAGATGCCAGGGGCTGGGGAATGACTGATTAATGGGTACAAGTTTGCCTTTCTGGGTGATAAAAATATTTGGGTACTGAGTAGAGGTGATGACTGTGCAATACTGTGAACATCCTAAATGCCACTGATTTGCATACTTTATTATTATTATTATTATTTTACATCTTTATTGGAGTATAATTGCTTTACAGTGTTGTATTAGTTTCTGCTGTATAACAAAGTGAATCAGCATATGTATACATATATCCCCATATCCTCTCCCTCTTGAGCCTCTCTCCCACCCTCCCTATCCCACCCCTCTAGGTCATCACAAAGCACCGAGCTGATCTCCCTGCACTATGCGGCTGCTTCCCACTAGCTATCTATTTTACATTTGGTAGTGTATATATGTCAATGCTACTCTCTCACTTCGTCCCAGCTTACCCTTCCCCTGCCCCTGTGTCCTCAAGTCCATTCTTTACGTCTGCATCTTTATTCCTGTCTTGCCCCTAGGTTCAACAGAATCTTTTTTTTTTTTTTAGATTCCACATATATGAGTTAGCGTACAGTATTTGTTTTTCTCTTCTGACTTACTTCAGTCTGTATGACAGACTCTAGGTCCATCCACCTCACTACACAGCCACTATGGAGAATAGCATGGAGGTTCCTTCAAAAACTAAAAATAGAACTACCATATGACCCAGCAATCCCACTACTGAGAAAACCATAATTCAAAAAGAGACTTGTACCACAATGTTCATTGCAGCTCTATGTACAATCGCCAGGACGTGGAAGCAACCTAAGTGTCCATCGACAGATGAATGGATAAAGAAGATGTGGCACATATGGAATATTATTCAGCCATAAACAGAAACAAAATTGAGTTATTTGATTTGCAAACTTTAAATGGTTAATTCTATGTTATATGAATCTTACCTCAATTTTTAAAAAGTGGGAGTCCCAGGAGCCAGGAACCTTCCCCATTTTGAATAGTTATAGCCCAAATTTGGCACAAAGGTTATGTTTGCAAACTGTTTCATGGAAATCTAGAGTTACCCATGAGCCTTTGGAATCCTGGGATAACTATCTTTTCTGCTTTATACCTTGATATCCCATGAAAGATTTAATATCTGCTTTCTATAGGTTTCTTTATAGGGGAATTTTTTTTAATTCCATATTAAAGCAAGCAATCTTTATCTGCTTTAAATCAAAGAGGCTACAAAATGATAAGCTAAGGACTTAACTTGAACTTAGGAGTCTACATTTTACATTTAAATTTTCTCTAATGTTTAAAAGAATTTGACACTTCAAAGAATCTAACACATTAGCTTTATGTTCACTGAGCAATTATTCTTAAGACTTTTTCTGTCTGAGAAGAATAATGGTATTTAATCTTGGTAAATAGCTTTAGATTCACCATATGGAATTTATTAGTTTTTCTGGAATTGTTTAAGTATTGGGAACATTTTGGTTATTAGTTGTACCTTTGAACTGTTTAAAGAAGAAATAGGATAAATTAAGTTGAAAATATTTGAAGCAGCTTAATAGACCAAGTTCGTAAATGAAACCAAACTAATCAAAATGATCATCAAAATTTGCTTTACTTAAAAATAGCAGAAACTAACAAACCATTGTAAAGAGATTATACTCCAATAAAGATGTTTTAAAAAAATAGAATAATAAGATGAACCAGGACTTCTAAGGAAAAACAAAGTTTCTGAATTTATAAGTGTAATAAATTGAATATTACATTAAAATAACCAAAAATAGCCATTTCTATGCACAGAAATCATCTCCAAGGAAATCTAAAATTCACTCTGATATTTCCCATTCAATAAAGCCATCCAGGGACTTCCCTGGTGGCGCAGTAGTTAAGAATCTGCCTGCTAATGCAGGGGACATGGGTTCGAGACCTGATCTGGGAAGATCCCACATGCCGTGGAGCAACTAAGCCCGTGCGCCACAACTACTGAGCCTGTGCTCTAGAGCCTGCAGGCGACAACTACTGAAGCCCACGCGCCTAGAACCCATGCTCTGTAACAAAGAGAAGCCACTGCAATGAGAAGCCCGCGCACCGCAACAAAGAGGAGCCCCTGCTCACCGCAACTAGAGAAAGCACGCACGCAACAATGAAGACCCAATGCAGCCAAAACTCAATCAATCAATCAATCAATTTTTTAAAATAAACAAATAAATAAAGCCATCCACACTCTAATCTTCAGTCACTAATGCACATATATCATCTTCCTTACCCAGCCCATACTGAACTTTTAGAGCTTAACTCTCAAGCACAGTGTAGTATAGTACAACAATCTAACTGTACTCGTGGGTCCCAATGACTTTGCTTCTCTTTTCTCAAAACATAATTTATAGCAATCTTAGTTTCCACTTGCTAGGGATGCCAATAAAAAAAAAAAGCAAAGAAAAAGAAAAAAGTGCTTCCACTTTCCCCTCTTCTACCCAGACTCCAAGAACAGTCACCATTAAATGATGATGGCATACTGTCCTGCAGAGCCTGGCTATTGCCTCAGAATCTTTCCGAAAACAACCTTTTAGGTAACTGTTACCAAATTATCGGAAATAACGCGCAAAATGAAATCTGTTCATCACCCTCGGTCTTCACTCCTGAATTATTTTGTCAGCCCTACCTCTCCATTCCACACTCCTTAAGAAATAGAATAAAAGTAATATTACTCTGCACCATATCTGATATATGTGGTTGCCTGGCCCGGCTCCACTAAGAAAGCATAGCTGCTTAACAGCACCTCTGATATATGTTCACAATCTATTCCTAGGTATAGAACCCATTCAAACTGACTACTGAGAATACCCAAAGATAGATAACTCCAAAATGGAAACTTTCCTGTTGCACAAGTCAAGAGAACAGAACAGTCTCTTTCTAGGGGTCACAGATATCAACTTTTCCATGGCAGGCCATCTCCAAATTCTCCTATACCCAAAGAATTAAAACAGTTCATAATATCATCGCACTTTCCAAGCTAATCAAATGGAATCATCTTCAGGACCTATCATTCCCTGGACAGTCTTTTGGAGGAATATAGTATGAAAGTTCTACTCCAGTGGCATATTACGGTGTGTTAATCTATTATCAGGATGCATTACCAGAGATTCTTTTAAAACATTAGCGAGTACACCGAGGTTTCCTAAAGGTCAACTACATCATCAAATGAGTTTCCAACTGACAGGATCACTTAAAAATTATAGAACAAAGAGTCCAGAAGCAAATTCATTAATGGATTTTATTTTCAAGACACAGCCCCGCTGATGTTTGGTTCCCAGAATACTTAACTAATTCTGCACAGTAATTCCAGATGCTACCAGATTTGCAACACCTTTCCTCACACTCAATGCTCCACTCCGCCAGATGCACACATGGCTTTTGTGTCTATTTCTGGATGGTTCTTTACCTCTAAATCTTTTTTTTCATAATGTCTTCTTTATTGCATAAGTCCTTCTCAGATTATAGAAGTATGAAGTGATAGAACCAGGGCTGTGACATAGTGATCCAAAGGTGGGACATATTCAAAACTTTCTTTCTAGAACATATGGACACATAGCAATGATTTGTTTATGGCTCCTACTATCTCTTTAAGAAAATAATGTTTTATTTACGTAATTCTGTTTGTTTACGTAATTCAATCTAGTATTTATGTGCATTTAGTTTAGAAACAGATATATGGGAATGGTTTTCAGAGCACTTCAGCTGGAGAACTGCCCTTTAAAAATTAGAGATTTTTTCTTCTGGCCATGATGGAGTAACTGGTACAGGACTTGTCTTCTTGCCATAAACAGCTAGAAAATTAGACAAAATATATATTCCAGTATAGCACAACAAGAAGGGCAGAACTGTGGTCACAATAAAAGGAAAATAGGATGAATCCTAGAATTATCTAGGCTTTCTGCCTGGAGACACTTTCTGGTGCATGGCTTAGGGAAAAGAAATTCAAAAAGAACTCTGCATTCTCACTTTGTTGAGGAGACAGAAATCAGAGCTGGGGAGTAGAGGTGGCTGAAATGTTTGAAGCAGAGTACCAGTAAACAGAACGCTTCACAAAGAACACCTTCCAAACACTGCAGACAAGTCCCCTAGAAAATCTGGCTTACTGCTAAGCTGCACATGCTTAAGCTGGTCCTCCATGAGGCTGGGCACAGAACAATTACCAGAGAAGGAAAGAGTACCAGGAAACTGCAGGCTCACCAATTGCCAGAGCTCAATTCCCAGAGCTCACTCAAGGGTACAGGACATTGAGTTTCCAACAGTCAAAGTGGAAAGTCCTCATTGACACATAGGGTACATGGTAAAGACCCCGGAAAACTCACACCTTAGTGTTAGGACTAAACTATCCTTAGAAGACACTATCCTTTCTATAAACCTGCCATAACAAAGCTTAAAAATTAGCCTTGAAAGGATAAAACTGATTAGCAAGTAACTTTATGGCCTGCCACCCTAGGAGAGAAATAGAAGATATAAAAAAGAATCAAATGGAATTCCTAAAGATGAAAAATAAAATATTTGAAAAAATGTACTCAATTGGCTTAACATCAGATTAGAGACTACATAAGAAAAAACAGTAATCTGAAGATATAGAAATAGAAGCCATTCAAGTTAAAGCAGTTATTTTTTAAAAGTCTAAAAAAAAAAAAAAAAAAAAAAAGAGTTAATACCCAGTGACCTGTGGGAAAACGTCGAACACTCTAAGAGCCATGAAATTGGAGTCCCAGGAAAGAGGAAATGCAGAAAAAATATTTGAGGCAATAATCCCTAAAAATTTTCAATATTTGGTGAAAACTATAAACCCATAGTTGCAAAGCTCTCAATGAACACCAAGTGGCAGGGGGAGGGGGAGGAATCTTAGAAACAGCTTTAGAAAAAGAAACATTATAAACAGGGCAGCATCAATGAGAATTGTTGACATCACATCAGAAAAATAAATGCAAACTATAAGACACACACATATATAAAACATATCCTTTAAAATAAAGGTAAAATAAAGATTTTGACAGATTGAAGCCAATAGGACTCATTATCAGTAGATCTGTGCTATAAAAAAATAGTAAAAGAAAATCTTCCAGCAGAAGGAAAATAATACCAGATAGAAATTGGAATCTATAGAAAGCAAGCAATAGTCATCAGAATGATAAATATGTGGGTAAAATAGAATTATTTATCAGTGTGATACAATCTCACTAAGAATCCCAGCAGGCTTTTTGTAGAAACTGACATGCTGATTCTAAAATCTACATGGAAATGAAAAGAATCTAGATAATTCAAACTAATTTTGAAAAATAACAAACATGGAGGACTATACTCAATTTAAAAGCCTGCTATAAAGCTATAGCAATCAAGAGACTGTGGGACTGGTGAAAGAATAAATATCTAGATGAAACGGGAAAAAATGGAGAACCAAAAAATAAACCTGCGCACATACATGGTTAAGGATGGTGCTGGAGAACTGGATATCTATTTGGGAAAAAATTCTTGACCTTTACCTGACATTACACCCCCAAATTAACTTGAGCTAGATCACTGACCTAAAATTAAAACAAAAATTATGAAACTTTTAAAACAAAACATATAAGAAAAATTTTACCAGCTTGGGGAAGGCAAACATTTCTTAGGAAATAAAATGCATTAACCAGAAAAAAAAAAAGATAAACTAGGCGTCTTCGACGTTGGACACCTCTGCTTTTTAAAAGACACCTTTCAGAACATGAAAAGTCAACCACAGACTGGACAATATATTTACAATATGTATATATAACAAGAGATTTAAATCCAAAATATACGGAGAACACATACTACGGCATATTAAGAAAAACAACCCAATAAAAAAGTGGACAAAAGATTTGAAAAGGTGTTCCATAAGGTTTGATATACAAATGACCATTAAGCCCAAGAAAAGCTGCTCAATATCATTAGTCATCAGGGAAATATAAATTGAAACCACAATAAAATAGCTCTGCATACCCACTAGAATGACTAAAATGAACAAGATATAATATCAAGTTTTGGTGAGGATTTGGAACAGCTAGAACTGCTAGGAATATAAACTAGTACAACCATTTTGGAAAATAGTTCAGCAAATCTGTATAGGATTAAATCTATAATTATCATGCAATCCAGCCATTACATTCCTAAGTATTTACCCAAGAAAAATGAAAAAAAAAAAAAAACCTCCACTTTAAGACTTTTATACAAATCTTCATTACAACTTTATTCATAATAGCTAAACATTGTAAACAACACTAATGTCCATGAATAAGTGAACCGATAAACACATTGTGGGAGACCCATACAACAGTATACTACCAACAAATTTTTAAAAACCAAATTACTGATATATGCAATGACTTGAATTAACCTGAAAAATAAACTGGCTGAGAGAAATAAGCCAGACACAAATGAGTCCCTAGTGTTTGATTTCATTTATAGGAAATTCTAGAGCAGGCAAATCTAATCCGCAGTGACCTAAAGGTGAATGGTGGTTGCTGAGGTCAGGAGTAGTGGGGATTGAGTGCAAAGCAGTATGAAGGACCTTTTGAGAGTAATGGAAATGTCCTCTATCATGATTGGGGTGGTGGTTATATAAGGGTGCACATTTGTCAAAACCCACAGACTGCACATCTAAAATAGATGTATTTTACTGAATGTAAATACATATTTGATAATCAAGTAAAATATTGTTCAACCTCCTGTGGAACCCCAATATATAAGATAAAAGAAGCAGAGATTCAATGTCTGATATGACGCTAGAAGTCTTGCATACTCACCCACTGGAATTCCCCTTTACAGTGTCCCTTAAGGAGCCACAAAGTATAACTAGGACTCAATGGAATAAAAAATGAAAACCTACACTCCACAGTATCTATTTAAGGAGTGGCCATAAAGAAATTTACCGATTTTTATGTTATCATGTACATATTTCTCTTCAATATGAATAATTAATAGCCTACATAAAAGTACAGTTAATATGAGAAAGATTATTTTTTGAAAAAATGTGGAGTGATGATAAAGGTCCAAATACCTGGCTGCAGTGTTTTCCGAACAAATGAAATCTGAGCTGTGTTACTCTCAGCATCCTGGGCAAGAGCTACTTACAAAGAAGGAAATACTCCTGATGGAAAGTCTTTCTTTAAAGGGTGGGTGAAACCTGGACCACTTCCCTAGCTCTTTCTTTCACAGTTGAATTGCACTGATGTCTGGGCTTCACATTTAATAAAAAATGTGTTTCTGTGTCTTCCCATTTATTCTGGACTGAGCAAGAGACAAGTTCAAATAACCCTGACATAGGCATGGCAAGGACAGTAGTGCCAAGATAATTTTCAAAAGATGCTGAAGTTTACCAATGTCGGTAGAATTTGGCTTTTATCTCTCTGTTGCCAGAGCTAAAAATTCCACTGGAGTCAACTCTTTATACTGACTGCTGTATGAAATAATTCTTCCTTCTTTCCATCAAAATTCCTCAGTTAGAAGCACTCAGTTGCAAGCAAAAGGGATATTTCAAATAAATACCAACCATGATGGTAATATAGTAAATACGTGACTCAAAAATTTAAATATACATTTGCTTTTATGGTGAAAGTTAACTATTTTCTAAGTGAAATACTTAGTTCATCAAATCTTCCAATTATTTCCAAACCATTTGTTGACTTTTATGAATTGTTGATGTGATTTTGTTTGACAGAGCCCTCACTAGCTAAGTGACGGCTCTGTCTGAGCCATAATGTATTGTGGTAAACCACATCCACTCTTCCAGCAACTTCCCCATTAATTGATAGTCATTCTATGACTTGTGGTCTAGATAAGTAGAGAATTTCTGTAAACTCTCCAATACGGTTATTTGATAGTTTCCCTGTGAACTTTAGACCACTGTTCTCTGAAGCCCCAGGACTCTAAGCTGGGGGAAAGAAGATGAAGGAAAAGAAGGCCCCCATTAGCTGTGTTGGTGACGTAGCATAAGCACTGCCTGGCCCTGCCTGTAAGAAATAGTAGGGAAACACTAGTGGGCCACCGATCTTTGCGTTCTAGCCCCCTCTTGTGAGACAGTCCCAGCAATCCAAAAGCACTCCTCCTTCACCAGCCATTCTCAGTAGAGATTAACCAGGAGAGCAGAAGCAGTGAAGGGAGATAATGTTTTAAAGTTCAGCACCTCCTATTCTTACTCCCAGTGTAAACCAGGACCTGCCCTGCACGGAGCCCTCTTTCAGTCCAGGCAGACATGACCTATAGAGCCAAAGTTACTTAACAGACCACATGTGATCCTCCAAAAACACAGAGTACTTCTGGAAAACTCCAGAACACAGTTGTGCTACTTTCCCGACCTAACATGGAGCTGGTAGAAAGTGCTTCAGTAGTTTTTCATACATTACCCTAGTAAGAAAGACAATTCATCAATGGTCATTGCAATATCCTGTGATGATTATCTCGAACTAATTTCTCTACTTATCACAATCATTACTGCCAACAGATGAAGAAGAATGCCAACAAGTGTCATACTGATGACTACTTCGTGAATATCAATTGTGATTTCAAATAGTACAATATTCAACCCCAATGGCTTAGGCAATAAGGACAGTTACTTCACATACCCTCAAGAGGCCCTGCTTTTTCATTTTTTCTGCTCTGGTATCCTCAGAAGGCTAGCTGTTCTTCCTTGTGCCTGTCTCCTCAGAGCCATACTGTGGATTCCATAATTCTGAGTATCACCCCGCCAGGAGTAAAGAAGGAAGGGGCTGAAGCCATAGTGACAAGAGATATTCATGTGCACCTTTCTCCTTTTTATCAGGAATAAAAAACATTTTCCAAAAGCTCCTCAGGAAATTTCCTTGTATCCTGGAGAGTTTGAGGACAGAGTTATATGCAAAACAGGTCAAGAGGAATGAGATCTTAATGTCTTTTTTAGACCAATTATGACTTATCTTCTTGAGTTGGTGGGGTGGGAAAGGCTAACTTCCCTGAGATCTAGAACTGTCTACTACCTGTACAAAATGAGGGTTCTGTTAAGGGAAGAAAAGGTGGAAGCTGTTGAATGGCATCTGCCATAATTGGATTTTATTTTGAAGATTTATTTACAACTATTATTAGTATGACCATTATTATTACTACTAGTATTAGTACCATCATCTTTCACTGAAGGAGTACTCTTTGCCAGGAAATTCACTACATTAAATACTTTACTAGGATTATTTAATTTAATTTATACAATCATCTTCAAGGACTGAAAAGGCCAAAATAATTTATATAGTTAGACAGTGTTTAATTTAATCTAAAGCATGCATGATTCCAAAACCCAAATCATTTCAGGTTCATGTGATGATCCATATTTCTACACATGGGTGAATCTTTAAAACAGCCCTCTTCACAGTTCAGTCTTGCCATTATTCCTATTATTTAATTCCAAGCAGAAGGATGCTCACTGAAAATAAATGCAACTCGTTACCCTACCTTTGCACATAATTGGTTTAAAATTGTGTCAAGATGTGCATTGCCTTTATTAAGTCCTCTAGAAAAAGGAATTTCAATGATGCTATTAGGAAATGATGGTAGCATAGGAGTTCTCTTCCTGGGAGACTAAACAAAATAGCACGTGTGAGCTTTACTAACCCAAAGCCTGGTGCAGCGTAAGTGACCAATGAATGCTAGGTGAATGAATGAATGAATGAGATTCAAAGACTCAGAATACTGCTCATTTGGATGCTTCTTCTGGTGCCTAGAAAGGCTTACAAACATGTGTGCTACTGATCAGCACAAGGGGAAAAACAGGAAATTATCTTTGGGCAAACTTTGAAGATCACAGACAGGCACCTGGATTTTAAGGTAATAGATATAGGTTGGTTTGGTGGCTGTTGACCAAAAACCAAGGTTTAATACATAAATTCCCCTTGATCTTCATTTTTTCACACCAGTATCAAAACTTTCAAAGACTATTCAGAGTGATCTGGATTTGGATAAACTGAATACATTTTAAAATACATGTGATGATGGGCTTCCCTGGTGGCGCAGTGGTTGAGAGTCCGCCTGCCGATGCAGAGGACACGGGTTCGTGCCCCAGTCTGGGAAGATCCCACATGCCGCGGAGCGGCTGGGCCCGTGAGCCATGGCCGCTGAGCCTGTGCCCCACAACGGGAGAGGCCACAACAGTGAGAGGCCCGCGTACCACAAAAACAAAAAATGTGATGTTGAGTCATGTTATTTTAAATAGAGTTAATATTCTTCAAGTATTTATTTAATACTGGATGCCATGCTAAGCAATTAAATGCATCTCATTTAATTATCATGATAACCCTATGAGGTAGATAGTCACTGGAGTTTTAGATGGCTCAATAAGTAACACAAATGTCTTAAAATGTCTGGGTTCTGAATTAGAAGACAGATGGACAAAACAATGCGATGGAGATCAAAATATTATTATAATATATCAGGCTGATCAAAGAACATGACTTTAGATCTGGAGCAAGTGGCCCCATCCTGTCTCAGATAGCAATACACCACAGTTGTCCCCTGGAGGGCCAGGAGACTTCAGTGACAAGACCGTGAACTGGCCCAAGCACACACTCTCAGAAAACAAGAAGATCTACAAGTAGAACCCTCAGAGGGCTGAGAGGTGCATGCAGGCCTCCTTTTGCATATTCACCAATCAGAGAAGATGCCTCTCTTAGGTCTGGTCCCCTGAAAAATAGAGATAGAGATTTACCTGCAGGAAGTTTATTGGGGAGTTTCCTGGAGTTCAACACCTGTGGGCGCTGAAGGAAGCAGGACTGGGCAGTGGGAGGAGTTGAACTGCAATGCAATTGCAACCGAGACCTCTGCAGATCTCCCAGGAACTCTGGAGCAAAGGCCTTGCCCAGTTGCCCTGTGTTAAGGCAAGAGGGCCAGGCCTTTGTACCCCTACATTAACTAGGGGTCACTGGATGCAGGCTGTGCCTGGGAGGTGACATAACTTGGGCAAGGCCAATCCTTTAAGTTACAGGCAATTATTTTTTTTATTACTGCAGTGTGACTCAGCTGTGGCCTGTGGACAGTCAACACCCTTGCAGGTGAAGAATTGAATGAATTGGTCCTAACGGGGGAGACTTGGGCAGAGCAACACAGCATTCATCAGGTGAGAAACTCATGGCGGTTTTCCAGTGGAGCTTCCTCCATGTGGAAATAGAAAACAAGGAGTAAGAGAATCTCCAAGAATAGGCATCACAACTATACCTATTTTTTGCACATGAATAAAGAAATTAATGAGAATACAGGCAGATGGTAAAGATGGGAATTACAAATAATCTGAACTCACTCTGTTGTATTGCCTTTTGCTACAGAGCTTGTAGCAAAAGTAGTCTAGAAGGAAATATGCGGAGATCTTAGACTTACACTAATATATTATAAACAATATCACATGAGTTGGAAACATTTGGATCATGATGAAAATAAAAGGAAACTGTTTAGCACAGTTTACTTTGGCCAATAATAGTATGTATATAAGCATATGTCTGAATATTAGTACTAACTTTATTTGAATTTGATATCCTACTTATGCTGACTCTTGACAGTTAAAATAGTTGTAAGAAAGTTCTCCCTTTGCACAGAATCAAAATCTGCCTTTCTGTACCTCACACACACTGTTTATAAATGCTAGTTGTGCATCCCAAAACAGATGTCCAGACCCTACCACAAACCTGCAGAAAATCAGAACCTCCAGAGTTGGAATCCAGATTATGGGTTTTTAGGTTTTTTGTTTTTTTGTTTTAAGTCTTTCAGTTAATTCTGTCCATTCTCCTGGTTAGGCACCACTGCTCTGGTATGACACATATTTAACTTATTTTTAATAACGCTGAATAGACATTTACAGTGTGCATAATACATTAATCTCCTCTTACATATTATACATGCAAATATGCCAACCTAAATTTCTGGGTCAACCAAGCATGTTCTTTCAGGCAGTACTCTGAAGTTGTGGTTCATAGATTCAACACCCTACTACCACAGCTCAACCCCCAGTGCTACAATTTAAAAATATATTTTTTTGCCTTTTAACAACATACTACTACATATATTACAGATATTACAGATATATTACAGATCTGGTCTAGGCTTGTCAACATCTGTGTATATCAGGTACCATAAACCTGGTTCTAATATCTAAAAGAAGTGGAAAAGGGAAAATCTGAAGTATATAGCTAAATACAGCTTATACCTTCACGACTTACAGCAGTTCTTAACTATTTTTAAATTGTGAGTCCACAGCCACTCTATCTGATACTTTAAAAGCATTTAAAATGCTTACTATTATAACCAAATTATAGTCACACTAACACATTCTAGGTATATTTAGTGATTGTTGGACAATGTGAATATCCCACTATAATGTAAGCTCCATGAGGATGGGACTTTATTCTTTGGTTCCTGACAGCACCTTCAACATCTAGAACAGTGGCTGGCACAAAGTCCATGTTCCATCAATATTTTCAGTTGAATGAATGAACATCAGAGTTGACCGTAAGTGGAAAGCAATTTATGGAACTATCAACTCAAACCCAATCAGTTCATAAACAGAGGTGTCATGGTAGCAGGGATAGACCACATGGTATTCTTCGGATGACAAAGAGGCAGGGGGGTCTAAGTATATTTGTAAAATCAGATAAAGTCAAGAGCTGACAAGGAGAAGGCTGAGGTCAGCTGCTGCAAAGAAAAGTCATGATCTCTCACATACATCCCATTCTCATGCCAGAGTCCATTGATTGAAGGAGAGGTTGTCTTCTCTGGAGGAGAAAGTCTGGAACCAAATCAAGTATGTACGAAGGGACTTGCAGATATTTATCATAGTATCTATACCCTGGGAAGGGAAAATACACAGACCATTCCAGGGTTGATGAATACACAGACCATTGCAGGGTCTGAGCTGTTACTAATATCTGGAACCAGAAACATAAATATGGACTTTGGTTATACTGGGTGCTCATCTAAATAATAAATTGAATCTTGGCCCAAGTCCACCTCACAGTGGATCCAAAGGGTGCATGGACTCACCCTGTGGTTACTTCCCCAGTCCCTGAATGCATAATTGGGATTAGTGTACTTAGCAGCTGGCAGAATTTTCACAGTGGTTCCCTGAAATAAAAATAAGAAACATTATGGTAGCAAGTACCATGAGGAAGCCCCTTAAATTACACCCACCTACTTGCCAAAATAATAAATCAGGAGCAACTTCACAGCCTAGGCGAAGTCTAGGTGAATAATTTGAGCTACTACCAAGGACTTGACTCATAGTATGGCATTTTAAAGCTTATATATGGTGGCCAGGACAGCAGATCTATAGGAAGGAAGGAGAAACCATATCCAGAGGATGCATTAATTCCAGCAGCAATGAATGTTTTCCTCCTTCAAAATGGAAAGGATCTGATATAATTAATCTGCCACCAAAGGACTGGTTAGTCTCCCTGAGGAACAGTGAGATATCAATTAGCATTGATCTCTGATACTGGCACCCTGGCCATCCAGGAGAAGCTGTAGTTAGATCAGCCTTGATAAAAGGGAGCCTATAATGGTTAACTCATGCATTGCCTCTACCTGTTACCTGGATTCTCTGTTCATAGACATATTAAGCAAGTTCTAGGATGGCTAAGGACAAAACTGACTAATATCCATAGAGAGGTTATCCTAATTCTTGTATAGGACATCTTTATATGTTGTCACCAGCCACCACTTTGAAGGCTGTATGATGATTTAATTGGGATAACCTGTTGAATTAGGGCACAAGTTCGAGGCATAAACTGTATCAGACACGTCTTTTGCCCAGCTCACATCCTTCCCACCCACGTTTTCACTCCAGCCATTGTTGCTATAGCACTCAGGGCACTCAGCTACGAGTAGGTGTAATCTGACTGCGTGTTACTTCAACTGTGTCACATAATTCTGTTTTCTGTCCTGGAACTTCTTTAAACCGACCACTTCCACTACCTGCAGGATCCCCCTCAGCTATTCTGATGTGCAAACCTCAGTGACAAGTCGTTAATACACTACAGGGCAAGCCTTGATCAAGGAGGGAAAGGAACCTATGGATAAATACTTTCTTCTTCTGTCTTGCAGGCAGACAATTCTGAGGAGCTCCCTGCACAACTCAAAAAGTCTCCAGCAAGATCAAGCCCCTGTTGTCCACAGCAGATACCCGGAGGTAACACCTTCTTAAAGGGTCCTTCTATCCTACTTCATTCTATCACTCTTCCCCTTCCCCCAATCCTGTTCCTTAGGGTCACTTCCTAAAATAAATAACCATCATGGAAGCCTGTGTTTCTGGCTCTGCTTTTTGGAAGAACCTAGACTAAGACTTAGTCCTTTTCTAGTTTATAGAGAGAAGTTCAGTAAGAGGGCAGAAGGCCCTGTTCAAATGAAAGGGAAGAGATCACCATTAAAACGGAGATAGTGTACAAAAAGGAGAGAAAATGTATTTTCCAACTTTCAAATTTTGCTTCAGGCTGATCCTGTGAATTTTATTTGTATGTCTACAGAAAAAAAAAAAAAAAAAGGTATTCCATGTCTAAACATTGGGAAATTAAATGGAAATACTGCTATAAGCACAGGTTCCTCGATATAACCTAAAAATATGGAAGTACCCTTTAATATTTTTTTCTCTCTATTCCCTTGGCCCTCTTCACATACACAAACCCTGCCCACAAATCCTATCTTTGTAATAGAGCTCATACCCACTCCTTCCTTTACTTTTCCAAAAGCTATCCCACCCCGCCTCATTTCAGGCTCTTAGTATTTCATACCTGATCTTTATTACTCTGATGCCTCTACGCTACTCTAATCATATTTCTAAAATATCCTGCTCATTTTGCTGATCTGAAGCTTCATGGCCTTCTCCACTTCAGAATAATGTAAACAGTCATTCATGCAAAAAGATATTTATTAATCATATATTAAGTGTCAGGCACCCTAGCCTGAGGCTAGGACTAAAACGCTGAGCAAAGCAGATGTCATCTTTCTCACCTGCATTGTTAATATTCTCTCATATTACTCCTAAAATCTTCAGCCCAATTCAATTAAATGATTCTCCAGTCCCAGGAAACATGATCTTCCAGTCTCGATTTTAAGTGTTGCTGCTAAGAACCACTCCCTGTCTTCCCTCTGCTTATCTTAAGGTCATTGTTTACACCTAATATGTACCTGTTCTCCAGAGTCTGACCAGATCTGTCTGCCTCCATGTACTATTTCCTTGCTCTGAATTTTTAATTATACTCACTGTCCTTAGCTCTCACCTGCCCCTTACTGTGTGCCCAAGCACCTGACAAAGACTGATGCTTTACACAGAAGCATTTGTTATATATACTCTTAAAACTTGAACCTGGTTATATTCTATTTTCCCCATTAATTTATAAATTAAATATAATCTTGGACACAGGTTCATTTTACATTTGCATGAGAGTCATAATTTTACCTTTCTAAAAGCATCCTTTTACACGATGTAAAACCCAATATCCAACTTCCTTGGTGGCGCAGTGGTTAAGAATCCGCCAGCCAACGCAGGAGACACGGGTTTGAGCCCTGGTCTGGGAAGTTCCCACATGCCGCAAAGCAACTAAGCCCATGTGCCACAGCTACTGAAGCCCGTGTGCCACAACTATTGAAGCCCGTGTGCCTAGAGCCTGTGCCCCACAACAAGAGAAGCCACCACAGTGAGAAGCCCGCGCACCAAAATGAAGAGTAGCCCCCGCTCACTGCAACTAGAGAGAGCCTGCAGGCAGCAACAAAGAACCAAGGCAGCCATAAATAAATAAATTAAAAAAAAAAAAAAATATATATATATATAAAAAAAAAAAAAAAAAAAAAAAATATATATATATATATATATATACATATATATATATATATATCTCATACACTAAAGCTTCTCCTTTGCCCCTGCTTGGGACCTGCCGTGGGTTAAGAAAAAGGCTATGGCGCAGGAATTGAGGCATAATGACCCTTCATTATTTGCCCATCTGTTCCTCTATTCCTCCTCCTTATCCACCAGGACTCCTCTGACTCCACAAGCAGTGAAGTAGGGAAGGGAGACGAAGTTAAGGTCAGGAAAGGCCTTGCTTCACTGGTATGGTTACTCTCTACATCGGGGCCCTCAGAGTTGGTCAACTGGAAATTTGTTTTATATTGAGACATTTGGGGATCCTCAGAGACCCTCATCTGGAGATTTCTCACTGCAGCATCCTAGATGTGGGTGACATCTTCTCTTGTTTCTCTTCTTCAAATGGCCCACCCTTCTGTGGGGCCTCCTTGCCCTCCAGTTGTTCTTGTTGGGTACTGTGTCTTTGGACAAGTCCCTCCTCCTGCTTCCTTTTGGGGTCTACATAAGCACACATCCATTTCCCACCAAACTCTGCAAGTGCAGCCCTATTTCTTTTTTAGCTGCCACAGACCACTTCAGGCAGGTGTCACATGCCAGGTCTTACAACATAAAAATCCCAGAAAACAGAAGCCAGGCCCTCTAAATGATTCTCCTAGAAAGCCCTCCACTTGGCTTCAAAGTTAGGAAGGCCTATTCATCACTCCTTCTCAAACGGATGCAGGAATCACTCAGTACACTTATAAGTCTCTCCCAAAATAGTCACATTCTGACTGCTCTCAAGAACTCTTAGCTCTCTGAGAGTCTATTACACAGCCTGGACTTGATTTGGGCAAAGAGCTAATCCTGGGAAGAATTTTTTTTTTTTTTTTGCCACTCCCAATGCATATCCTACATTGATAGTCAAGCACTTCAATGTAGATTTGGTTGTATTTAACATCTATTCTTCTCATTTCTGAGAACTCAACTAAGACTCCAAGACAAGATCATTTTAGCATCCCTTCATGCATGCATAAATACATGTCGTTTGTTTTTAAAATAATGGATAATGGATTCTCTACATATGGCTCTGCAACCTGCTCTTGTCACTTAACGTGTCTTTGATAACTTCCCATATTTCACATTTCTTTTGGTGAACAATTTTAGGGATAATATAATAATGGCTTAGGGATGTCAAATATACATATACCTCTCTGGTCCATAAATAAGAGAAGTCATTAGAAAATTCTGCAGACTTCAGGACTTTTCATTTTTCATGAGTGTCATAAATGTCACTGGTGAGATTAAAAGCTCAGCTACTAACTGTGAATGTCAGGATTCTCATATGAGTCACACGGGGAAAAAGTTGTAAAAATATGAATCTAAGACAACTGAGTTTCTGAGTTTCTAGTTTCTAATGAGCCACATTGTAAAAAATGTGAACCAAGGACCAAAGCTATGGATTAAAAAAATACCAAGATTGTGTGTATTCTGAATTGCAATAAAATGGAATGGAGAAATAACAGCTATTCACCATGCTATGTGTTTTATGTATATTTATCAATTAATACTTACACCAATCAGTCACACTCTTCTCTAACTTGTCCCCTCATTGCATGACTCCAGTCAAACTAACATCTTCAGGACTTTGCGTGTGCTAATTCCTCAACCTGGAATGTTCTTCCCACGGAGATGCATAGCTCCTGTCTTTACTTCATTCACGTACTTAGTTATTGTCACCTTTTTTAAAGCACTGTGCAAAATAACACTTCTATCCTTGTAGCAGTCACTATCCCTTTACTCCACTCGTTTTTTTCCATGCAATTTATGACTATCAAACATATTTGCTCCCTTTTCCTTGGACAAAAAAAAAAAAAATGAAAAACTCCTAGTGGTTCAAAGTGACCTCTGCAGTGAAGTCTTACTTTCTAGGGGGGAATGATCAACCTCAGAGGGGCTGGGGTCTACATCCAGGACAGCAATGGTGCCCACAGCTGTATTTTTCAAATTCTTTCTTTTGTAGCAATTTGGCTTTAAGGAGGACACTCAGCATATTGGTAGGCAGCAACACTTAAGAGTGCCTAAGCACAGTGACCTGGAGATTCACAGTCTCTGAGGGGCTGAGAAACCTCCTCAGTTGCCTTAGGGGGAGCGGGAACAAAATATTCCTTTCTCTTTCCTTTTTCATTAAACATTGATTACTTTAATTGATTAATTTAATTAAGTTTTAATTCATTCACCAGTCTCCAAGAGTAGAATTCCTTATACCCTATAGGGTCAGGGGACAAACTGCAACAGCAGCCGGGCAGGCAACAGCTAAGAGATTTGCCTTTGAAGCAACATTTAAGCCTTTTAGGTTCCATAGTTTCCGTGAGGAGGGCACCCCATGTTGCATCACTATAGTTCCCCAGGTGATACAGTGCCCAGATATTTTCCAGAGATGCCCTCTAAAAGAGCAAGCCAGTGCAATAATTAGCTTATGGGGAAAAAAGAACCCAATCTGACTGAATGACTCTTCCACTGATTTCAGTGTTGTTGAGTCAGTGAATCAGACTTGCCTCCAACACATCCTTCTGGAAGAAGCCTCTCCCCACTCTCTTCAAGGATCCTTTGCCTTGCAGTCTAGCCAATCAACCTCATCTCTCCTTCCTGGGCACAGGTTAGGGCATCAAACAGTACCCAGTGGATCCAGTTATATAACCCAGAGGTGGCTTATCCTTCCCTAAAACTAAATGAATCCAAGTATATCATAGAGGCATATACCTTAGAAGTCCTCTTACAATTTAGGTTGGAACACCCATACATCATACGGCAGACACAGATAAAGCCATGACAACTAAAGCACAAGCATCAGCCATGCCTTCCCAGGGGGCATTTTCTGGTGAATCCAGTTAATAAGTCAAGAACAAGCTAGGGGCATGCGCCTTCATCAAGCACCAAGTCACCCTGTTCATTGCACCACTGTCTCAACTGCACCCACAGAATTTTAATTTATAAGGGTGACTTGGTAACAACAGAGAGAGGTCAGTGACACTGAAAGAAGAGTTTATTACTTACAGTTTAAGAAAAGGAGGCATGCCACATCATGCAGGGCCACATGAAGAAGCATCAACTGTAGTCAGGAAGCGGAAAGAATAAAGGGAGGGCTTGGTCCAGAGCCTTTATTACTATAGTGGTGGGAAATTGTCAGGTGAGGACATTCCCTATCCGGCAGGGAGTGAAATTCAAACGTTGGGGTTTGTGGTTGGAGGATTTATAAAATGATTTGTAAGGGTGGACCACAAGGGAGATGTAAACAACTTTGACTATTAGTTTGGCCCAGCAATGTTGTGATTTATAAGAAATATGTATTTGGTCATTCAGATGACCAAATATATATTGCTCATATACATTTGGTCTTTATCCACAGTTCCTGGCTCACAGCTCCCAAAACCCAGGTGCTTGGGAAAGCACCTAAAGATGGGGGCTGGAGCAAAACATGATTATAAGGTTGGAACTTTCAGTTCCACTCCCTGACCTCGGGGGAGGGGAGAGGGGATGGAAGTTGACTCAGTTGTCAATGGCCAATGATTTAATCAATCCCACCTATGTAATGAAGCCTCCATAAAATCTCAAGAGAACGGGGTTCAGAGAGCTTCTGGGTTGGTGAACACGTGTGGGTGCTGGAAGAGCAGCACACCTAAACAGAGCATGGGAGGTCCTCACCCTTTCCCCATGCCTTGCCTTATGCATCTCTTCCATCTGGCTCCTCCCAAGTTATATGTAAAATGTTTCTCTGAGTTCTGTGAGCCACTCTAGAAAATCAACCAAGCCCAAGGAAGAGATAGGAACCTCTGATCTATAGTCAGTGGTCAGAAGCACAAGTGACAACCTAGACTTATGACTGGTTTCTGAAGAGGGGGTGTGGAGCAGGGCTAACCACAGTCTTGTGGGACTGAGCCCTTAACCTGTGGAATCTGATGCTATCTCCAGACAGAAAGTGTCAGGATTGAATTGAATTGTGGGACACCCAGATGGTATTCTGAGAATTGCTTGCTGGTGTGGGGAAGCCTCCACATACACATGTTGGAATTGGGTCCAGGAACCTAATGTAAGCCCTGTGACCAATGGATGACAAGTCATCAACTACAAAATCTATAAAAGTTGATTAGAACATAGAAGATCCAGTGAAAAGCATTTTAAATAATAGTCATTAATTACCTCATATTCCAAGAGCTCTGAAGGTAGAGAAATTCCATAAATGGCTCTGAAATACCATCAAGGCCAAGGTCCTTCTACCTTATTACTCTGCCATCCAAAACAAGCCTCAGCATGTTGATTTCCTCCCTCAGATTTGTCCTATTCATGCTCACAAAATTACTGCTATATCTCTAGGGCTCACATTCTTGTGTTGCCTCACGTACATGTTTTCATTGGACAACTTCATTGCCAGAAATATAAAAATCTGGTTAGCAAGGCAAATGGTGTGAATGATTGCTGAATAGGCAACCAGTGGTACCTGCTATAACCAATATGCCTGAATTGTAGCCCTATCAACCAAGTAGTTTTCAATGCCTGAGGATCTAGATGATCTAATCTTTGGATAAGGGATAAGGACGGTGAAAATGAAATTGTCTTCCATGTACTTAAGATGATGAAGTCCATAGAGATATATTTGAAACAGAATCCTAATTCCTTTTCTAAAATGGTATACAGAATGTGTGAAATGGTTAAAATTTAGATTTTTTTGCCTGAATTTACATGACAAAATATTTAATTAATTGGGTTACTTCATTGAGAGCCACAAGAAGTAGTGAATTTGATGTCAGAAAGAGAAAATACAGTTTAGTGGATTAATTCTTTCACTCTTGACCAATAATATTAAATAAAGGATTATCCGGAGTAATAAAAGGATGCTAAAAGCAGTTTAGATTACTATCATGAGGTTTTAAATGAGTTCCCATCTATAATTAACTTGGAAATCTACTATAATTTTTGTCTCTTGTTCAGGCATAGCCATATTCCCCCTAGACTGTGAGATTTTGTTTGTTTAATGCTATCTTTCCATAAGGGCCCCAAACAGTAACTTGTATAATTTATATACTTGTATATCATCCAGAGAGATGATATTTTCAGTAGGAATGATTCCCTCATTGTAAGGATTTAATGGGGTTTATTAAATGAGAATGTAGATTAATAGAAACTTTAAGAACACTTTCCTCTGAAACTTGCATAGAAAAGAAAGTCAGATTTGGTTAAATGAAGAGAGGTTTAATCATCTTCAAAGAAATAAAACAGTCACTTAGCTCTACAGCAGGGAGCAATGCCTTCCCCCACAAAAAAGTCTACATTTAAATGTAAAACCATATAGCATTTCAATTCTTGAGAACTGTTAAAAAAATACTGAGTGTCATAGGAAAAAAGTGAGCCCTATCCTAAGTTAAAACAGTTCATATGCCAAAATTTACAAGAAGAAAAAAGGTAAAACTCAATTTAAATTTCTACTCGTTGTTTCAACATAGTTGCTCTGTTATGGCCCAAAATATTCCAACAGCTATTACACCACTGGTATAGAATGCAATATGCCCTTTATGCAAACCGTCTGTTGATGAATAGCAAGTGGAGGAAAACTGAAGACAAATTTTAAGAACAACGAAAAGGAGTGTAGTTCTTTCATACTAAGCGTAATAGGTTTGTATCACATATTTAGAGTGTATCAGTTAGAGTCCAATGACAAAAACAAAACCTATATTAGGCATTTAAAGAAAATAGAATTGAGGATTCTGATCAAGATGGCAGAGTAGGAGGACGTGGAACTCACCTCTCCCCACAAACACATCAAAAATACATCTACATGTGAGTAATTCTCACTGAAAATGAACTTGAGACTGGTAGAAAGACTCTTATACAACCAAGGCTATACGAAAGATACACACAGAATTGAGTAGGAAGGGAAGAAAAGTGATCAGGTCAGGACCTGTACCTCTGGGAGGGGACACAGAAGAGAAAGGGGATCCTCCCTGGGAGTGAGCAGTTTGAGCCACATATTGTATGCCCCAGCCCTGGGGTACAAGAATGGGAAGACAAGTCCCCTTAGCTGGTTAGAAAACCAGTGGGACTAACAGGAGGACTGTAAGAAATCTAGACTCTACTCAAGAAGAGCACACACACTTGATCACTCTCAAAACAAGGTGGGGAAAGCAGATTGAAACTGCACTGGACCCTGGCAGGTTTCCTACAACCACCGCAGCACACATCCCAGCCTAAGATGAGCACCCACTCAGGCTCCTCTTGTTTTACATATAGCTTCACACTAAGGAAAAGAAAGCTGAGGCCAAGGGGAGTGCTCAGTTGTGAGGGACAGAGCCAACCCAGACCCAGAATGGCATCTGAAGTGGGCAGGGGCAGCCATTACTGGCACTTATGGAGGCAGCACATCTAGAAAGCAGTCTAGGACTCTGACTGGAGCCAGGGCCACCACAGCCCTGAGGCAAGGGTACCAGTGCTAGGAGAGGGGAGAGTACACACTTAGAGGGAACGGAGCCAACTCAGACTTGACCCGCAGGGCTTCTGCTCCAGCAAATTGGGACCCACCCCCAATACAGTGGTGCAGGCCACTGAGCAGAGGAGAAGCCCCAGCTTATACCTGGCTCTGGCTCTAGCCCCTCCATCTCCAGCCCCATCTCCTACCAAGGTGGTAGTTGCTGGAACACCCTGAGGAAAGATATGAATCATGCCCACATCAGATCCAGCTCTCCCACTAAAGCCACTGAGCACATACAGACTGTATAAGGATGGTTCCACACAAGAATACCCCTTCAAGACCACAAAGGTAACTGTTTCACCTAATTTCATAGAGACAGAGAGAGTTAAGCAAAATGAGAAAACACAGGATTTTTTTTCAATTGACAGAACAAGAGAAACCCCCTGAAAAAACAACTAATGGAACAAAAATATATAATTTACCAGATAAAGAGTTCAAAGCATTGGTCATAAGAAAGGTAACTGAATTAGGGAAAAGAATAGATGAACACAGGGAGAATTTTAACAAGGAACAAGAACTGAAGAATACAGAACTGAAGAATACAATAACTGTAATGAAAAACATACTAGAAGGAATTAACAACAGACTAGGTGATACAGAAGAATGCACAAGTGATCTGGAAGATAGAATATTAGAAATCACCCCATCAGAACAGCAAAAAGAAAACCAAATATTAAAAATGAGAACAGATTAAAAGTCCTCTGAAACAATGTTAACTGTACCAAGATTCACCTTATAGGGGTTCCAGAAGGAGAAGAGAGAGAGAAAGGGGTTGAAAATGTATTTTATGAGATTATGGCTGAAAACTTCCTGAATGACACAGATATCAAGGTATAGGAAGCATAGAGGGTCCCAAACAAGATGAACCCAAACAGACCAACACCAAGACATATCATAATTAAAATGGCAAAAATTAAAGATAAAGACAAAATTTAAAGGCAGCAATAGAAATACAGAGTCATATACAAGGGAACCCCCATAAGGTTATCAGCTGATTTTTCTGCAGAAACTTTGCAGGCCAGAGGATTGCCATGATATATTTAAAGTGCTGAAAGGGGGAAAAAAAAGAACCCCTGCAATCTAGGATACTCTACCCCACAAGACTATCATTTAGAATTAAAGGAGAGATAAAGAAGTTCTCAGACAAGAAAAACTAATGCTATTCAACAATACTAAACCTACCCTAAATGTTAAAGGGTCTTCTCTAAGTGGAAAAGAAAAGCCTATAACAAGAAGTAAGTATCAGTAGGAAGGAAAAATCCCACTAATAAAGGCAAATGTATAGTAAAGGCTGAGAATCAACCATTTAAATAAACTAGTACAAAGATTAAAAGATAAAAAAATAAAAAGTAAAATCAACTATAACTACAATGACAATAAAGGGATAAACATGAAGATGTAAAATGTGATATCAGAAACACAAAATATCAAGGAGAGGAGTAAGAAGAATGTAGATTGAACTTAAATGACCACAAGTTTAAAATGAGTATGAATATATGAATGCCATGGTAACCATGAATCAAAAACCTACAATAAATACACAGAAATTACAGAGAAAGGAACACAAACATACCACTAAAAAATCATCAAACCATAAGGGAAGAAACTAAAAGAAGAAGAAAAGAACAGATAAAAACCACAAAAACACCCAGAAACCAAGTAACAAAACGGCAATAAGTACATACTTATCAATAATCACTTTAAATGTCAATGGACTAAATGCTCCAATCAAAAGACCTAGGATGGCCAATTAGATGAAAAAATAAGAACCATCTATGTGTTTCTTACAAGACACTCACTTCAGAGCTAAAGACACACACACAGACTAAAACTAAGAGGATGGAAAAATATATTTCATGCAAATGGAAATGACAAGAAAATGGGGGTAGTAAGATTCATATCAGACAAAATAGACTCTAAAACAAATTCTATAACAAAAGACCAAGAAGAAAACTGTATAATGATAAAGGGATCAATTCAAGACGAGGATAGAACACTCATTAACATATATGCACCCAATACAGGAGCACCTAAATATTTAAAGCAAATACTAACAGACATAAAGAGAGAAATTGACAATAATGTAATAATACTAGAGGACTTTGACATCCCACTTCCATCAACGGACAGAGCATCCAGACAGAAAATCAATAAGGAAACAGTGGTCTTAAATGACACATTAGACCAGCTGAATGTAACAGATACCTACAGGACTTTCCATCCAAGAAGAGCAGAGTACACATTCTTCCCAAGTGCCCAGGAAATATTCTCCAGGATACATCACATGCTAGGAATAAAACAAGTCTCAACTAATTTAAGAGGATAGAAATTATATCAAGAATTTTTTTTTACAACAATGGTATGAAAGTGAAATCAATTACAGAAAGAAAACTGGGGAAAACAGAAACACATGGAGACTACACAACATGTCACTATAAAAAAAAAAAAACAACAGTGGGTCAATGAAGAAATCAAAGAGGAAATCAGAAAATACCTCAAGACAAATGAAAATGAAAACACAAAATCTATGGGACGTAGCAAAAGCAGTTCTAAGAGGGAAGTTTATAGTGACACAGGCCTACGTTAAGAAACAAGAAAAATCTCAAATAAACAACCTAACCTACCATCTAAAGGAATTAGAAAAAAAAAGAACAAACAAAGCCCAAAGTCAGTAGAAGGAAGGAAATAATAAAAATCAGAGAGGAAATAAATAAAATAGAAACCAAAAACAAAAATATACACACACACAACACGCAATAGAAATGATCAATGAAACCATACACACACACCACACAATAGAAATGATCAATGAAACCAAGAGATAGTTTTTTAAAAGATAAATTAAACTGATAAACCTTTATCTAGGTTCATCAAGAAAAAAAGAGAGGATCCAAATTAACAAAATAAGAAATAAAAGAGGAGGAATAGCAATATCACCAATATCACAGATACAAACAATCATATAAGAATACTAGGAACAGTTATATGGCAACAAATTGGACAACTTAGATGAAATGGACAAATTTCTAAAAATATACAACCTTCTAAGACTGAGTCAGGAAGAAATAGACAATCTGAACAGACTGATCACTAGGAGTGAAATTGAATTTATCATTAAAAAAAACAAGAAAAACAACTCCCAGCAAACAAAAGTCCAGGACCAGACGGCTTCATAAGGGAATTCTGCCAAACACATAAAGAAAAGCTAATACCTATCCTTCTCAAAGCTTTCCAAACAATTGAAGAGGCGGGAACACTCCCAGATTCATTCTATGAAGTCACCATTACCCTAGTACCAAAACCAGACAAAAACACTACATAAAAAGAAAATTATAGGCCAATACATCTGATTAGTATAGATGTAAAAGTACTCAACAAAATATTAGCAAACCAAATTCAGATATAAATAGGATCATATACCACGAGCAAGTGGGCTTTATCCCAGATATGCGAGGATGGTTCAACATTCTCAAATCAATGTGATATACAACATCAACAAGAGGAAAGATAAAAATCACTTGATCATCTCAATAGACGTAGAAAAAGCATTTGACAAAATTCAACATCCATTCAGGATAAAAACTCATCAAAGTGGGCATAGAGGGAACATATCTCAACATAAGAAAGGTCATTTATGACAAACCCACAGCTGACATCATACTTAATGGTAAAAAGCTAAAAGCTTTACCTCTAAAATCAGGAACAAGCAAGGATGCCCACTCTCACCTTTTCTATTTAACATAATATTGGAAGTTGCAGAACAGTAATCAGACAAGAAAATGAAATAAAAGGCATCCAAATGGGTAGGGAAGAAGTAGAACTGTCACTATTTGCAGATGACATGATACTGTATATAGAAAACACTAAAGTCTTCACCAAAAACCTATTAAACTAATAAATGAATTCAGCAAAGTCGCAGGATTCAAGATTAATATACAGAAATCTGTTGCTTTCCAATGCACTAATAATGAACTATCAGAAGGAGAAAGCAAGAAAATAATCCCATTTAAAATTACATCAAAAAGAATAAAATACCTAGAAATAAACCTAACCAGGGAAGTAAAAAACCTGTATTTGGAAAACGGTAAAACATTGATGAAAGAAATTAAAGATGATGCAAAGAAATGGAAAGATAGCCTGTATCTACAAAAATATTCAATCACTATGTTGTACACCTGAAATTAATATTGTAAACCAACTACACTTAAATAAATAAATAAATAAGGACTTCGCAAAAAAAAAAAAAAATTTACTATAGGGGATTGATTACACAGGTGTTAGAAGACTTAAAATGCAAAAACACAAAGATAATAACTGTAGAAAACGACTACCACTGCCTTGGATTAGGAAAGAAAATGTAGGACTTTAGATTTATCAGAACCTAGTACTTCAAAAAAGGAGCCTCACAAATGTGGGCCTCAGATTTATGAGAAAGGGATACTACCCAGTATCTTAGGAGCTCAAGGAAGAAGCTTGTGGTGCTAGAGATTCTCTCCTCTTTCCCTCTAACCACTTCACTTTTCTTCCGCTATCCTTTTTCTCTTCTTTTCTTTCCTTGTCATTATTCCCTAAATTCAATAAATTATTTGGGAAAATTAATCTCAATGTGAAATCTTTAGAATACTATATCAATTTTTTAAATCAAGCTCATTTGATTCATTACAACTTTTATCTTTGAGGACATCCAGCACTCAATCAACCTTAAAGAGTTATTCCTTGCATCTAGCTATCTCAAATGAGATCCTGATTTTCCTTTTCCCGTCCATGCTTTCACCCCACATGGACACAAATCTGCTTCAACAGATGTATTCCCCATCTCAGTAATTGTTGCTTCCATTCTTCTCATTGCTCATACCTAGAAACTTGGAGTTACTCTTGTCTCCTCTTTTTATCTTATACTATAGATCTAACCTATCTGAAAATCCTGTAGCTTCTATCTTCAAAATATATGGGAACTCTGCTCAATATTCTGTAATAACCTAAATGGGAAAAGAATTTGAAAAAGAATAGATACATGTATATGTATAAGTGAATCACTTTGTTGTACACCTGAAACTAAGACAACATTGTTAATCAACTATACTCCAATATAAAATAAGTTTATATATATATATTCAGACTCAAGACACTTCTTATACCACTTTCATTGCTACATCAAAACTATCACCTGTGTTCTGGTTTACTGTAGTGGTTAGGTCATTTCCTTGATTTCATCCTTACCCTGATATAGCAGAGTGATTCCTTCAACATGTAGAGCAGATTACATCTGTCCTCTGCTCAAAACCTATCCCTTTCATTCAGTATAAAAGGCAGTCTTTGCAATACCTACAGGTCCTGTACTTTCTGGCTCCTTGTTGCCTTGCTGATCTTATTTGCTATTTTCACTCCCTCTATTCTAGACACGTCTAATTTTTGTTATTTCTCAAACCCATCTTACATGCTCCCACCTCACCTTCAGGGCTTTTCATTTGCTTCCTTTTGCTGGAAAAATCAACCTCTCCTAAATATCTACATGCCTTACACTACTGCTTCCTTCAAGCAGTATATATTATACAGTAATATAACCTTGCCATCATTATTAATAAGCAATTATGGAATGTGCATTTTATACAAACAAATTAAACAATTAATTTAATTAACAATTAAATTTTTTAAAAACCCTTTCCTTCAAGTGCTAATAAAGGATGTGTAATTAATGTGTTCTACTGGGGAATTTTGGCTTAATCATATTCATCTTTGAGGAATAAATCAATAATTATAAATTAATTTTTTCCCATGCAGAATATTGGAATCAGCAATTAAAACAAAGGAAAAATAAAAATAGTTTATTGGAAATTAGGCTCAAGGGATAAAATACTTTTATAAGACATAATTCTTTTATTCTATGGAATTCTATGGGTGTGGAAGTAAGTTTAAACCTAAAGGTGATATCAAACAGATATACATAGGTAGAATGATATGCTTTGTTGAAATATAACCCACATACCATACAATTCACCCACTTAAAGTATTCAATGTTTTTTAGAATATTCTGAGTTCAGACTGAGAAATAGCCATGCACAATATGTATATCAAATATTCAACCATAAACAAAATCAATTTTACATTTTCACAATCTCAGAAAAGAAACCCCATAGACATTAGGGATCATTCCCATTCCTTGCAATTCCCTCGGGTCAAGGGAAACACTAATCTACTTTTTATCTCTGTATATTTACCTATTCTAGACATTTCATACAAATAGAATCATACAATATGTGATCTTTCATAAATGATTTAAACTTAGCATACCGTTGTCAAATTTCATCCATGGTGTAGCATTCATTCTTTTATTGTTGAATAATACTCCATTGTGTGTATATACCATAGCTCATCTATTCACCAACTGGGCTAATGAGTTGATTCCAGTTTTACCTATTATGAATAATGTTGCTATAAACATGCTTTCATACTTCTATCATATATATGAAATTGCTGTGTAACTCTGTGTTTAACCTTTTGAGGAACTGCTACACTGTTTTCTAAAGTTGACATACTATTATTTTACATTCTGGGGGGCAGCAGTGTATAAGGGTTCCAATTTCTCCACATTTTCACAAACATATGTTATTGTCCATATTTTTTATTACAGTCACCCCAATGGATGTGAAGTGATATCCTATTGTACTTTTGATTAGAATTCCCCCAATGATTAATGACGTTGAGCATCTTTTCATGTGCTTGTTGGCCACTTGACTATCTTTTTTGAACAACTGCTATTCAGATCCTTTGTTCATTTTTAATTGGATTGTCTTTTTACTATTGAGATGAAAGATTTCTTTATTTATTCTAGATACACATCTCTTATCAGGGATATGATTTGCATTTTTTTCCCATTCTGTGAGTTGTCTTTTCAATTACTTGATGATATCCTTTGAAACATCAAAACATAATGAAGTACAACTTATCTGTGTTTTTCTTTTGTCTCATGCTTTAGTGTCGTATCTAAGAAGGCTTTGCCTAACTCAAGACCATGAATAACAATTTCTATAATTTCCTCTAAGAGTTTTATACTTTTAGCTTTTACATGAGTCTATAATCTATTTTGAGTTAATTTTTTTTATGGCATGAGAAAAGGGTCCAATTTCATTCTTTGTATGTGGATATCCAACTGTCCCAGAACGATTTGCTGAAAAGACATCTTTTTCTACTGAATCACCTTAGAATTACTGTCAAAAATCAACTGACTATAAATGTGAGGGTCTATTTGTGGATCATCAACTCTATTCCACTGATCTTAGGCCAGTATCAGACAACCTTAATTATGGAAACTATATAACAGGTTTTCACGTAGTGTGGCTCTCAAGTTTTCTGATTCCTTGCTTATCGTGATTTTAGTTCTTCCAGGCATTGTTGAAAGGGGGTAATTGAAGTCTCCAAATGTTATTATTATAGTTATTGTATGAGCTCTTGTTAAATCTACCTATATGTAATTATTATTTCTCCCTTTAATTATGTCAGGTTTTACTTCATGTATTTTGGAGCTCTGTTGTGCATAAATATAATTGTAAATCCTTCTGATATACTGCTATAAATATATAGATTTAGTATTCTATCCTTCTTTATCTCTGGGGACATTTTTGTTTTAAAGTCTATTTTATCTTATTCTAATATAATCACTCCAGCTTTCCATGGTTGCTATTTGCACAATATACCTTTTTCCATCCTTTTAATTTCAATCTATTTTGCATCTTTGAATACAAAGTCTGTGTCCTATAGACAGCACATGTTGGATCTTTTTTTAAAAATACAGTCTGACAATCTCTGCCCTTTGATTGGATTGTTTAGTCCATTCACTATTAATGTTAATATTGATATAGTTGGAATTACATCTGCCATTTTACTTTTTGTTTTCATTGGTTCTTATTTTCCTGTTTCTTTTCATGTCATAATTTTTGGTTAAAAATTGGACATTTTAAGTAATATTTTGCACAAACTGAACATATACCCACACACATGCTTCCAGGATTTATTATTTTCTTATTTCTTACTTGTATAGTGAATTGACTATACTAGTTAATTGAGTGATGTCTATTTCCCCCACAGTGTGAAGGCTCTCAGGTCACTCCTCAGCACAGCCTTGAGTGTGAATGCAGTCACCCTGGGGTAATAGTGGTTTCATCAGGATCTTCTTTGACTGTCTCTCTTCCTGACCTCTCTATGAAGCTGCTTGCCTCTACCGGCATCACATCCAGCTATTTGGCCCTGCTTACTGCCAAATGATTACCCTACCGCTTTCAACAATGCCCTGGGTACACAATGCCCTTGGTCTGCAGTCTAATCCAATTAAATTTGGAGCTCTTTTCAGTGGTAGTTTTTGAGGCCAGTAATTAGTGTTTGTTTTAAACCCAGGAAGGCTCTTCTTAGCTATCTCTCTTCTCAGTTCTCTATGGTAAACTATCTGGCCCATAGTTTAGCTTTTTGCTCTTATGAAACTACCCACCTTCTCCTAATTGTTTATCATCAAAATCTCCATTGTTTTCTAGAGCACCCTTAGGCTTAAATTTCCCAAATTTCTGTTCCAAATAAAGTGAACTCTTTTAGGGAGAGCCTTAGAGTTAGCTGTCTGTTCTTATGACCTTTGTCTCAAACTGGGCAAAATCTCTGAGCCACTACTCTGGAGCTCGGGGCAGGGACAATGGCCAACTTTCTAAGTGACACTTTTGCTTTACTAGCAGAGTTTTAGGTGGAGGAAATAGCCTCTGGTCTTCTCAGATTGCTTCTCCTGGTGTGGAACCTCTGCCCTATGAGCAAGCTGGGGTAAGGGTGCTCAGGGCTCTAGTATTCTCAGCCTACCCCTTGGAGTAGAACCTCTGCCCTATGAATGAGAACTGGGTGGAGGAAGGGAGACTCCAACCCCTCAGCCGCTCTTGCCTGGAACAGAGTCTCTGCAACATGGATCTGGGAAGGAGTGAGAAATGCTGGTGACCTGTTCCTCCAGGGGAGATATCATGGGAGAATAAGTCCCATCCCCTTGGCCATATCTGTTCCCAGTGAAGCTGCCATTATACTCAGCTGGAGGAGAGAAAGCTTGCCATGGCTCAAGTGCCACAGACTATGACTGTCCTTACAAAAATTTTCTCGAATAAATGACTGTTCTTAAAATAATGTTCACCATTTTGGTTGTTTCGCTGGATAGCAAGTCCATGGAGCTTCTCATGCCACCATTCCAGAAGAACAATTACCAACAGTCTTTTGGCATTTGTTCCATATGTGTTGTGATCAAATCTATCCATTTCCAGTGACACAGTGATGGTCTAGCCACTCAACCACATTATTGAATCATGCTCACAGGAACTTCCCAGGTGCCCAAGACTTGTAGATAAGCCTTGCTTTAAAAAAAAAAAAATAATAATGATAATAATAATAAAATCAAAACAAAACAAAACAAAACAACTACAACAAAAACCAAACAAAAAAAACTAGAATCTCTTGGGGCATAAATGTTGAATTGAAGCAGTTGGGAGAGAAACTGCTCTGACAAGTCATTTCCTTATTTTTTTTTTTAAACAAAAGAGAATTATACAAATGAAATACTGAAAAACATCCTGCAGAGTGGCAATCTTTTATTCTATTTTATTTTGCTGTACGCGGGCCTCTCACTGTTGTGGCCTCTCCCGTTGCGGGGTACAGGCTCCAGGGCTCCAGACGCGCAGGCTCAGCAGCCATGGCTCACGGGCCCAGCCGCTCCGCGGCGTGTGGGATCCTCCCGGACCGGGGCACGAACCCGCGTCCCCTGCATCAGCAGGCGGACTCCCAACCACTGCGCCACCAGGGAAGCCCCAGAGTGGCAATCTTTAACTGCAACCCACAACTGTCTAAAGCTATCTGACAGGCAAAGACTATGACATCCACATGACTGGCAGTATTTATCATGCAAAGAAATACTGAGATGACAAGAGCCATTTTCCAAAAAAGGTATTTAACTCCTCCAAGATTTAACAATAATGAATAAATTTATCAAGCTGAAATTTTACAAATCCTGGGTTGTGATGATTTCTTAAAGAAGTGGAGTGTGTTTCATAGACTGTGTTTCCTTGACTGGTTGCTCTTAAATCAGACCTATGAATCATTTTGAGGAGCCAAAGGGGTTAAAAATAGAGTGTTGCACCCTCTACTTGCTGCCGATATTACAGACTTTTTATTTGTATTGGTGAAAAGTAAATCCATTGAATTCTAAATCCAACATACAGAGCTAAAAATAACTCAAAGTGCATTTCTGCTCAAATAGGCAACTAAAATTGGCACAAAAACAACTATTTCAAACAATGCATTAATTCTAGCAATTCTGAATGGTCATACATTCTCAACTGTGAAAGCTTATACTACTCATCTTTCTAGGACAAGAAGACAGCATTCTCAAACATAATATAAGCAGTGGGATTCTGTATACCATTATCTCATTCAAGGCCTGCAAAAATTTAGACTTTTGATGAGGGACTCCAGAATGTTATGCAACATAAATTGATTTTTCAGGAAAAGAAAAAGTTTATAAACTGACTTAGCACATCCATAGACAGGCAGCTGTTTTTTTCAGTTGGATCCCAGATGCCCTGACAAATAAAATAGAATCTGGGGAGAAGGGATGCCTCCTTAAACTTATTTTAATATGTGTTTCTCTACTTTAAATTATGGGAGTTTGGGATTGACATATATACATTTCTATATTTAAAATAGTTAACCAACAAGGACCTGCTGTAGAGCATAGGGAACTCTGCTCAATATTCTGTAATAACCTAAATGGGAAAAGAATTTGAAAAAGAATAGATACATGTATGTGTATAACTGAATCACTCTGCTGTACACCTGAAACTAACACAACATTGTTAATAAACTATAATCCAATATAAAATAAAAATTTTTAAAAAACATAAAAAAATAGTCACTTGAAGGTAAAAAAAAAAAATTATACTGTCATAAACTGCAAGAATCTTTTCAGTAAAAACGTTTCAATTGCAAACAAACAGCCACTTCATGTAATCTGTACTGATAGGCAATCTTCATAAGGGCTTCATGAGGGCTTTTTTCACAGTTAAAACAAATTAATGGGAAATCTAACCCCTCCAAAGGAAGTTTGAGGAGGAAAAGGGACATTTCTTTTCTTTAAAAAATAATTTGAGTTCCTTACTTAGATTCGTGGACAATATTTTGGGAATAGATCAGACTCATGATTCTCTCATTAGGAGTTTTAAAAAGATTTAAATTATTCTCTACCTGTGTCTTTGTGTGGAAGAGCTGGAAACTGTAACAAACATAGTTCTTTTTTTTTTTTTTTTTTTGGTACGCGGGCCTCTCACTGTTGTGGCCTCTCCCGTTGTGGGGCACAGGCTCCGGACGCGCAGGCTCAGCGGCCACGGCTCACGGGCCTAGCCACTCTGCGGCAGGTGGGATCTTCCCGGACCAGGGCACGAACCCGTGTCCCCTGCATCAGCAGGCGGACTCTCAACCACTGCGCCACCAGGGAAGCCCACATAGTTTTATTTAATAGCAAATAATGCCCCTTTGCCTGTTTGATGTAGAGCAGTGGTTGAATTTCTCTACTCAACAATATAAATCTTAGCTTTTATTATCAGACACAAAAGTTGCACCAAAAACCCAAATACAGGAGTTCAGTGTTTGGATGTTCCCTTTACAACTAGGAGAAAAAGAAAATTGCATTAGGACAACCATTAACTTTTCAAAGAACTGAGAGAAAATGGGCTCATTCAGACTTTCTTTATCAAAACTTCTTTCACAGAAGTATGTTAAAGAAACTTTCTAAACCTTAACTAAAGACTTCAGAAACTGACTTAATTAAAGGGAATGAATCTAGGCCTAGACTCACAGGTAATTCTTCCAGGGCTTACTTTTGGCAAAATATTCAAGCAGGAGTGTTCTTTCTTTTTAGTAGGAAGGCAACTTAACATCATAGAAACAGCACTGGCATTTACTATGGACTGATTTGTGTGTCCCCAAAATTCATGTTAATGCCCAAATTTTAAATATGACAGTATTTGGAGATGGAGCCATTGGGAGGTAATTTGGTCATTAGGGTGGAGCCCTCATGATAGGATTGGTGCCATTATAAGAGACAGATTTATTCTCTCTCTCTAATTCTCTCTCTCTCTCTCTCTCTTTCTCTCTTGCTTTGCCATAGCAGGACAAATTAGAAAACACTCATCTGCAAGCCAGGAAAAGAGTCCTCACCAGGAACCAGATTGACTGGAACCTTGATATTGGACTTTCCAGACTCCAGAACTGTGAGATACACTGCCTGTTGCACAGTTTATGGTATTTTGTTATAGGAACCCCAATGCACTAACACAGTGTTGGACCCCAAAACATTTTAATTTAAATTCCAGCTAGGCTCCTTACTAGCTGCATGATCTTGGGCAAGTAACTTTATCTCTCTGAACCTTAATTTTTTGATTGTTGAAATGGAACAATAAGTTTTTCCATGTTTAAATTAATTTGCTGCACTTATGTAAATTAGCAAAATACTTGCTGTACACTAGTTGATCAGCAAATTTTAGTTTTCTTCCCTTGCTTATTAACATTTTCAACCTCTCTCATTATACCTCCATTCAGAAGCCTCCTCTTCTACCTTTATGCATTCTGTCTTTATTCAGTTGATTCAGTACAATCAACTGCTGAGGGCATAACAATTATCAGTAGAATTACGTGTTATATGTTCCAGATACATATTTACTTTTGAATAGTAGCCTCTGAAACAATGGCTAAAACACAAGCAACGATGGACATTTTTAAATGGGTCAGTTTTAAATGCATAGAGAAAAGCCACTGAGTCCAAAACATAAAACAGTCATTAGAATCATTAATGTTTATTACCGAAGTTGAATATAAGAACAACCAAACTTGGGTGGAAAATATATATAAATCCTCTCCTAAACATGACACAAAATCCTTCCTTTACAAAATGCACATGGACACTATTGTGTTCTATAAGACCTCACAGAAATTGACCTTGACAATTTCTTTGACTCATGCTGACCATACTCCACCTACTGGTCTTCTGGTTGTCCTTTTTCTTTTTAACATCTTTACTGGAGTATAATTGCTTTACAATGGTGTGTTAGTTTCTGTTTTATAACAAAGTGAATCAGCTATACATATACATATATCCCCATATCTCTTCCCTCTTGTGTCTCCCTCCCTCCCACCCTCCCTATCCCACCCCTCTAGGTGGTCACAAAGCACTGAGCTGATCTCCCTGTGCTATGCGGCTGCTTCCCACTAGCTATCAGTTTTACATTTGGTAGTGTATATATGTCCATGCCACTCTCTCACTTTGTCCCAGCTTACCCTTCCCCCTCCCCGTGTCCTCAAGTCCATTCTCTAGTAGGTCTGTGTCTTTATTCCCATCCTGCCCCTAAGTTCTTCATGACCTTTTTTTTTTTTTTTAGATTCCACATATATGTGTTAGCATACGGTATTTGTTTTTCTCTTTCTAACTTACTTCACTCTGTATGACAGACTCTAGGTCCATCCACCTCACTGCAAATAACTCAATTTCATTTCTTTTTATGGCTGAGGAATATTCCATTGTATATATGTGGCACATCGTCTTTATCCATTCATCTGTCGATGGACACTTAGGTTGCTTCCATGTCCTGGCTATTGTAAATAGTGCTGCAATGAACATTGTGGTCCATGGCTCTTTTTGAATTATGTTTTTCTCAGGATATATGCCCAGTAGTGGGATTGCTGGCTCGTATGGTAGTTCTACTTTTAGTTTTTTAAGGAATCTCCATACTGTTCTCAATAGTGGCTGTACCAATTTACATTCCCACCAACAGTGCAAGAGGGTTCCCTTTTCTCCACACCCTCTCCAACATTTATTGTCTGTAGACTTTTTGATGATGGCCATTCTGACTGGTGTGCTTCTGGCTGTCCTTTAAGCACACCAGGCTCATTCACTTTTAGGGCCTCTACACTTCCTCTTCTCCAAGGGCTTTGCTTGGCATCCACATGATTATCATTCAAGTCTGCCCTTTTCCTTCCTTCCTTCATTCAACAAATATTCACAGCATGCCCACTATGTGCCAGACATTGTCATAAATCCCTGAGTTTATGGAACTTACTTTCTAGTGGAGGAGATAGACAATAAGCAATAATCATATAAGTAAACTTTGTAACATATTAGAAGATGATAAGTGCTTTGCCAACGAAATCAGGTTAAGGCAATCAGAATTGGAGGGTTACAATTTTGATCACTGGAAGAGTGACATAAGCAAAGACTCGACAGAGATGAGAAAATAGACATTCAGATCTCTGAAGAAAGAACATTACAGGCAGGGGTATCAGCCAGCAGAAAGGCTTGAGGATGGAATACAATGAGTAAAGGAAGTAAAATAGGAGATGAGGGATAATGGGGAAGTTGGGGAGACATAAGGATTCATGAAGGATGTAGGACAGAGAATTGATGTGATATGATTCACCACTTTAAAGAATCAACCTAGTTGTTGTGAGCAGAACAGATTAGAGTTTCTCAACTTTGGCATTATTGATATTTTGGAATGGATAATTCTCTGTTGGGGGTTGTCTTTGCTGAGAATCACAGCTGAAACACTTAAGATTTAACATTATTTTTCCATCGCCTGAGCAAGCCATGTGTATACACTCTTTAACAAAGTTGGAATACTATGATTCTATGATGAAGATGGAAAGAGATGAAAACTGCATTTGGAGGGCTCAAACGATCTTGAGGCAAAGCTTCCTGGTTAGAATGGGGAACAGGGGAAAGAAGGTAGCAAAGGTCTCTTCGGATATCTCCTTGACCAGTTTGCCCCACATTTTTACCCTCCTGTTATTTGTTTTATTCACCCATATTCTATGGAGAGTTTCCTTGAGCACCTGGGTAATATTCTATTTCTGAGAAATATTTCACATTCTATTCTACATTGAAATTGTAATCTTTGCATTCACCTTACCTTTCATAGATCAAGGCTAAACGTAGGGGTCTCTGAATTCAAATTAGTAAGGCTGGAGGCAGGAGGCCAGTAATGGAAAAATCCATAGTAAAGAAACAATCACCTGCTTATTATCCATAAGTGCAGTGCCTCAGTACATCAGGGCCACTGGAGGCAAGGCCATTGAACACTATACTGTAGACTCACTATGCTGAAGTTCAAGTTCACAACACGAGTATGGGGACCCCAGAGAGGTTACCATTAACTAACTGGGAATAAGAACTTGGGTTTTACTACCAATCTCCTTTCACAAGAATCATAAGAGATTGGAAGATGAGGTTAATTCATTCATCCACTGAGAGCCCCCTTGTTCCAGGCAGGAAGTAAAGCACTGAGCAGAACCGAAGGTCTCGTATAGTTTACTATGATTATTATGTAGGGGCTAAATCTAATCTCAGGAAATAAGGAAAGCCTACCGTGAGGAAAACATTTAAAATGAAATCTGTAAGTTGGGCAGGAGTTAAAAGGTGAAGGATGGGGTTCCAGAAGGAGAGATAATCAGAGGTCAGAATAGTCCTATGCCAGGGAACTGAAGGAACTTTATATGTTCTCTATAAATGAAAATTATTTTAGTGCTTATCATATGATCTTAATAAATTCACTTAATTGATCTCCTTCTAAAATGAAGGAAGTGGACAAATAAGCTTTAAACCCTCTCAGTTTAACCTTTATTAAGAGCCTATTAAGTACTAACAGGAGGATTCCTGGAACAGGGAGATACTCAGTAGAATTTGTAGGATAAATGAATTAATGAATGAATTCTTTCATCTCCCAATCTCTTGGGTTTACTGTGAAAAGAGATTGGTAGTAAAACCCAAGATTCTTATTCCTAGCCTGTTACCAGTACTTGAGGCCTCTCTGGGATTGGCATGGTCATACTGTGAAGCTTGAAGTCAAGCATGAGGGAGTCTACAGTACGGTGGGGCTTTTCCTCAAGCATCTCACAGCACTTGACCTGATGTTTTAAGGTACTGCCCAATGGACACTGGGCATTTCTTTCATGTGGATCTTTGCAGTATCAGCATCCTGCCTCCCAACCTTACTATTCTGAACCCAGACACCCATAAATTTAGCCTTGATCTATGAAATATACAGTGAACACAATGACTGCAAACAATTTCAATATAAAATGGAATGTGAAATGTTACCCAACAATAGACTGAAGATAAGAACTGTGCTTTTGTAGATTAACTTGACAATGATATTAAAAAAAAAAAAAAAGATTTGAATCACGGAAAGACTGGGGGCAGTAAAAATATATGGTCCACTTGAATAACCACAGAGAGATAAAGAGAACCTGAACCTGAGAAAGTCACCAAAATGGAGGAGATGGGATAAATTTTAGTAAAATTGCAGAGCTGAAATCAATAGGACAGAACAACTGACTCACTATAAAGTTGGAGGAAAATGGGAAATATACATTTTAATTGTATCAATTTAGGTGGTGAAAAAATTAAGGCAGGTTTTGAAACTGCTTCTTACCACTCCTCACCACCTCCTAAATCCTCCCTTCACAGAAGTAGAAGGATTATTGAGGGGAAATTGTCTGGTTGTTCTCTTACATCAAATTAATTTTCTCCATCCCCCATATGCCAATCGTTACACAGACTGTTCTAAATTTTGATCTGGTGCATTATTGATGAGCTCTTAAAACGAGATTAGAACAAACTCTCCCACTCTCTTTCTGGAAAAAAAAAAAAAAAACTTTATACAAAAATGAACTGGCAATTTTGACTAACATGAACCATCCAACAAATCAGTAAATCATATTTATGGCAGACTTTTCGCCAAACCTAATATTAGTTTATTAGATAAGTGTACTGGAGGACCTGCTGTGTGTATACACATAGTTGCCTAGCTATATGCTAGACAACTGACTTATTTGACATTTAATTAGATTTCTATTAGCACCCTATGACTAGCACTCTCAGGTTGTGAAAAAGGAAAAAAACTGCCCTTAACTAATTACTAAAGATGTCTCTTACTTATTAGTACCTCAGACTGGGCAGGTCTAAATTCCTCTCAGGAAAGAATTTTATAGTCTAGCACCTCTGTCTTTTGGAGTACATTGAGCGATTTTTCACTTCTCAATGTTATTTTTTATTCTTAGTTATTCCTTGTCAAAGTAGTTTTGTTTTTTTTTAATGTAATTCTCTGTGCCTGAATTTGAACATTTGTAATTAGAATTCAAGTTCTGTTTTGTCAACATAATAAATTAAATAAATAATGCTGATTTTGAAGTGCACAAGATGAAATCCAGCCAGTTTTCATATACCATATCTGCTAATTGACAGGCATGAGCAGCCAAACTGCAAAGGAAAAAATGATTATGTTTGTGGAAATAATCTTAACTGAGATCAAAAAAGTAAACAGTAATTAATTCCTTTAAAAATTAATTTTCTAGCCTTAGTGAAGGGTTTTTAATCATTTAATTTTTAAGTCATTGGTGACTCAATTTTAAATTTACAAAGTGACTGTTATTGCAGAAGCAATATACATTTATAGGAGTTTTGTTTTGCTTTGCTTTTTTACAAAGGGAAGAAGAAGAGGAAAATGGAGAAGAAAAGTGCATTCACTGTCACACTTACCCAGAGAAAGTTACTGTTAATATCCTATTTTGTGTGCTTCCAAATCTTTTTTTTTAATGATCGATCTTTTTTTTCAAACTAGTATATACTCATACTATACATGCTGCTTTGTAACCTGCGTAATTCCCTGAATAAAGCACTGACATGTCAGTAACTATTCTACAACATATGTTTCAGTGATTAAATATTATTTAGAAATTATACGTTAATTGTATACACCATGATTACTGTAGCCAATCCCCAAGTGTTTGGCACTCACATTGTTTCTAAAATATAATATATGTTATAATAAATAGACTTGTACATACATATTCGCAAATCATTTGATTGTTTTCTTAATATAGCAGACATCATCGCTGGCTTGTCCATATCTTAAGGAGCATATAACCTGTTTCCAACCATTACTATCTGCATCTTTATGGCTGAGTGCTTTCTACAGAGATGTGGAAGTCATTCAGCTCAAGTCCACAGCAGGCTGGAAATTTAAAGAATTAACATTCTCAGAAGCAGCTCTCCACCAATGACTTTTGAGAGTTGGTGTATAAATACCCCAACCTCCTCTCCCCTAAGGTGAGATAGTTCTGAGGCATATGTTATACCATTTCCAAGAGTTTCCCCACAGGATAAAGCTCCAGTAGCCCAGTGTGGCTAATGTATCCTTTATTGGCTATCTTATAAATGATCGCATTTGAATTTTTATCTCTGATTTGTTTCTGTGTGAACCTAAGACACTAGGATAGATTCCATGAAGTGAAATTGCTAAATTAAAGGAAAATATATTTTAAGATCTTTGATATATATTACTATGCTGCCCTCTTTAAATGCTTTACATTCCACCATTTACATTATTTTCATCATGATCTTGCCAAAAGGTAGCTGTATCATTTTTTTAATGCCAGTTTTGAAAGTTAAAAAACAATTTATTTTAAATTAAAATAATTTTATTATTAATGAGACTCTTCACCTTTTCATATGACTATGTTCATTTATGTTGCTTCATTTATGACTTGCCTGTTCATATTCTCAGTACATATTTTAATTGGAAAACTCATTTTTTAACTGATTTACAAGAGCTCTTTTAATGTTAAGGATATTAATTCTTTTTTAAAACCAGCTAGTTTGGATTGTTTGTACTCACATAGCATCTACCTTCCAACCAGCTAAAAAACTCATTCTTCATATGGTCTGTACCTTACACATTGTACAAAATATGCATGTCTTTACTGGCAACTCTATTAATAAATGGATTTCTTAAAAAACAAATAATTGTCACACTAGTTTGATTCTATTGTTAGCATATTAGCCAACATACCTGCTACTACTGAATTCTTTATGTTTAAAACAAGATTGTGGGTGCTCTTGCTAGTGACACCATGGACACATTCATTATCTAAATCTAAATTATATAATCTGTCTGCATTCCTACTGCTTCACCTAAGAAACAACAATTTACCTGTCATCTTGCATAGAATGGAAGTATAAACTGGCATTACTATGACCTTGAGCTTTTCAGATAGAAGTGCTATCCAAATATAAGGGACCACTGTTATTAAATCCAGTTTCAAATACCAATAGGCATTCCTAGGAATAAATTAGCCTTTTATTCTCCTTAACAATTCAGTCATTCTGACCATTTTTGTGATCTCATCCCTAAAACTGATTAAGGGCAATTCAGACTTCATGGCTTTTTAAAAGCATTCCTACTGATGTATCATTATCATCTCTGAGAACTTTAAAATGCTTCTGAAAACACAAATGCCAGTCTATGCAACACAGTCTAAATTGTGCTAATTCCCTCATTTATAGACTTGGCCTGCCTTTGTCTTGATATCTCTGCATCAATGACTCTGATTGGCCAGGCCAGCTGTTTGGACCATTATTATATTTGCTAATCCAGCCTCGCACGCGTGTCCCCTGCATCGGCAGCCGGCCTCTCAACCACTGCGCCACCAGAGAAGACCCACTTTCCTCTTTTAACTGTCACAATTTCCAAATCTTGGCTGACGGCCTCTCCACTCAGGGCCAACAACTTTCATCATAAAACTTGCAAACTGATTAAGCTTCAACAATTGACAGCACAGAGAAGTCAAAGAACTTGTAGATTCACCTGCTCCTCCAGCACCCCACCTCACAGCCTTTCTGAATTCTTCTCCAGCAGGGGTCTCTTGTAGTAGCACGTGCTTCGCTTATCTTTGACACTGCCTTAGGGCTAAGAAGGATGCACAGCTTGCAGAGCTGACTGGCAATACACACGCATCCTCCCACCCACCTGAGACTTCCAACCTCAGTGTAAGCCCAAGAAAGTCAGAAGGTGAAGTTTCTGTCTCATAACCAACAACACAAATATGGCTAATGACAATATTTTTCTCATAATTATTGAGTACTCATGACTATCCAGAGACTATGTGAAGCACTTTTCAAGTGTTATCCCATTTAATTCTCACAACCATATGAGGTACATACTGTTATAACCTCCATTTTATAGATGAGTGACCTGAGGCCTTGAGTTATTCAGGAACTCACTTCAAGGCCATATAGCCAAAAGGGCTGGGTTCCAGATGTTCACACAGGCAGTCTGAATAAAGAGTCTGTGCTCTTAAATACTATGCTAAATATATAATAGATAAAATTAAAAGGCAATAACAAATTGAGAGACAACATTTTCAATATATTATCAGTCTGACTGTATAGAGATTAAAAATGAGGGCAAGAGGCAATTTATGACAGAATTATAAAAGTTAATAAGCATATAAAAAATCCCCCTAAATGAGTAAAGAGACTTTAATATACATATATATATAAAGTTTTACCAAGCATATTGGCAAAATTTTTACAAACAGTAATATATAGTGTTGGCCAGGGTGTAAGGAAAATTTTCGCATTCATAAACCATAAGGATGCAAAGTGTTCCTTATTTTTTTGAAGAGATTTGGTCTTAGAAATTGCCTATCTTTTGTCCCAGCAACTTTACTACTAAGATTTTATCCCAAGGAAATAATTGTGGATGTATACTAAGATTTACCTGTAAGGATAATCTTTATAACATTGCTTATGATACTGAGCAGGGACCTGTGGGGCTCCTGGGCACAAAGCCTTTCTGTGTCCCCCATTTCTTTGATTACAGGAAACAGCCTTCATTCAGCTTCCATGACCTTCCCTGAGTTCCAATGGGCAGATTCAAGCAGTTGTTAATTAGGGAAGGGAGGGGATGTGAGGCCAGGGAGAAACAGTCAAGAGCAGCCTTGGGGCAAGGCCCTGGTTCCCCTTCAACGGATACACACTATATCTTTGAGCTATTTTGCAGATAATGAAACCCCTCCAAGTGGGAGAAGTTAACAATTAAAGATGGTATGCTGCCCACAAGCTTGTAGACCCCAGACCAGTTGGCCCTGAAGGTTGATGATGCTGACTCCTACTTACCTTACAACTAACCCATCAAAAGAATGTCCATGAGCTGATCATGCCCGCTTTGAACAATTACTGTAAAACTTCTCACTATCTCCTCCGGTTGGGGGGGCACATAATTTTTTGAGGCAGGAGTCCGTTGTGTCCCCCCTTGCCTGGCAAAGTAATAAAGCTATCCTTCTCTGCTTCACCCCAAACTCTGTCTCCAAGATTTGATACGGCAGCAGTGTACAGAGAAGCTGAGCTTTTGGCACCCACCATTTCTAACAGTGAAAAATGAAAACAACTTAAGTATCAAAAATTAAAGGTGGTTAAAATAAGAAATATCCAAATAACAGACTACTCATCGTTCAAAAATGATATGGTGAAAGAATATTAATGACAGAAAATTTTATGATCGGTGTTGTTAAAAGCCTTGCAAAACAGTATGTAAAGTGTAAACTTTATTTCATATACATGTATCAAAAGATATATGTGGAAAGATATATACCAATATGTTAACAGTAGTTATAGCTGGATAATAGAACTGTGGATGACTTTTTCATTTTCTTATTTGTGTCTTTCACATTACATAAACATTCTACAATAGCATTTATTATTTTTATACCTAAAAATGCTATTTAAACTAATTACAAAACAAGTTTCTTTGGCCCCAATTCTAAAATGGACCAACTGTACATCTCTTACAGGAGAGGAAATATGGTACAGTTAATGTAGAGAGAGAGTGGAGCAAGTTATTTGCGTCCCAGTTATCTATATGAAGCCATCCAGCTCTTGCTTTGGGGTGGGGCAAACCTCCATCTGGGACAGCTAATTAGTGATGATAGCTGCAATCTGTAACTTTGCTGTTTCATTTAAGGGAGAATTGTCTCTTCTTTGTAGAGTGCCAGCTTGTTTTAGGAACTACACACTTGGAGGTTATCATTAAAAAAAATTAAGGTTCTGAATTTAAACTAAAGGTTTATCAAGCAAGTTGCCAAATAAATAAATAAAAGAACAAAAGAAAAAAGGAATCAAGGAAGGAAGGAAGGAAAGAAACATAGGAAATTCATTTTAGTTTAATCCTCAGATCACAAATAACAGTATGGGGATTGATTTTCAAGGATGTTTAGTTTCACTTCATCATACAGATGAGAAACTGAAGTCAGAACAAAGGGGAAAGCCCCTGGTGTTTTGGCGAGGTGTAGACTCAGGTAACAAGGAAGCAAACACTGAAGGGGCCACTTAGAAAAGCTGGCTTAACTCTGGGCTAATTTTGCAGTCTTTATTCACTGCTAGGAGGCCTGGAGGATTTCCACCAATATAATGTGTGTGTCCTAATGGCCGAAGCCATCTTTAAATGCTTCATTTTCATCTGTGAAGTCAGTGTCTGAAAAGGCAAAACCTTAGTAAACTGCTCTCTCCTGAAATTTGCCCTGTGATGAAATTAACAGACATCTAAGTGAATGCAACTCAACGGCAACCTGACTGATTTCCTGAAAATGAAAACCTCAAATTGAAGAAAAGAAAGAAAGAAAGAAAAGTAGAAGAAAAAATCAATATGTTAGATGAAATGCAACTTCAAAGAAAACTGAGATTGAAATGTCTTTTTGTCATGTACTGAGGACTAGAATCACGAGAAGAAACCTACCCACAGCACTCTGTGTATATGTCAAGACATCTAGGCAGCCTATTTCTTGTTGGACAGCTCCAACTTGTATAAAGGAATGCAGCGGAAAGAGCTGGGAATTTGTAGTCCAAGGTATCTAGGCTGAAATCCTAGCTTCTCCAATCGACTTGAGCAGGTGACATTCCTTAACTCCAGCTTCCCTTATATGTAAAATGAGGACAATAATTATTACTTTATGAGATAGTTATAAAAATTAAATGACGGGCTTCCCTGGTGGCGCAGTGGTTGAGAGTCCACCTGCCGATGCAGGGGACACGGGTTTGTGCCCCGGTCCAGGAAGATCCCACATGCCGTGGAGCGGCTGGGCCCGTGAGCCATGGCGCGTCCGGAGACTGAGCCTGCGCGTTCGGAGCCTGTGCTCCACAACGGGAGAGGCCACAACAGTGAGAGGCCCGCGTATCACACACACACACACACAAAATTAAATGACATAAGTGAAAGCATATGCTTAACACATCATAGGTACTAAATAAATATTTCCTGCCTTCCTTCTAGTCTCTACCTATTGGTCCTAGTTCCACCTAAGGTTCATTGGTCCTAGTTCCACCTATGAACCCCCTTAGTGGGGGTTCATAACCCCCACTAAGTACCTATTCTCCTCTCCAGTTCAATCATTCTATTTCAAATGTTTTTCACTCCTGTTCTGAAGCCTCTCCCTCATCTCATGGTACACTATACCATGTTCCCTGTAGATACATTATAAGTTTTCAATGAACATCCTAAATTGTGGCAGCAATTCTCAAGCATGGTTGCTCTTGAAAAGGAAAGATTAAGATTCATTTTTAATATAATGTTTTAGATGAGTGCAGCCTCAGATCAACAGGTAGGTATGTGTGTGTCCACAGAGTCATACTGACTCACTGAGACAAAAAACAACCTCTAAGATGTTTTAATGCATGATAAATAGTTAATATTTATAGAGTGCTTTTTATGTGTCATTCACTGTTCTTAGTCCTCTATATGAAGTATTAATTTAATTATCAATGTAGTCCAAAGTGGCAGTTACCATTGTTATCCCCGTTTTAGGGATAAGAAGACTAACACACAGAGAGGCTATTTTTCAACTTAAGTGAAAGAGCTGGACTCTGAGCCTGTGCAGTATGACACCAGAATTTCTGTGTCTAAAACAAGATAATTAAAATGTCGCATAAAGATGCCTCATATCCCCTTAGGAAAGAGAAAGAAGTTCTCACTCCTGATATGATATCTGTATAGGCCAACCCATAAACCCACACATTATGAAACAGAAACACCAAGGTTCACACAGCAGAGTCAAAGAATAGGAAACATATTCCCTAATGACTAAAGCCGGGCATAGGTAGGGGGAGTAGGGAAAAACACTTAGACCAAAGTGGTTGTGTCTTTTCCATCAGAGGCAGCAAGAGTAGAACTTGAACCCTTCAAACCCCAGGTTTCTACAGAGGTGCCCTGAAGTGGTCAGTAAGTGGAGGATCTGTACAGGCAGGGTCTCCAAGGTTCAAAACCCGAATTCAGCCTCAGCGGCCCCGTTCTCTTTGGTTTCATCATATACTGGGCTTCTCCGTAATATTCCATTTGAAGAAGTAGCTTTCTTGTTTTGAAAATACTGAAAACCACCCGCAGACTGAGTATCTGTTTAGGATCCAAGGCACCAATAACCTCATAGGATTACCTTGCAACCTTGGTCATGTCCAGTACCTTCTCTGAACATTAACTTCAACCCAGTCTGACAGCGTTATTATAAGGAACAAACATGGCGCTTAGGAGAAGCTCTTTTAACTTACTATTAATTATAATAGTGTTTGGCACATTAAAAATACTAAAGAGCTGTGCCAATATGAGCGATTTCTTCCATGACCCATCAGCAAGAATACTTATGACTCTTGGCTACTCATGAGAGGCAGTAATGTTTAAACAGAATGGAATTTTTAGTCAGAATCAGCTAGAATCAAATCCTAACTGATTACTGGGTCCTATGACTATGGGAAAGTTAATTCAGCTTCCTAAGCCTTTGTCCCACACTCATAAACTGGGGCTTCTGACAACAGGGTGGCTGTGAAGACTTACTTCAGTGATCCAACATGCTTTCACTCTTTGAACAGGGCACAGGACATTCCATAAAGGGACGCATTGATGGCCTGTTAGTATTCTAAAGGCTCAAGGGGCATACAGACTTCAGACTCACTCCTTTCCAGAGGAGTGTATCCTGAGCACCCACAACTGATCTGCCTTTGCTAACAGGCATTAAATATTCTGTAATTGCTTCAAAGTGTACTGGTGACAACATGGCCAACTGTTCCCTGTGATGACTCACGCGTTGCTCTGAAACAGAATGGGTGCGTGCTAGGGGAAGCTGTGAAACTCTCAGGTCTGAGTCACTGCAGCGCCGCAGCCTTCAAGCGCTGATGTTCACGAATGCCTTGAAACTCCACACCCATGTGTCCACTGCTCGGCTGAAAACAGACACCTTGATGAGTGTCTTTCCTTACCTTAGTGAGACAACCCAACTTAAACCCCCCCCACCTGCTACGTCCTCTCCTGCCTACTGATAGCCCAGCCATCCCATATCAGGACCAGCTCAAATGCCACATTCTCAGCAAAGCCTCTCCGGATGACCCTAGTCAGCACAAATGACTCTCCTCATTACCTCCACCCACAAAACATTACAAGCCCACCGATTTTTTGTTCATGCACACCTAGCATTTCAGTGTGACCGTTTTCACTTGGTCTCAACCAAACTGTTTTAGATCATAATTTGTTGAGAGCAAGAATGTTATTTTATTTATTCTGGATCCCCTCAAACTGTAATGTACACAGTGAGTGTTTAATACACAATAAAGTGAAATGAAAGCATAAAATATGTCCGACTCTTTAATCTAGGCTTTATAATGATATGCTTGCTACCTCATATAATACGTAAAAATTGAGAATGTTGACAATGACTTTTAATCAATTCTCATGGATTTTAAAATTTAGTATTTTATGTGAAAGCATTTAACATTTGGTTAAACTGATAATGTTTAATTTTTAATGAATACTATAAAAAGAAAATAAGAAATATTTTAATACAGCTATTTTTATTTATTTTCCCCATTAAAAATTAGCTGATATATCTATATGTTTCTAAAATAGTAATTGGTAGAGCTTTTAGCAATCAAGGAGTCCTGGCTTCTTCTGAATTTGAATAGTATATTCCTACTGAAGAATCTTCTGTCATCACTGATTTAAAGTCACTAAACTCAGCTTGTTAACCTTCCGCAACAGCAGTTCCTGCTCTCAATATCCCTGCCTTTGTCAATAACATCATATCTGTCTAGTGGCTCCAAACTTTTGAGTCAAGTGCTATGAAAAATAGAAAGCACAGCCTAGATATAGCCTAGTATATTTTTACCTACAAACATTTAGCAGTTCCTGTCAAAATTTTGTGCAAAGTGTTTTCTTCTCATCTATCTCTTTCTGTCCATTCTCCTGGACACAGACTTCCCCCTCCCCCCGAACTATCCCCTCACACCCGGTTTACAGGAGAGGTCTCTTGTCAGCCTCCCTGACTTTCAGCTTGCTTGATCTGATCTATTTTAAGTGTAGCTTCAAAGCATTTCTTCCTTAAATAGCACCTTCATAACGTTGCTCCTGTACTTAAAAACCTTTTATAGTTTGTGAGTTCTTACAACTTCACAGCTAAACTCTTCTCTCTGATCCTGTGTAGGCACCTTATTTTCCACTAGCTTCTCCAGTTTGATGAGGTTCTGACCCATTTCACCAATCCACAAGGAAGGTGATTCACTTAGCTCCCATGAGCAAAGTGAACTCTCTGTGCCAAGCACTGTGCAACAGTCTGCATGAATGACAGACCGCTGACTTTGAGGATGTCACAATCAACCGGCGAAGACAGAACACAGTTAGACTATAAAGGTAGAGTTATGATGCTTAAGTGGACATAAAGTGCAATGGGAGTATAAAAGAGTAGGCTAGCAAAACGTGTTGCACAGATTAGAAAGACCTTATACCAACGTGGCAGAGTCCTCCACGAACTATAGAAAATACAGAGCTGTTCACTTTCCACCTTCCACACAGTCCTTCACTCATAGTTTGCCTTTGTCCAATCGACTTATCCACCAATCGTTAACTCGAGTTCCAATGTCAGGAGACATTGTGTTCCCCAGACACAGACCCTGAGACAAGGATTCCAGTGAAAGTAGTGTATTAGTGCTATGATCTCAAGGAAACTCTGGAAGAGAGTATATTATATAAGGAGCATATTATCAAGTAAACTGCCCCTATGGGTAACCACCACTCAATCCCAGAGGGCAAATCCTAGAAAAACAGTATAGGACACACACCTCAGAGTTATCCCCTGTGAGGAATAAGGGAGTTGAGGTATTGATTCACCAACTTCTGTCACTCACTGGTTGAGGCTTCAGGGGGTATTAATTCTTCAGCTTTTCCAATATGGCAGAGCAGCCTCCCCAACTGAAAATCTTCAGGTGAAGAGATGCCAGTGGAGGTAACTGGGAGTCTGCTCTTGGAATCCTGATTTGGCAAGGTCAGGAGGATACGATCTGGTACCAAGAGATCCCTCCACACAAATCAGCTAGGAGCTTTTAATGATGGTGCTGCCACTGTTTCCTATTATGTATGTGTCTATGAGGAGGTCAATTTTTCTGAGTCTCAGTTCCTTCATCTTTAAAAGTAGGGGAGGTATTATTAGTGATTTTTCAATTTTAAAATAGCAGAACCACTGATCCCCAAAGAAAATCTGGACAAGAATTCTTACTTGTAAAACAAGCAAAAGCAGAATTGTTCAGGTTGAAGTTTTGGCAAGGAGTCTCAGCTGAGAGACATCTTCTCGGATACCTACAGTTTCCAGAGAGCAAGAAGCAAAATACTCAGCATCACTGGATAGTATCTAAGATCTCCCTGGCATCATTGCATTCCCTCCCCCTTTAATGTTCTATGATGATTAGTACACAACCTGGATCCCTGCCAGGGAAAGAAAGGCACTGAGCGTTCACCAAACACTCATCATGACTGATACTGTATATATAATCTGTCTAATGATGGCTCAAGCATTTCTATATGTGGGAATAGTGATTAGCAATTAAGTCAGAGTATAGCTTGTGATGCTGCTGGGGTTCTCGAAACTGTGTTTGAATAACAAAGCAATGATTAATTTTATTTAGACTGCACAACCTATTTGCACTGACTTGGGGGTGGGGAGAGAGAGATTTTGGGGTGACTAGCTTCTTTTTGCCACGACCATTTCTTTCATTAAGTCTTCACAATTACATGAGCTAGATATTATTATTGTTGCTATCATTATTATTATCTTATTATTATCACCATTTTTTTTTTTAAAGAGTCTTGCCCAAGGTCCACAGCAAGTAAGTAGCAGAGCCAAGACTCATGCCCAGTCTTTCTGGGTCTGGATCCCATCATGCCACACCACTTACTATTGCATCCTGGGTTATATGTGAATGTTTCATAACACAGTTTGTTTAGACAACCAACCTCCAAAGTCTTGGAAGTATCAGGCCCACTGACTGTCTAGGCTATAGGAGACAACTGACCACATATTAGGAACTTCATTAATAGCCACTGGGCTATTGAACTTCATATATTGAATTTTTGCCTGAAAGGAAGAACCAAGACAAGTGTGAAAATTCATGATTATTATGATTTCAGTGCAGGAAGTCATATACAAATGCTGTAATCGGGAATTAGATTAAAAAGTGAGTAATTTTCATTCCTTTAACTCATTCATTTATTCAAACATTTTTGGCACATACTTTTCTTATAAGCCATTGTGCCAAACATATAAAGCATATTAAGAATAAAGCAATAATTAAGACATAGTTTTGTCCTAGATTATGTATAAGAGGGACTATAAGGCAACATATACATATTCTACTATATACATATGTAAAATATCACTTTATGTAGCTATACGTATATATAATAACTTTATAACAGGAGGAAGAACTAACTTCTTGCTGGGAATGAGAGACAGGTCATGGAGACGGCAATCTTTGTGCTTATTCTTAAAGAATGGTTTAGATTTTGGAAATCTGATCGAGGACATTCTAGAATAAGTGAATGGTGACATAAGGACACTAAACAGGAAAACTAGTGACATGTACATGTTCAGGTACAGGGGAGATGAGTAGGTCTGGACTGTATAGGTCTGAAAGCAAAGGGGAGATTTTGCTAGTTGAAGACATAGTTACAAGATCCTGCAGGTCAAGCTAAGGCTTCTTGCCTTTTACTCCATAAGTAGTTGGTGTGTGTGGTGGGGGGAGGCTAAATGTTAATGTTTAGGAAAATCATATGGTGGACTTGTGCTTCAGAGATGCATATTTTGGGTAAAATAACAACCCAGCAACAATAAAAATTGACAAAATCTACTGTGTTTACTGTATGCCCAGATACTATGATAAGGGTTTTAACTTGCATTAGTTCATTTAATCTCCATTTCACCCTTAAAAGGTTGTATTATTATTATCCCTCTTTTACAATTGAGAATTCCAAAACTAAGAGAACATACAGAACATACATAATATTCCAATGGCTTCAGGGTTAGGAAATAGAGAAGCTGGGATTTAAACTTAAGTCATTTTGTACCATGATCCCATGTCTCTTATAGGAACTAGAGTTGGGAGATGGAAACTGCTTGGGAAGTTACTATAAAATCCCGGCAATAACTAATAGAATTTCATATTAGAATAGAGATTTGACTTTTACTCAGCTCCACCTCATCTTCCACCCTGTCCAGTGCTTAAGTCCCTTCAACGACAGCATCTGATCTCTGAAGGAACCACCCTCAGGGACTTCAAAGTTTATGCCTTTTCAATCTTACCATCTCTCTGTTGAGTCAAAATTTAGCAGGTAGAGCTAACCTCTCCCCTAAAATTGGGTGCTTTTAGAGACAGCCAGTCATCCCTAGGTTTACATCCCAGTTCTACCACTTCCTAAAGGCAATCTCATCCAACTCTCTGATTCTCTGTTTTCCCATCTGTAAATGGGATGGTACCTTCCTATAAGATGACTAATAAAAATCTAAGTAAAGTGTATGACATGTTGCAGGAAATCAAAAAACTTAAGTATATAATCATTTCTCCTTGGTTCTTCTAATCATTGGTCCTATTTTTGCTCACCAAAGACATCCAGATGTGGACAGCCACTCAAATGTGTAAAGATCATACCACCCTTCTATATTATATGGGTGTGTGTGTCTATAAATTTTATATATAAATTTTTATTTAGTTATATATGACATTGTGGTTATAAAATATATAAAATTATACATATAGCTGCTTAGTTATATTAAATGTTGTGGTAGGCAAAATAATGGTTCCCCCAAAATCTCTATGCCTTAATCCCTAAAAACTATAAATATGTTAGATTACATAATAAAATCCAATTAAGATTGGAGATGGAATTAATATTACTAATAAATTGACTTTAAAATATAGGGAGATTATCCTGGATTATCTGGGCAGGCCCAATCTAATCACAAAGATCCTTACAATTAGGGGATGGCAAAAATATTGCCTTTCAGGGAGATGCTACATGAGAAGAATTGGACCTTCCTTTGTTTGCTTTGAAGATGGAGGGAAGAGCAGCTAAAAGCCAAGGAATGTGGACAGCCTCTAGAATCAGGAAAATACAAGGAAATAGATTCTCCCCTAGAGCATCCAGAAAGGAATGCAGCCATGCTGACAACTTGATTTTAGCCTAACGAGACCTATGTTGGACTTTTGACCTACAGAAATTAAGATAATATATTTATATTGTTTTAAACCACTAAGTTTATGATGATTTGTTAAAGCAGCAATGAAAAATGAATACACATACCCTGGCTTCTAATGGATAAATTGTTTTATTTTTTTTATATGTAGTTAACTTGACCCAGATTTGAGTGGCTTCACCAGCCATTGAAGAGCAATAGAGAAGAGATTTGACCTTAACAATGACCTGTAAGAGAATGCCTTGATCAAAACACAGTATGAACTCTAGCAGTGGTCGCACATATTCAGAACAGTATGAAATTCTCACTTCCCTCACTGCAGTCTTTGAAAGCAACCTATTTTCACCATAGCAGAAAAAAAAAAAAAGTTAGGATAATGTAGATTCTCACTGAGGTATTAGTCAACTAAAACCTCCACACTTTTTTCACACAAATTGCTTTTATACCACTTCTCAATGTTGATAGTAAAATTTTTTTGAATCTCTATATGGAGAAGACAATGTATTTGAGACAATAATGGAATGATGAGAAATACCATAGCATCTACTCCATGGCTAAACATTTAAATTGAGCCACTTTGGCCGCTTATTATAAACAGGCAATGTTTTGCCGCGAGTCTCTCCCATTTGCCAGCTCAGTAGTTCCCTAGTCAAATGCTTGAGTATCATTCCTGATAACTTGTCCCAGAACAGTTTCATCTTATAAGACACTGGAACCTTCTCTAATTTATAAGACACAGTCTCTACTGCTCAACTATCAGATTCTTATGCTGCCTTGTCTTTGAAGTCCACAGCTCTAGGTGAAGGGTGTTCCTTTCTCTAGCCTCTGTTCAATATACACCAGCTTGGTCTTAGGCCTCCTTCTTTCCCCATCTTCTTTTCCACAGAGAACATTCAAAAAGGTGGCATTATCCAGGAAGCAGTTGGACAGTCTTGGAAAAGAACTCAGAACCAGAGGTATAAACCTAGTGGATAACTTCATTTGGTGGTTAACTAAATGGACTTTGGAGGTACAAGACCTGCCATCAAAAATCAGCTCTACACTCAGTTTAAAAAAATGGGCAGAAGATCTAAGTAGACATTTCTCCAAAGAAGACATACAGATGGCCAAAGAGCACATGAAAAGATGCTCAACATCATGCAAATCAAAACTACAATGAAGTTTCACCTCACATCAGTCAGAATGGCCATCATCAAAAAGTCTTCAAACAATAAATGCTGGAGAGGATGTAGAGAAAAGGGAGCCCTCCTACACTGCTGGTAGGAATGTAAATTGGTACAACCACTATGGAGAACAGTATGGAGATTCCTTAAAAAACTAAAAATAAAACCAACATGTGATCCAGCAATCCTGTTCCTGGGCATATATCTGCAGAAAACTATAATTTGAAAGGACCCACGCACCCCAATGTTCATTGCAGCACTATTTACAACAGCCAAAACATGGAAGCAACCTAAATGTCCATTGACAGAGGAATGGATAAAGAAGATGTGGGACATATACACAATGGAATATTATTCAGCCATAAAAAAGAATGAAATAATGACACTTGCAGCAACACGGATGGACCTAGAGATTATCATACTAAGTAAAGTAAGTCACACAAAGAAAGACAAATATCATATGATATCACTCATATGTGGAATCTAATTTTAAAAAAGGTACAAATGAATTTATTTACAAAACAGAAACAGACTTACAGATATCAAAAACAAACTTATGGTTACCAAAGGGGAAACATGGTGGGGAGGGATAAATCAGTAGCTTGGGACGAACATACACACACTACTATATATAAGATAGATAACTAACAAGGAGCTATTGTATAGCACAGGGAGCGCTACTCAATATTCTGTGATAACCTATATGAGAAAAGAATCTAACGAAGAATGAATATACGTATACGTATAACTAAATCACTTTGCTGAACAACTGAAACTACCACAACATCATAAATCAATTATACTCCAATAACATTAAAATTTTTAAAAAAATCAGCTCTACATACACTTCCCTCAAAACACCGGGGCTCTAGTTTCATTTCTTCCAGCAACAGAAGGTACAGCTTCAAGATGCCACATAATTCCCTGGACTCAATTTCTTATACATTAAATGTTGAGCAAAATTATCACTTTGAAGTTTTATAACTTATAAGCATTGAGGTTTTAATAGTGTTTTTTGAGGGGAAAGGGTGAAACATTCTACCAACTGTATTGATTTTACTTGAAAGGCATAGCGTCCCACTTTTAATACTCTTTCTTTAGGACAAAGAAAACTACTTGTTTCACTGTCTAATCCAAAGCAAAAATGAAACATCCTGAAGCCTGACTTTTAACTATGATATACTGATTTGTTATTTTAAGACCATCAGACTTAAGAAACTACATAAAATGTACATCTCTTTGTTCAAAAAAAAAAAAAAAAAAAAACTCTACATAAGAGTTGCATGCCTGTGGTTAAGTACGTAACCACCCAAAACTCCTCTATAAAACAGAAACATGTCGTAGAGTCCTGGTAGGGACTACATAAGATAGTTCATATGAAACCCTTAATACCTACTAGAGAAAAACCATTTTTAAATTAAGAAATGGCTTCAGGATAGAGACAAAGTCTAGCATACAATCAGGAAACATCGTCTAAATATAAAGCCAGGAGTATGACTACAAAAACCTATGTTAAGAAAAATTTAAAGTAATACCTCAAACAGGCAAAAGACCCTATGGGAATACTAAGGCATGTCTCACAGATTCTATTACACAATAGGGCTTCTAAGAATCTGAAGTGCATTGTCCCATAACAGTCTCAAAGGAAGCTCAACATAGCCCAGAGTTTTCCCTGAAGAGATCCGTGGATGTGGCTTTAGTCTAATGTAATGGATTAGAGATTGGTACATTAAAAAAATACAAAGTGTTATACATACATCTCTCTATATAAAAGAGATAATCAATAAGGACCTACTGTATAGCACAGGCAACTACTCAATACTCTGTAATAACCTATATGGGAAAAGAATCAGAAAAAGAATAGATATATGTATAACTCAATTACTTTGCTGTACACTTGAAACTAACACAACATTGTAAATCAACTATACTCCAATGTAAAATAAAATTTTTTAAAAATACAAAGCTTTTTTAAGGAATTGTATCAGCTTAAACTGAAATGGACAAAACAGTACCAAATTAAAGAAGACTTGGACTCTTGAGTTTCTACTAGCAGGAAACAGACTGAAAAAATTATTGAGCTGCAAAAACAGACTACATTTTATGGAAAGGCAAAACCAAGAGCTGTGAAAAGTCATTCCCAGACAGTATGACTAAACCTTAATCAAGGAATTGGCAATATATGCTGGGCTATTTTTTTTCAGAATTGCTATGGACCAATGACTTCTGTGCTGCCTATTTCCCCCGTTTTAAATGGAATTATCTACTGTGGTTATTCTGAGTCTGTCCCATCACGTATGCTGGGTGTGAGGGGGAGAGGCAGACAGTTTGTCACTTTAGTTTTACAAGTCTTAGATCAAGGAGAAGGATACTCAAGAACCTATTCACAAGGAACCACACCGAGGAGCTCATCACACCTAAACGTGATGTATATGCTGAGATCCTGGCCCTTGAGAGTGAGCCCAATGCCACAGTAGAAAGAAACTTTGGGAGGAGGTGGTCTTCTGGACACAGTGAGTGTATTCTGCATGTAGAAGAGACTTGTATTGTTATCAAATGCAAGTCTGTGCGCCCAACACACAGTGAGGGCAAACAACAGCAAAACATCAGAGTTTGGAGCAGAGGAAGGTCTATTGCAGGGCCATGCAAGGAGACAGGTGGCTCATGCCTTAAAAACCCAGAACTTGCTGAAAGCTTTCAGCAATACCCTTTTATAGGAAAGGTGAGGGAGGGGTGTGGTTAGCTGTTGCAAACTTCTTGGTGTCAGATGCTTTGTTCTTAAGGTCAGGTCACGGTCAGGTCACGATGTTCCTGTTAACCTCCATCAAGACAAATGTTATTCTCTCTTCTGAGAAGAAAGGGCAAGGTTCCAAGCCTCAACCTTCACCCTTGGAGGTCGAGGCCCTGGGGGTGGGGGGGCCCCTGTGCAGGCCACTTACCCTGCCTGGGAGCGTTCGTCCAGCACCCAGTCTGGGTCCTCCAACCAGTGCTCAGGCCCAGCTGAAGAGGCAGATCTCAGCTGGCGATGCCCTCAGGGCCAGGGCCCCAGACCCTGCCCAGCCATCAACACTGAGGGAGCCAGGCGCTCAGGACCCAGACCACCCTCACACTTTTCATTTAAACTGGAGAGAATCCTTGGTATAGGATCAACAGGAATACATGTTGTAGCACACACCAGTCAGATTAATCACCAGCTCACAAAAATCGCTCTTCTTTGAGAATAGCCCCACCACAGAGCTGGACCTGAAGTAATGATGTGCAACATCCTGGCAACTTAATCCTGACCTCGGGCCACCTTCTAGGGGTAGACGACTGATCTAAGCTGTACCAATTTTTGAAACTTGAATGGAGAGACTGAAGCTGGTTGAAGCTGTTACCTTAATGGCAGTGTCCATATAGTCCAGCTGCTGAGGCCTCCACAGACTGCGACCCATGGAGACGGCTGCCACCATTAGGTCTTCAAGGCCTGGGCCTAGCCAGTGGTTGGCCGCATGAGGGCTTGGGAGCTCTGCAGGACACAGCCCTCGGCCTGTCCCCAGCCACATCCCCGCACCCAGAGGGCCCCGGGGAGAAGGCAGGGATCCACTCTCACCGTACTCCCCACCAGGAGGACCACTACAAGGCTGACTTGGCGAAGCAGGACCTCTAAGCGCTGCACTAAGGGTCACACGCTAACGGCTGTGTGCCTGCTCCACCTTTATTACAGTATCACTGGGATCAGAGAACAGACTGTGGTAAGTTCTATTTTCCCAACGTGGTCACAAAATATTTTTGGTTTCACATGCTCTTTCAGAATCTTGTCTCACCCTTATTGATGGTGGAGCTTATTTCTCAAAGCTGCACAAGCCCTTGTAACTGTCTTGATGAGTAAAATGTTTCAGAAGTGATCATTTGTGACTTCTGCGGCGAGGACATAAGACATTAGTGCTCTCTCTCTCAGAAATGTATCTTTGAAGCCCTGAGCCACTGTGTAAACATGGCTACCCTGCAAACTGTACACTAAAAAGGACTATGAATAGGAAGGACTCCATAGAGACACAGAGAGATGCCCAAGCATCCCTAGCTGCTGCGTCTATTCCAATCTCCTCCTCTACGCTCAGGAGCCAGACGTGAGTGAATAAGGCCTCAGAAGATTCCAGCCCTGCATTCCTAATGGCAACTGCATGAGAGAACATAAGTGAGAACCACCAATTTGAGCCAGTCAACATCCAGAACCACAGGGGATAAAAATAAAATATTTATCATTTTAAGCCAAGAAGTTGGGAGGTAACTTATTAGGCGGCAATGAATAACCAGAGTATAATTTTTTTCTAAAGTTGGAGGAAGTGGTGCAGTCACATAATTAGGCAGAACTAACAAGGTAGAGCCTTGTGGAAGCCAAAGGAAGAAATTCAAGAACAAGAAAGTACTAACCGTTATCAAGTGCTGCAGAGGGAATGCAGAATGAGTACTGAAAAAAAGGTTACTGGAAATTAAATGCATTTGTCTTTTCTTGTCTAGGATGTAAAACTGACTAGCTTTCTTACCACAGAAACAGTATCAAGTATAGAAAAGTATCAGCATATGTTCCCTCTACCTGGATCCTTCTTGTCCCCATCATCAAGTCCTTCTTCTCCAAACCTGTCCAAAAGTAAAGGATGAAAAGGAAAAGAGCATATTCTTTATTTATCAGTTATGAGCAGGGCACAGTGTAGGTGCTTTTACTTCTATTAATAATAACAAAAAGTCCATTAAGTGAGTATTAGCCTCATGTTACTGATGAATACGATTTGGAAAAATTAAATCATTTGAAAATAGACATATAGCTAGTAAAGAGTGAATCCATTATTTTAACCTAGTCCTGTGTAAGAACACAGAAAGGAGACAGTTCTTTATGATCAAATCTAGTCCAACGGAGACTAAAATGGGTTTTGGTGATTTAAGTGCTGGTCTTCTCTGAACTCTTCCCTCCTCCATATGGCATCCTCCAGATGGTTGCAAGCTCAAAGGAGTGATCTGTGGCAATTAGTTTTTCTCTCTCCCCACCAATGCCAATTCATTTATGACTTTTCCATAATACCCCCAGACTCCAAGAGAACGGCCTTCTGTAGGCACAAATTAAGCCCTCTCTATGACAGCATGAGGAAGCTAAGCTCAAAATTCTAAAAATGAACTACAGAAAAGTGTGTTTAATACAGGAATCGGGTTCCAGATTGCATCCTGTTTACAAAGGCACATATTGTGCGAATAGTAAAAGCAAGCAAGTTCTACTTTCATAATGGTGGCTGAAAATGAATGCCACCCACCCACACCCCCGCCCTGCCCACACTCACACTCCATCAGCGCAATTAAATCTTAAATTCACCTTGCTCTGAACTACACAGACTAGCGGAATTGTGTGCATATATTTGTGTGGTTTGTTTATCATCTTCTCCAAACTGCTTTACAATGAAATAAAAGAACTAGCTCACCCACATATGCATTCTGGGTTCTGAGTATATGCACTCACAAGATAAATGCACCCTTTCCTAGGGACCATGGGAAAAAAAAATAATCACTTAGATGAAACAGGTGTCATTCATTACCAGAAGCCAGTGCTTCAAACTATGCTCTAGAGAATTCTAGGTTCCATAACACTAATAGTTATTCAATAAGATTAGGGTTTTGTGGTCAAATAATTTAGGAAAACACAGCCACTCATTCTGCTCTCTTGGAAAACTACACTACACAGCACATTAGTATTTAATGATGTAGGAAATCTTACAAAGTACAAATCTGCTTAACTGTTTAAACCAGGATTTCCCAAATTTATTTTTTACCACAGGCCCTTATCTTCATATAGCATCTATTATATTTCTTGTAGAACATCATCCTTCAAGCAATACATCAGGGCACACCATTCTCATTCTTTTGCATGGAACTGTTGGTTTAGAACAATTGGTGGAACAATGGAAGGATGTTTTGAGTCTTTTCAACATGGCTAAATATCTTATGTTGATCACTGGAGAGGAGGAGAAATGATGGAGGCAAATAAAATGCTATCAATATGCAGAAGAGTTTGCAAAGAAAGCATACAGAGTTGGACAAATAGTCAGTTACCAAATACAAATTCAGTGTACTTACTTCATGGAAATAGTAGATATGATAAAAAGAGCTTCAGGGTGAACTCTATTTCTACCACTTATTAGCAGAACAAGTGCTTCTCTTTAAAATTAGTTTAAAGAAAATTATTTAATCTCCCTGGGCCTCAATGTCTTTGTAAGTAAAATAGGGATAAAAATAGCCACTTTGTAGGAGTGGTTTTGAGAATGAAATCAGGTATAGTGCCTGACACATTATCTGCATGAAATAACTAAATATGTTTCCTTTCTGATTAAGTTACTCTAATTCTTCACTTAAGCAATTTCATATTGCTATGGATAAAATAATGGTCTCATATGAACTGGACAAGAACACATGAATTTAAGTTCCAGGCATTCTAACTCAGGTCTATATGGCTATGTAAATACCTTAAAGAGCACAGAGAAAAAGGAAGATCGGTACGCCTCTCAAAGCTGCTCTGGTCCATGTTCTGATAATTCTAAACAATCAAAGGAAGTGTCTTAAAGGAAGAACTGTTCTGTTTTCTTATGCACCTGACACTCAAAATTTCTCTCCTCAATCAATAATGCTAAAAGCATTCTGCTATTTAAAAAATCCTAGAAAGGGAGTTATGTTTCTGTATCGACGTTTTCTTACTAAAAGATATCCAAACTTACACAAATCTAAATCAAGTTCTTAACCATGTCTTCTTCCTTTTTTATAGCACCCACAGAATCCAGCATAATCCTGGCTTCATCTCAATTCCCCGATGAATATTTATTGATCATTTTGAGTCATTCACAACTGTAAAGAGGTGCTATAGACAGAACTGTATACCTCCAAAATTCATATGTTGAAACCCTAAACCCCAGTGTGCTGGTATTTGGAGATGGAGTCTTTGGGAGGTGGTTAGGTTTAGATGAGATCACAAGGGTGGGACCCTCAGGATGAGATTAATGCCCTTATGAGAAGAGACACCAAACAGCTTTCTCTCCTTCTGTCCCTACTATGGAAGGTGGATGACTATCTGGTGGAAGCAGAGCCAGGAAGAGAACTCTTACCAGAAACTGACCATGGTCTTGGTCTTCATCTTGACCTTGATCTTGGACTTGGCAGCCTCCAGAACTGTGAGAAAATAAGTTTCTGTCGTTTAAGCCACCCAGTCTATGGTATTTTGTTATGGTATCCCAAGTTGACTAAGACAAGAGAGAGAAGATTTGGAATGCTGAGAACTAAAATCAATCAGACAATCCCCCTTCCTGGCATTTTTTCCCTTGTACATTCATCCACACTCATGTTTTAAACTGTCTCTTTTCAGCTAGTTGTATCAGGACTGAAGGAATCAATCATAGTCATTTCTTTCCTAGGTGATCTGAAGAAATTTTTATCAAAACATCACTGAAACCTAAGTCCCAGAAGTCTCAGATTTCAAACACAAGATTTTGCAACCTAGAATAGGAGAAGTTACAGTGCCATGTATAAAGTTTACTAGATGGTTAATCAAGGAAAATGCAGCTGTGTGACCACTTACAATAATCGATTTATCATTCTGTGATTATGTGTGACCTGAAGGAGTAAACACAAGGATTAAGAAAGGTAATGATAATAGTAATATGTAACTGCAGGAGACCCAGAACATACTTGTTACTTGATGTAGTCGGGAAAAAAAGAAAAGAATAGAAAATTTGGCAAAATAAGATCATGCTCTGTTATCACCCAGCTTTGGAAGACATAAGTAAACAGAGTTGTGAAGAATGCAGGAAGTGTCTACACCTAGATAGTACTCGGATAGTGCCTTCAACTCAACTCATAAAATAAGCAAGTAATATCCATTAGGTAGCCCCGTGGGCATCGAGGAAAGGTATAGAACAAGTATTTCTGACTTGATTTGTTCCAGAACAACCCTGGTTAATTTAAAAGCAAAACTTGGAGAGATACTAAAGAAATTAATGCATTCCACCCACTAAATGGCAACCCATCAACTATCAAAATTGAGGGAAAGTTTAACTATTAAGATGAATAATGCACATCAAGCAGAAAAGGAGATATTAGAGATATATACCAGGATAATAATATTAACATTTGCAATGTACAATTATAATCTGGCTATAACAAGAGAGAATGGTTTCTGTTTTACTGCCTCCAGCAGGATAATTTTTAAACCTAAATTATTCCAAGTCCAGGCTCTCCCCTGATAGAACCCCAAGACAACTGATTAAAGTAGGCCTTTGGAGATGAAGCTGTCTCTCTTTCCATTCCTCCTTTGCTATGGTCTGAATGTCTGTGTCCTCCAAAAATTCATATGTTAAACCTTAGCACACAGTGTGATAGTACTAGGAAGTGGGGTATTTGGGAGGTTATTAGGTCATGAGGGTGGAGCCCTCTTGAATGGGATTAGTGCCCTTATTAAAGAGGCTTCATTGAGATTCCTAGCCCCTTCTAGCATGTGAGAATATAGCAAGAAGTCTGCAACCCAGAAGCAGGCCTTCACTCAACCATACTGGCACCCTGATCTCAGGCTTTTAGCCTCCAGAACCATAAGAAATAAATTTCTATTGTTTGTTAGCCACCTAGTGTGTGGTATTTTGTTATAGCAGCCCAAGCAGACCAAGACACTTTTTTGGGAGCTGTCAGACACCTCTCTTCTCTCTTTATGGCACCAGTTGCCCTTGTCAGGACTTTGGAGCTTTGTGTCTCGTCAGGTGATCACTCCTTTCTTTCAGCCCCAGCACTAAACCCACAGCTCTTGTGATTCTGATACTGAGGTAATCATCCCCAAGGCAACCAGTTCTTTTCCCAGTGAGAAAGAAAGAGGTTTCTCAAACATTATTGTGACTCATATCAGACCCCAAACAAAAATGTTTCATTCTTTTAGATTCTTATCCTGTCCCTGGGGTTTCAAATTAGCTAATTGTCCTTGTCATTTCTCAGTTACTTGTTTCTCTCATGAAGATAGGCAAGTTTCCTGAAGAAGGAGATCAAAGACAAAACAAGTAAGACTCTAAGAGAGTGATATTCAAAATTATCTTCTTCCAATCTTAATATCCAACTAATGTCCCTGAGCTATTCCACTGATGGTAGACTCCATTCTAGCAAAGAATGTTTCCTCCTACCTGGTACATTATGTAAATGTGGCAGTTTTTTACCTGAAATGTTTGTCTCAGTCCTGAGACTAATCATTGGGCTCTATCCTGACCAATCATTCTACATTCTGCAATGTCCATCAAAACTTTAGGTGGCAGAAGAAACTAATGGTTAACATCGTTCTTTGAAGTAAAAAAAGGTATAGTTTCAAATCCTGTTTCTGTTATTAGTTGTGGGATCTTTGAGCAAGTTATTGAATCTTTCTAAGCCTCAACTCTCTAATCTGTAAAATCAGGGTAGTAAAAAATTTCTCAAAAGGTTGGCAAGAGAAATAATGAAATGATACCTGTAACTTAGCCTGGTACCAAGACAAAGTAAGAACTCAGCATATATTAATGTAAGGATGATGATAATGATCTAAATACAGCACATCTGTCTTATTTTGCCAGGTATACATTCCCACAAAGAACTCATAGGACAGATTTCCTTTGATTATCCTGATGCTCAGCAAGTATATTTAATTAGGAGGAGAGTAGGACTGGTGCCTAATATAATGTTATATATAATTCCTATCCTGTGATTAAACATTTAAAGGAGTAATCATAAATAAAACCCACTGTATACAATATTCAACACATAAAGAGTTTTGTGAGCTAAAATCTATAAGAAGCATTACAAATACTGTGATATATAAAATATGGAAGATGCAAACCACTACTGAAGGAAAGTTAAATTAAGAAAATATAGGAATATATTTCATCTTGAATGTGAAGATGCTTGACTCATCCCATAGGGAAAG
>NW_006796751.1:138261-155312 GCF_000442215.2 Lipotes vexillifer | reverse complement strand
GGGAAAGAGATAAAATGCTTTTTCATATAAGTGTACCTAAGTATTCCAGAAAACTTCATTCCAGGAGGTTAGAAATATGTTTAAGTAAAAGAGAATCAGCTGGTATCCTCTCTGAGTACAATATGAGAGACAAGTAATAGCTAAATTGAGGACAAATCTTTATCTTTAGTGTTTATACAGATTGAAAAAAATAAGACTGCTCAGAATGTTAGACACATACATTCAAATCAAATACCTTATCACCAATCACTCCATATGGAACAAGAAGCCTTGAAATCAAGCCAAAAAAAAAAAAAAAAAGTGAAACGATTGACAATTAGTGAAACTACTGACAACTGTCCCTGTAGCATCTCCAATTGACCAGCATCCATTTTTAGGTACAACAAAGTTACTGTGGCTGGAATCTCCCTTATGCCTTATCAATTTCTGAGCTCCAAATGTGATATGATGTACTGCCAAAGACACTTAAATTTCCTATGTCTATTGGGAAACAATAGGAAAAATAAAATTAAAAAGTTACAACCATTTTAAAAGGTAGTCAGAACTGCTATATTTTACAAAAGAATAAAGTAAAATGGGATACTAATTCCATAAGCAAAACTCAGTTTTCCATTATGTTCATATCTTTTGGATTTGTCTGGATTAGGTTCATCTAATCTGTAGTTTGAAAATACATAATCCACAGAGGCTGTTGTTCAGAAAATAAGTATATGTTTTTCTAGCAGTTTATGGAAGGAAATAAACCCAGGATTAGCAGGGAGAAAGTTTACTTTTATGGGGGGTAGGGGGGCAGGTTTCCAAGGTTGACTCCTTGTAATTCAGAACAGTAGGAGTGAATGTCATTTTCTGTTCTCAGCGTTAATACACATACTGTACAAGCATGATACCCATCATCTCACTGCCACTGTTGGAAGACTGTAGGAGTATTTGAAGAATATGCATCTCATGAGAGCAAGTGCCACTGTACATAATAATATACTTTGATGTTTGACTGGTCTCTTGGGCAATACTCATTTTTCTCCTTTTCCATTTTATTCATCAGCATTTGTTTTGGTTAGTCTAACGTTTCTTATTGCATATAAATAATTCAGTGATTAATACAAGGCAAATGTAAATTATAGGATTAAAAAGTGATCCTATTTAATTATTTATAGATGTACAGAAAAACAGTATTGTCAAGCAATCTCCCTCAGGAAGTACAATGTGAAATCTGAATGAGCTGGGAATAAGTCTAGTCTAAATTTTCGTTTATGTAAAATTTAAGAGAACCAGATGCCTGAAATGTTGCTCTCCATTTTTTTATATTTCCTTTCAACTTCTGTAATAGATGATATTTTCTAACCACAATAAAAACAATGATGACGACATCAATAACTACCAAATAAGAACATTTTTTTCACTTCAACACATTCTGGGCCATTTGAAAGGCAGAAATGCCCTATGGAAAAATAAAGGCTTTTCATAATATCAGAATGAAAGTATATTAAAACTTATAAGTCAACATGATACTAAAAAAGAGCATATGGATTTTAGACTCAGACATATCTGGCCAGGTTGGAATCCCAGCACTACCACTTATAATGTTACTCTGAGAAAATTAATATTTTTGAGTCTCAATTTTTTATCAGAAAAAAAAATAGATATAAAAGCACTTGTCTCCAGAAATTCCATTTCTAGGTATATACCCCAAAGACTTGAAAGCAGGGACTCAAGCAGATACTTGTACAATAATGTTCATAGCAACATTATTCAAATAAACAAAAGGTGGAAACCAGCCAAACATCTATCAACAGATGAACAGATAAACAAAATGTGGCATATACAGACAGTAGATATTATTCAGCCATAAAAAGAATGACATTCTGATACAAGTTACAACATGAGTGAAACTTGAAAACATTATACAAAGTGAAATAAGCCAAACACAAAAGGACAAATATTGTACAGTTTCACTTTTATGAGGTACCTAGAATAGGCAAATTCACAGAAAGTAAAATAAGGGCTGAGAGAGGGAGCAAGGGGTGAATGGGGAGTTATTGTTTAATGGGTACAGAGGTTTTGTTTGGGATGCTGAAAAAGTTCTGGAAATGGATAATGGTGATGGTTGTACAACACTGCAAAATATATCTAATACCACTGAATTGTACACTTAAGATGGTTTAAATAGTAGATGTCATTTTATATAACACACACACACACACACACACACACACACACACACACACACACACATATCTCCACAATAAGAAAAGCACTTGCCTCATGGAGTTGTAAAGATTTAATTCAATAAAATATCAAGCACCAATAGGTATCTGACAAATGCAACTCTGACCTCACCTCAACTCATTTTCCCTAACTTTTTAGAGAATAGTACACATATAAAAATAAGCTATTGCTGTGTTGATTCACATTGGCAAAAAGAAGGTGAGAATAACCATACATAAATCCAAATCTTTTGACCAGAGAACTCTTGGACTGTTGATGGGCTTTTCATTAGATTAAAAGCTCTCTCCAAGTCCGCCTGCTGATGCAGGGTACACGGGTTCGTGCCCTGGTCTGGGAAGATCCCATATGCCACGGAGTGGCTGGGCCCGTGAGCCATGGCCGCTGGGCCTGCGCGTCTGGAGCCTGTGCTCTGCAGAGGGAGAGGCCACAACAGCGAGAGGCCCGCGTACCGCAAAAAAGAAAAAAAAAAAGCTCTCTCCAATTTCTCAATGCTCTATTATAAAATTACGTGAGCACCAGTTACGGTTTTCTTCCTTTTCAGAGATTGTGTTTTTCTTATCCCTTCGGAGCAATACTTGAAATAAATAGGATTCACTTATTCATACAGATCACTAGTTTTGAATGAGTGTTATATGTATAAAGCACTAAAGGAGACCCCAAGAATTAGAATACTAGGTCCCTAACCCCAGGAAATGTAGTAAAGAAAAGACATGGAAATAACAGATTGCCTCCTGGAGCATGAAAGTTCCTTAGGAATGTGTTCTCCAAAGGATTCCCATACTCTAATAGGTATTTTTGCTATTTCTATTGTTGAAACTCATTCCCAGTTACCTCTCTTTTCCAGCTTCTTCTGTAGCCCTAACTGTTCCTTGGTACATGTATGCCTATGAGTGTTTATGTGTGTAAGTTATATATGTATGTATGTCTTAATGTGTGTATATATGTGCACACACATTAACACCGAGAGACAAACACATATCAACATGCACATACATATATATTTGTTTATATATATATATATATATATATATATACATATACACACAGACACACAAGCACACACACACACACAGAGGGGAGAGAGAAAGAATGAGGAGAGAGATTGCTTAGGGGTTACCTCTACTACCCTCTCTGATTACTACGCTCTGTCTTCGTTTCACTTGTGAAGTGAATAATATACTAATTTTCTCAAATTTTTCATATGTTCTTCAGTTCATTTGTACAGAATCCCAAAGTTCAGTGGCCTTTTCCAAACTTCTTTGTCAAGAAGCTTCCACCATATTTGACAACACTACTTAACACATTGTTTTTGAAATCCCCTCACCCTTGGTGTCTATGGCACATGCAATCTGGTTCCCACTCTTCATCTCAAACGGCTTCTCTGTGCATCACTCCACTTTCTTCTTCTACATCTAAACTGTGGGGTTCCCCAAAACTCAACTCATTGTCCTATTCCTTTGTCCATTTACAGTCCTGCCCTTGCAAAGCCAGTTTACCTATAACCTTACAAATTATACCTCCACTTACATCCTTTGACCTGAGCCTTAAAATGTTTTTTTTTTTCAGAAACCTAGTGAATATTTTCATTTACATGTCTTGTTTTCATCATTAAAAAAATCAACGTTTTCAAAATACAGTTCATCAGGTTTCCCTGTCTCTTTCCCCAAAATTCATCTCTGTAATTTTTTCACTGACCCAACTATCTGCCCAGGAAATAAGGCTCAATATCATATATTCATGTCTAATTTATCTATTGTTTGTCCTTTCAAGATGATACTTTGAATTTGACTGACACCCTCACCCAGGTCTTCACCATGTCATCGTTGGATTATTTCAATGGCCTTAGGTTACTTCCCTTGATTTCACTCTTTCTTACAAATTGCTGAAATATCAACCTTTAATAGTATAGTGCCTTGAATGCTATAAACCCTATTTTAAAACAAATTATTGCAAATGAACAACAGAAACCTTTCATGAAAACTCAGATACATCCATTATTCCTTACCGCCTACTAAATCAAATCTAAACTTTTGTATCTGGATTTGAGGTTCTTTGTAATCTGAAACCACTCTTCCTGTTACCGAACTCAGGTTCAGCTGCTCCTTGCTCAGGAATCCAATACTGAGAGACAAGTGTTGGGCAAAAGGAAAGATTGCTTTATTGAGGAAACTGGCGAACCTGGGGAGAACATGGACTCATGTCCCAAAGAACGAACTCCCAACTTCCCAGGTTTTGCTTAGCTATTATATAGGGAAAAGAAGAAGGGGCTATGTGCTGGGGAGGGGGTAATCTTCTATTTTCTCAATCACATGGTTCTAAGTAGCCCTCAGGACTTGCTTGTGGTTGGAACATTATCTGAGCCATAAATCTCTGGTCAGCTGGGGGGGCCCCATAGGGTCCTTCTTGGTTTCATTCCTAGTTAACCTACTGTTCCCCAGGGTGTACTTTACATTCCACCACCCAGTTAATCACCTCACTGTCGACTCATTTGTTGACCACGCTCACTTGTGCCTATTAATTTCCCCTTCTCTCTCTGCCTAGTGAAATTTTATCATCCCTCTAAACCCTGCCAAAAGCACTCTCTTCTGTGGAACAACCAAACCAATATTCCAACCCAAAGACACATTCCTTTATCTAACTTCTTTGCCTCTATGATGTAATTTAGCACTTTATGATATACTCTAAAATTATTTGCCCTTAATTCATTAATCTCCATTTTGATGTAGTTTGGAATTCACCTGACTAGAGTTTAAATGTTTGCTTTGCTATATACTAGATGCATGGCTTACAAAAATTTGTACACTTATATGAGCACAGTCGGAGTTTTTTCAGAGGAACATCAATAACCTTTTCACAGTGTTAACAGGAATGGTAGATGAGATAACATAATAGTGTATTAGTTTATTTTTGCTGCAACAACAAACTACCTCAAGTTTAGTGCTTAAAACAATACAGATATATTATCTTACAGTTCAGGAGATGAGAGTTTTAAAATGGGTAGGCAGACCTGTGTTTCTTGTGAAGGATTTAGGGTAGAAACCATCTCTTTGCCTTTTCTATCCTCTAGAGGCTGCCCATTTTCCTTAGCTTATGGCCCCATATCTTTCCAACCTCTGCTACTACGGTCACATCTCCTCTCTGACTCTCAGTGCATCCCTCTCTCGCTGATAAGGACCCTTGTGATTACATTGAGCCCTCCTGATATCCCAGGATAATCTCCTTAGCTCTAGATGCTTGGCCCAGTGACATCCGCACAGTCTCTTTTACCGTGTAAGGTAATATATTCACAGGTTCTGGGGACTAGGACATATATATCTTCAGTCTACTGACCATAGGGTACACAGTAACTGTTGGTCTCCCTTTTCTCATCCCCAATGTTACAAATTACATGACAGTAAAGACCAAGTCTCATCCTCCTTCTATAGCCTTCCCAATGTCTATCATGGTACAAAGCTAATGGCAGATGTTGGATAAAGGGCTGTTAATTTTGATCAGACTCTCCACATGTCAGATTAGGTAGGATTGAATCATTCCCTCCTGTCTCTATTACACACTGCACTTTGTAGAACTATCAGATGCAGTCCCTAAAGGCCACCACAGACAAGAGTAATAACAAATCCCAATTCATTCCCAGTAGGGTTCATCAAAGAGGTTTCATTTTGCTCCCCGCCCTTTACAATAATAATTTTTCTCTCATTTGTTTGCACTACTTCACCTAATTTCTCAGTATTTTCTTTCATAAAAACCATATAATTCACTATCTGCAGTTTCTTATCCCACTAGGTGTTTGATGGAGAATATATAAGATATTTATTTCTTCATATGAAAACAGATATCATATTATTAACACAAACAGATTTTCTATAAATGAACATTGTAGAAAACCCATCTCTAGTGACAAATGATTCTTTAAGGGAATGAGTTCTCTGTTCTGTTTTGCTTGTAAGCTTCACTAGGTAGGACACAGTGCTGCAACTCCTCTCCTAAGAAAAAAATACAACTTTGTCTTCATTTCCAGCCAAATAGTAAAACAATGGTACTCTTCTTAGGACATGAACATAAAATTCTGCACTTCAAAGTAGGAACCCTCTGGGTTAGAATTTTAGGGTTTTCTTCCTTTGTTAAAAAAATTTATTTATTTATTTATTTTGGCTGTGTTGGGTTTTCATTGCTGCGCGCAGGCTTTCTCTAGTTGCGGAGAGCGGGGGTTACTCTTCGTTGAGGTGCTCAGGCTTCTCATCTCGGTGGCTTCTCTTGCTGCAGAGTGCGGGCTGCAGTAGTTGTGGCATGCGGGCTCAGTAGTTTTGGCCCGCAGGCTCTAGAGCACAGGCTCAGTAGTTGTGGCGCACGGGCTTAGTTGCTCTGCAGTATGCGGGATCTTCCCGGACCAGGGCTCGAACCCATGTTCCCTGCATTGGCAGGCGGATTCTTAACCACTGTGCCACCAGGGTAGTCCTAAGGGGTTTTCTTCTTTAAAAAAAAATTTTTAATATACATTTTCTTAAGTAATTTCAAGGCTCCTTTGCTGTGAGTTGAGCTTTAGATGTTATCCTCACTAAAGCAGTCTTCACTGTCACATCAACTTAGCTATCAGAGCTAAAATTCAAACACGAAAAACACCTCTGAGCTTGAATGTCTGTAGATCACGTATACACACACACACACAGTACTATGAATCAAAACAGATGCATGTGATCTCACTTATATGTGGCATCTAAAAAAGTCAAATACGTAGAAGCAAAAAGTAGAGCCGTGGTAATGAGGGGGGTGCATGGAGAGATGTTGGTCAAAAGTTACAAAGTTGAAGTTATATAGAATAAATAAATCTAGAGATCTAATGCACAGCAATGATGAATAGACTTAATAACACTGTATTAAATACTGGAAATTTGTTAAGGGGGTAGATTGCTCTCATCACCAAAAAAAGAAAAAAAAAAGAAAAAGATAACTATGTAAGGAGATGGATATGTTAAGTAGATTGATTGTAGTAGTAATCATTTCACTATGTGTATGTATTAAATCACCATATTGTATATCCTTAATATATAAAATTTTTATTAAAAAGAAAAGAGATGCAGGCAGAATGAGTCTTAAATCAATCACCAAAATAATGTCACATGGGTCATTTTAAAACAGTGTCTCAAACCTAATCATTTGACTCTCTGCCACACTCCAGCCCAGAAAGTCTTTAACTGGCAGAAACGCTCCCTGATGCCTGAGGAATTGTACATTCATAGATTAGCAGAAGATAATGCATCGTATCTTCTTAGACTTCACTGTATTGAGTCATATTTCTAATGTTGTTTTAATGTACTTTTCTGAATTGAATTAATTGATCAGTTGGCCCAGTACTAAAGCTTTTCATGTTTTTTTTTAACCAGGATTTTATCTAGTGTCTCTATTTCCTATCATCCAGTGCGATTATCCCCTGAAGAAAGTAGCCACCAAGGCTTCAGTGCTTTCATAGGTAACAAAGGAAAGTTTATTACCACACTCTGCCAATAGACTAAAATGCTGGATTGCATAAAACTCTCCACCCTTTTCTCTACTGGAGAAAGAAGAACTCAGGGCTTGATATAATGCTAAATCTTTCCATGACATCAAAGCCTTCTTTTCTTTCCCTCCATTTGAAGAATATTCTATATTATATTAAAAAAATACGTAATATAAAATTCTAGAAAACTTAAAGGTTGTTACAGAAGCCCAAACCATCTCAATCTGGAGAAAGTCAACATCACATCCTATAAAATGAAACAATCCCTTTACAACTTCCTTCCTTCTCATAGAGAAATGCTTTTTCTCTAATTGCCAAACCATTTTAATTTTTAAATAAGTCATCATTCTAAATTATTTTTTTAAAAACATAAGCACCTGCTAAGAGAAAGGCCCTTGTAAGTTGTATGAGAAATTCAGATTTGAATATGGACTCTGTCTACAAAGGGCTGTACCTAAAAACAGAGTGGAAGAAGAGAATCCATAAACCTATATTTTAGAGCTCTGTTTCTTTGTTAATTGAATTCCCAAATGAAAGAACTATACACAGTATATATACAAGGTAGCTTCTGGGAAAGATAGAAAGGTTAAGTCAATTTTACCAGCCCTATACATGATGAAATAATACACTGGGTACCAACCAAAAGCAGACTAAATATATTCCATTATATTTTCCTGCAGAATTTCCATTAAAAGTACAAGAGAAAATGTATCTATCCACAAAGGAATTTGGTAGTAAAGGAAAAATACAGTACCTCTGAGTAAAACACTAGGTTTTAAAATATCTGACCCCCACATCTGTGATCTTATAAACCAGGAAAATGTTGAGGACAGAAGAATTACCGCTGAGAGTAAGGAAAAGGGATAGAGCACTCTCACTCCCACAGTGTGGCTGCCCTCCTCTTAGGGGCCAGGAGGTCTTCTACTGCAGTGCCTCTTAGGGGCCAGGAGGTCTTCTACTGCAGTGATCCAGTACCTGCTGGACTCCTACTGCTGACTCACTTATTCAAAGCCATAATCCATTAAATTTACTACAAATGCAGTAGGAGGAAAGGTAGGAAAGGAGTTTTTACAGCTCATTTTAAGTAAATGTTTCCAAAGAAAAAAGTGAGATGTTCCATACCCCACCTCTTTCTTTCGCTCTCTATGTCTCTTTCTCTCCCTTTCTCCCTCCTCCCCAGACTCCCTCCCTCATTTTTCCATCTCAGACACACAGACTACATACTTATATCATATACCTATTTTTTCCTGAAGCCAAAGAATTTAAAAGTCATATACAGCCACACAAAAGGTCACAAAGGTGATAATAAAGATGCTTCTCTATAAGTCATGCACTTGTCTGATGCTCCCAAAGCCCTTGTTTTTTTTTTTAAGAGGCTCATGAAACACTGATTAAATGGAATGTATATGGGAAAAGAAATAGAACCACACATTTAGCGTCTAAGTGGACTTTTGAATTAGGACAGCTCAAGGCTTACATTTCTACCTTAATACTTAATAGCCATGTGCATTTAAGCTACCTATTTCTCTTCTGTAAACCTCAGATTTCTCTTGGGTAAAATGAAGATGATAACACTCATCTTATAGAATTATTGTGAGTTAAGCTGAGATGGTGGTATCATAGCATCTAGGGTCTAGTACCTAGCATGAAGTAAGTGCTCAATAAATGTTGATTTTTTAAAACAAAATAAATAAGCAAATATAATATGGGAAAGATTTCTAAAATCTGTTTATTCCTTCTGCCTTAGCAAGCAGGGATTTGTGACCTAGCAAGTTCTCAGCATTCTCAAACTAAGCCAGAACTGTTAAGTATCAAAGGATTAGACACTAGATTGACTATCTAGCCAGAACCTACTCCTCTTTCTTCTTTTCCTCATTCCCTCCTTCCTTCTTTCCTTTTTTCCTTTCTTCTTTCAAAACAGATGTACATTGAACAACTACTCTATGATTAGACTATGCCATGTGTTTGTGGTAAAGAAATTAAAACACAATCAATGCTTCAGGAAAGTCATAGTCTACTAGCGAAAAGAGAGAAATAAAATATCAGTTGTGAAATGGGAAATCAGGGTTATGACAGGTATGTTCTAAGGCAGGGGTCCCCAACCCCCAGGCCACAGGCTGGTACCAGTCCGTGGCCTATTAGGAACCAGGCCACACAGCAGGAGGTGAGCAGCGCATGAGCAAGTGAATCTTCATCTGTATTTACAGCCGCTCCCCATTGCTCAAATTATTGCCTGAGTTCCGCCTCTGTCAGATCAGTGGCGGCATTAGACTCTCATAGGAGCGCGAACCCTACTGTGAACTGCACATGCGAGGGGTTTAGGTTGCACGCTCCTTATGAGAATCTAATACCTGATGATCTGAGGTGGAGCTGAGGCAGTGATGCTAGTGCTGGAGAGTGGCTGCAAATACAGATTATCAGTAGCAGAGAGGTCTGACTGCACAGAGACTATAATAAATCAAGTGCTTGCAGACTCATATCAAAACCCTATCAGTGAGTGGCAAGTGAAAAGAAGCTCAGGGCTCCCACTGATTCTGCATTATGGCTGGCTGTATAATTATTTCATTATATATTACAATGTAATATTAATAGAAATAAAGTGCACAATAAATGTAATGCGCTTGAATCATCCTGAAACCCTCCCCCCACCCCGGGTCCATGGAAAAATTGTCTCCCATGAAACCGGTTCCTGGTGCCAGAAAGGTTGGGGACCACTGTTCTAAGGTGTTGCTGAATCAGAATGGGAGATTTAGGAAAGTCTTATGAGCAGTGATGGATACAGCAAGCCCAGGCAAACAACATGGACATTGAGATTGTGCAAATACAACACATAACACTCTCAGCCTTAAATAAGCCTTCTTAAAGCCATGTGTATATGGGGAACTACTTTCCTCATTTGGCCCACTAAGCACAAGAATCTTCAATTCAGATTCTCAAGTTGGTCCTCTTAACTCAAAAAAGTTCTTTAATTCAGAGCTTTATAAAATTCACAGGTTTCCCTAAGAATGACTGAGCTCTCGCTATGAAATGGGAATGACCTACATTTTACTCAAGAGCTGAACGAGGCAAACTAATAAAACAAACTGTGAAAGATTTAGCGTAATTCTAATAATGTTTCACTTCTCTCCTCTCTAAGCAGCTGATAAAAATCCTTAGCAGGCCAATGTTTTAGCACTGTCTTAATTTCCCTTCTTGCATTTTCCACATTTTTTTGTTCCATACCGTTCTTTTGATTTGCCAGACTGAGGTGATGTTGCTTTCTTGAACTGGGGTTGTTCCTACAGATACTTTCCATCTCCATGAACGTGAGAGCATTTGTCTTATTCACTGTTATATCTGCAGAAACTGGAACTACAGCGTGCTTGGCACATTTGATGTGTAAACAAACCAATATCTCTTCCCTCAAAAAACCAAACTGGGGCTTCCCTGGTGGTGCAGTGGTTGAGAGTCCGCCTGCCGATGCAGGGGACACGGGTTCGTGCCCCGGTCCGGGAAGATCCCACATGCCGCGGAGCGGATGGGCCTGTGAGCCATGGCCGCTGAGCCTGCGCGTCCGGAGCCTATGTTCGGAAAAAAAACCAAACTGGATCTTTTCCCCCAAATTGGTTTCTATCTCTGTACAGTCTTCCTACTTTGTGCCTCTTTAATCTAGTTTCAATATGGCTGGAAGAAGTGCTTCTCAATTAGAATCCAAATTAAAAATGGTAGCACCACTGCGCAGAAATATGGATACTTATATTGAATCAGTTAGGATTTTTCGTGTCTGACTTAGGGTCACCCTTGTTGACAGCCCACCACTGAGTGGACTGGACTACACAAGAACAGGAAAGAAAAGAAAGACATGGATTGGTCGGAAGCTGTATGGCATTCATAATGCTGGGGTGTGGAGGGCTGTGTAGGAAGTAAGCAAAGAAGGTCTGAAGGGAGAGCCCGGAGTTCAATCCTGTTGGGCCCTGTGAGACATGCCATGGATTTGGGCTCAGCCCTAGGTATAGTAGGGATGCAAAACTGACTCAAAACTAAACCCTCCCCAAGATTTTCAAAAATTATAAAAAAACTATAAATTTTAATACCCAATTTAGGTAAGATTTAGCAAGATAGGCACATTCAGACACTGCTACTGAAAGTATAGTACAGTATCAAAGCTTCTGAAGATTCACTGAACAAAATACATCAAAATTACTTTAACAGTCCATAACCTTTGGTCAAGATATTTCATTCTGAGGTACTTATCTGAGAAAAAGCATAGACATACACAAAGGTAGGTTTGTATATACAAGGATATATGTATGTACAATGTGTTCACTATGATGTAGCTAAAAAATAGGAAAACATTCAAAATAACCCAAATATTTATTAACAGTCAGTGATCTAAATTACAATTTATCTCTGTAATAGATTATGATATGCTGTTATAAATCATGCTGTAGAACTACATATGCATTTTAAATGGGGGCTTAAAATTGCTGCTTTGCAGGGGTGAAGAAAATCTTGCTCTTTGTATGTATAAAGCACAAATATACATATAGTACATAAACAGATATGCAGTACATCTGTGGTATTAAAATTTCATGGGCATGGGGGCAATTAGGGGGGAAAATGTCTTAAAAAGCTCCTTTGTGGGACAATAATGAACAAAAGGTTGAGAAATACTACTGTGGAAGAATATTTATTGACAAAGAAAATATTCCCAATAAATAACTATACTAACCACAGTAACTATTGTTGCTATTATAACAATAGCTAATCAAATGGGCTCCATGTTATGTGTTTTACATAAACAATATGGTTTAATTCTCAGAAAGTACTTATGAAATAGGTGTTATTATGCTTACTTTATAAACGGGGAAATGGAAATTTAGGAAGGCTTTTATTTTTCCCAGATGAGGAAACTGAGAGTCAAAAAGGTGATGAAATTTATCCAATGTAATACAACAGTAAAAGATTCAGACCCAGGTCTATATTTGTATGAATTTATTCTATTCACCCTTAGCCATTATGCAGGTTTCTGAATGGTGTAATTATGTACAAGCACTTACACACAAACACATACATACAAACACACACATAGATGAATGAATGGAAGCATGCAAATCAAATTATTAACAAAAATCCATAGAAGTTTAAGTGCTTAAATATCCTTGGCTTTTCTTTGTCACCAAGTTTTCTGAGTAGAGCGTGTATTATTATGAATATTAAAGAATAAACTGAAAATGCTATATAATTAAACTTGCCCTCAAGGAACCTTCGGATAATTAGGAGGGAGAAGACATGAAAGCAAATAGTAATGATGTTAGTGGAATTAATTCCCACTTCAATCACTCACCACCTGTAATCCTTGGGCAAGTTCCCTAAACTTTCTTTGAGTTTCAGCTAATAAATAGAAGTGAGAAAATCTATGAGGATGAATGTGGAAAGTGTCATGAAAGAAATGGAAAGTAAACCTCCTTCCCCCTCCAGCCTCACTCCCAGGGCCTAGATGTCTCTGGTACCAAGGCTTCAGAGGCAGTGTCCAAGGTAGGGCACTGTGGACATAAAAGTGACCTCGAATGCCAGGCGGAGGAATCTGGATTAAATCTAGTCAATGTGCTCTTTTTTTTTTTTCAGTAACACGTTTTTATTTTTCCGGGTACCTTGTATTAAGACTGAAATGACATTTTAAAAAGTAATCAGCGAGTTTTTTTGCTCAATGAGTTTTCTGGTTTTTTAATTGGAGTATAGTTGCTTTACTAATCAATGTGCTCTTGAATTAACCCCTAATGGCAGTGGGCTCCATTTTCTCTTTCCTTTCCTTATCTTTCCTTTCAACCTTCTAACTTGTAGGAGAAGAGGCTATGAGATTTTTAAAGTTAACCACAGGGTTCACATTAATTGAATTTTTCCTTTATTGCTTGCCGTAAAGATTGCTAGGGATGTCTCCTGTGTTGAAGGATTTATTAGCGGGGAAAATGGCGCATTTTGCAGCCTGCCAGCAGAATTTAAAGCAGCCTAGCACCTGCCTTGTTCGATTAATAAGCAAGTAAGGGTTTTATCTGAGTGCACATTCCCCTTCCCCTCTCCTTGTCCACCTTGAACAATCATTAGAGCCAGATGGCTCCTGCTCTATGCTCCTGGGAAAGGCTTCCTCCCAAAGTCATCCTTCTCTGGACCTCCACTTGTTGTGGCCCTCCTTGGGCAGATGGTGTCTGGAAGGCATGATTGATAAACATGTTTAAATATAGAAGGCAATCTTTCCTGTGTGCCAAGCAATTACTCAACATCACAGATAGGCCTGCCATGGACCAACAAAATAGCTATAGTTTTTTTATTTAACACATGGAAGAAATGGAAAATTATTAAGGAACCATCAGATGTCAGTGTGACAGCAAATTCTGGAAAACATTTACCAGTTAGCATTCGCAAGAAAAGCTACTAAAATATAGGGAGGCTGAAAGTCACCTTGCCTTCTCCACACACTGTATATTCACAGTTTGGAGAGATTCATCTCTCTTTAAGGAAAATGGCTCTACTACAGAGCATACTTTACTACCAAACGACATCCCTTCATCAGACCCTGATTGTTTTCTTCTCTGTACCTGACCTGAATGAGTATGATAATCATGAGTGTCATGATGTCTTTGACATTCCAAGTGTCAGGTGCTGTGTTAAGCACTTTACATTTACATACATGGTCTTGTTTAATCCCCATGGCAAACACACCGGTGAGTACTGTTCTCTTCCAAATAGTAGCTGTGGAAATTAGAGCTCTGGAAGGTTAAATTGTTTAAGATAACAGAGCTGATAAGTGCTAGTGGCAGAATTTAAGTCAAGGGCTGTCTGACTCCAAATCCTATGGTTGCTCTTTGGGGTTACGCTTATCGTCCTTCCATTCACTAGAATCCACTCAACTTATGGCAGGCCTCTCCAAGGACTTGTCATCACTAATAGGAGAGCCCTACCCCAGCACCTTCTCGAACTCTAAGTTGTGGCTGCATAACAAAAAGAATATATATTGGAGAGGGTTTTCCCAGGCGTAGCAATGGCTTCAATTTTCCAAGACTAAATTATGGTTACTGCATATTATTTATTAAGAGAAAAAGGTAGACTGACCTGTTTAATATAGAAGAAAATACTTTTCTAACAAAAGCAACAACAAAAGTGATCAAAACCAGGGGGAGGAGTTTTGGTGTAGGTTGAGTGAACCACAATCTAAGCCCTATGACAGCCCTCCCCACCAACAGGCAAGTGTTTGTGGTCACGTAATAGAGGTTTTGAAAAGAAGCAAGACATACCTAGAGAGATGAAACAGGGTCAGGTTCAAATCAAATAAGAAAACTTTTTTATGTCCCGTTCTTTCTTTTCTTTTCTTTTTGAGGATCTGTATTTGTGGGGTAGTGCGGGGTACATTTCTCAGAGTTAGTGTAAGGAGACAGGGAAAATCATAGGGAAGAGGTAGAGGTGAGGGGCCACAAGGGAGCAACAGAAATTTTATGAGATGAAAAAAAATCTGCCATGCAATACTTTTCTTTTAAAGTTAAAGAATGATGTGTGTGTATCTACATATTTGTGGTCATAAACACAGAAGGAGATCAAAATACAAATGAAGCCTTACATCTCCATTCAACTTGACAGCCAAAGACATCACAGTAAAAGTGACTGTAGCATCACTGGCTTCTTTTTTAGGCTTCCCTGCATCATCTTCCACCAAGGAACATGAAATTTCACAACATGATGATCCCCTCATAGTTTAATATCTACAGAAAAAGATTTGCAAATCATTTCTGGATTTGCAGCCCTATTAACAGTAGGGGATGTTTATTAAACATTTAGTATGTATCTTTCAGTATACTAAATGTTTGACACAGTACCTAACTTAACGCTTACAACAACCTTGTGGTAGAAATTATGGCTACACCTACTTTACAGACTTGAGCCTAGGTCTGCTCATACTTTTAACAATCATTCTATTGGTAGTTTTCTGATTTTAATATTTCTTTTTACCCATCTGTCAGGGCAATTAGCATTTTTCTCTAATAGATGCTAATAGAGCACACAATGACTCTGAAACAAATATCCATTCCTTTTAAATATAGGACTCTGCACAATCATTTAAGAACAAGAATTTATGCACAATCATTTAAAAACAAGAATTTACAATAAATAATTTAAAATGTAACATAAAATGTACTATTTATAAGAGTAACCAAAAGTATAAAATGGCTCATTATAACTTAATTTTTTAAATAAGCAGGAACTTAAAAAAACTACAAAACTTCTTTTTCCCCCCAAGGGTCATAAAGTAATAGAGATAAAGAGAGACAATGTTCCTAGAAGAGAATGGCTTCATTTTGAAAAGATAACGCTCTTTCCAAATTAATGAAGAGGTTTCATGCAATTGTAATCAAAAGTCCAATAAGATTATTTGGAAAGCAGTAGAAGAGGCTAAAAGAAAGATCCAGGAGTTCATCTGCTAGAATAAACCAATTAAAACGAATATTAAAATTTTGCCCAGAGGAATTGGGCAGAGAAATATGCAAAATATAAAGCTTCAACATACTCCCTTGCTAGCTGTTTAAACTTAACCATTTACTTAAACTCTCTGCCTCTGGTTTTCTTACCTGTAAGTGGGTGATACAACAGTGCCCACTATTACTAAGTGCTATTTGAAGTAATAAAGGTCAGTAGGTCCTCAATGAGCAGATTCTATTTGGCAGATTATGTGAAGTAATGCTTGTAAACCACTTAGCAGATTGACTACCACATAAGCACTCAGTAAAGGTTAGCTGTTATTGTTGTCATAATTGTTATATTATGGTAGTTGGCTAATAACACACACCAAATCTATTCATTCATTTGACTAAGGAACATGTTAATTGAATATGTACTGCATACCAGGCCAATCTAATCCCCAATGTTGGGGAAATGGTGGAGAAGCAAAGAGGCAAGGCCCCTGTTGCCACAGAGCTTACAGTCTCGTGTGGGAGACAATAAACAACTATACAAGCAAATGGACAAGTAATTTTGGATATGACTAAGACCTGGGGAGAAAATACAATCAGGTCACAGGCCTAGTAGTGATAGAGGAGCAGTCCTTAAGGCAGAGTGATCAGCAAAGACTCTGAAACAGATGAGGAAAAAGCCATATGGAGATCTGGGAAGGAGCTTTGCAAGCAAGGAAATCAAATGTCAAAACTGTGAGGTAAGAACCAACTTGGGGTGTAAAGGAAGAATAAAAAGGACAGTATAGATGTAGCGTAGTGATTCAGGGCAGAGTGAAGGAGATGACTGTGTTTAGTGAGACAGGCGGGGACCAGGACATGTAGGGCCCTTTGGGCCAGGACAAGAAGTTCAG
>NW_006796751.1:137502-138202 GCF_000442215.2 Lipotes vexillifer | reverse complement strand
GCAGGGAACAAATCAAAGCAAACCCCTACCTCATGGCCATATACCAAGAAAAGTTCCAGAGAGGTCAAAGGGTTGCACAGGAAACAAGAAACACACTACAAGAAAACACAGGGAATTACCTGCTTCGGGAATGGCGGAAACCTTTTAAAGCATAAAATTAAAGGCAGAAAGCATAAAGGAATAGGTAGATATATGTGAACACATGGCACCTTAAAATTCCCATGCATTTACAAAACACAATAAAGAACGAAAAATTAGCTTTAATGATAAAGTTAAAAAGCCTATGACAGATAGGAGCGGTGGAAAGATGGCGGAGGAGTAAGACGTGGAGATCACCTTCCTCCCCACAAATACACCAGAAATACATCTACATGAGGAACAACTCCTACAGAACACCTACTGAATGCTGGCAGAAGACCTCAGACCTCCCAAAAGGCAAGAAACTCCCCACGTACCTGGGTAGGGCAAAAGAAAAAAAAAAATTAATTAAAAACAGAGACAAAAGAATAGGGACGGCACCTGCACCAGTGGGAGGGAGCTGTGAAGGAGGAAAGGTCTCCACACACTAGGAAGCCCCTTCGCGGGCAGAGATTGCGGGAGGCGGAGCGGGGAGCTTCGGAGCCGCGGAGGAGAGCACAGCAACGGGGGTGCGGAGGGCAAAGCGGAGAGATTCCCGCACAGAGGATCGGTGCCGACCGGC
>NW_006796751.1:126235-137216 GCF_000442215.2 Lipotes vexillifer | reverse complement strand
AGCACAGGTCACTGCCCCCACCCCTCTTCCGGGGAGCCTGTGCAGCCCGCCACTGCCAGGTTCCCGGGATCCAGGGACAATTTCTCAGGGAGAACACACGGCGGGCCTCAGGCTGGGGCAACGTCACGCCGACTTCTGCCGCCGCAGGACCGCTCCGCACTCCGTGCCCCTCCCTGCCCCCGGCCTGAGAGCGCCAGAGCCCCCGAGTCAGCGGCTCCTTTAACGCCGTCCTGTCTGAGCAAAAAGCAGACGCCCTCCAGCGACCTACACGCAGAGGCAGGGCCAAGTCGAAAGCTGAGCCCCTGTGAGCTGTGAGAACAAAGAAGAAAAAGGGAAATCTCTCCCAGCAGCCTCAGAAACAGCGGATTAAAGCTACACAATCAATTTGATGTACCCTGCCTCTGTGGAATACATGAATAGACAGCGAATCATCCCAAATTGAGGAGGCGGACTTCTAGAGCAAGATCTATGATTTTTTCCCCTTTTCCTCTTTTTGTGAATGTGTATGTGTATGCTTCTGTGTGAGATCTTGTCTGTATAGGTTTGCTTCCACCATTTGTCCCAGCGTTCTATCCGACCATTTTTTTTTTTAATTTTTTTCTTAATAATTAATTTTAATTTAAAGAACTCTGTTATACTTTACCTTCTTTCTATCTTTCCTTCCTTCCTTCCCTTTTTGAGACAACGAATCGTCCCAAATTGAGGAGGTGGACTTGGAGAGCAAGTTTTATGATTTTTTCCACTTTACCTCTTTTTGTGAGGGTATATGTGTATGCTTCTATGTAAGATTTTGTCTCTATAACTTTGCTTCCACCATTTGTCCTAAGGTTCTATCCTTCCCTTTTTTTTTTCCTCTAAATAATTATTTTTTTAATTCAATAACTTTATTATACTTTATTTTATTTTACTGTATCTTCTTTCTTTCTGTATTTTTTCCTTCCTTCCCTCATTCCTTCCTTCCTTCCCTCCTCCCTCCCTCCCTCCTTTCTTTCCTTCTTGCCTTCTTCCTTTCTTTTCTTCTTTCTTTCTTTCTTCCTTCCCTCCTTCCTTCCTTCCCTCCTCTCTTTCTTTCTTTCTTTCTTTCTTTCCTATTTCCTCCTACTTATACTAATTCTCTCTACTTTCTCTCCCTTTTATTCTGAGCCGAGTGGATGAAAGGCTCTTGCTGCTCCAGCCAGGAGTCAGGACTCTGCCTCTGAGGTGGGAGAGCCAACTTCAGAACACTCGTCAAGAAGAGACCTCCCAGCCCCACATAATATCAAACGGCGAAAATCTCCCAGAGATCTCCATCTCAACACCAGCACCCAGCTTCGCTCAACGACCAGCAAGCTACAGTGCTGGACAACCTATGCCAACCATATAGCAAAACAGGAACACAACCCCACCCACTAGCAGAGAGGCTGCCTAAAATCATAATAAGTCCACAGACACCCCAAAACACACCACCAGACGTGGACCTGCCCACTAGAGAGACAAGATCTAGCCTCATACACCACAACACAGCCACTAGTCCCCTCCACCAGGAAGCCTACACAACGCACTGAACCAACCTTAGCCACTGGAGACAGACATCAAAAACAACGGGAGCTACGAACTTGCAGCCTGCAAAAAGGTGAACCCAATCACAGTAAGATAAGCAAAATGAGAAGACAGAAAAACACACAGCAGATGAAGGAGCAGGATAAAAACCCACCAGACCTAACAAATGAAGAGGAAATAGGCAGTCTACCTGAAAAAGAGTTCAGAATAATGATAGTAAAGATGATCCAAAATCTTGGAAATAGAATGGACAAAATGCAAGAAGCAGTTAACAAGGACCTAGAAGAAATAAAGATGAAACAGACAATGATGAACAACACAATAAATGAAATGAAAAATACTCTAGATGGGATCAATAGCAGAATAAATGAGGCAGAAGAACGGATAAGTGACCTGGAAGATAAAATAGTGGAAATAACTACTGCAGAGCAGAATAAAGAAAAAAGAATGAAAAGAACTGAGGACAGTCTCAGAGACCTCTGGGACAACATTAAACGCACCAACATTCGAATTATAGGGGTTCCAGAAGAAGAAGAGAAAAAGAAAGGGACTGAGAAAATATTTGAAGAGATTATAGTTGAAAACTTCCCTAATATGGGAAAGGAAATCGTTAATCAAGTCCAGGAAGCACAGAGAGTCCCATACAGGATAAATTCAAGGAGAAATACGCCAAGACACATATTAATCAAACTGTCAAAAACTAAATACAAAGAAAGCATATTAAAAGCAGCAAGGGAAAAACAACAAATAACACACAAGGGAATCCCCATAAGGTTAACAGCTGATCTCTCAGCAGAAACTCTACAAGCCAGAAGGGAGTGGCAGGACATACTGAAAGTGATGAAGGAGAAAAACCTGCAACCAAGATTACTCTACCCAGCAAGGATCTCATTCAGATTTGATGGAGAAATTAAAACCTTTACAGACAAGCAAAAGCTGAGAGAGTTCAGCACCACCAAACCAGCTTTACAACAAATGCTAAAGGAACTTCTCTAGACAAAAACACAAGAGAAGGAAAAGTCCTATAATAACGAACCCAAAACAATTTAGAAAATGGGAATAGGAACATACATATCGATAATTACCTTAAATGTAAATGGACTAAATGCTCCCACCAAAAGACACAGATTGGCTGAATGGATACAAAAACAAGACCCATATATATGCTGTCTACAAGAGACCCACTTCAGACCTAGAGACACATACAGACTGAAAGTAAGGGGATGGAAAAAGATATTCCATGCAAATGGAAACCAAAAGAAAGCTGGAGTAGCAATTCTCATATCAGACAAAATAGACTTTAAAATAAGGACTATCAGAAGAGACAAAGAAGGACACTACATAATGATTAAGGGATCGATCCAAGAAGAAGATATAACAATTGTAAATATTTATGCACCCAACATAGGAGCACCTCAATACATAAGGCAAAAACTAGCAGCCATAAAAGGGGAAATCGACAGTAACACATTCATAGTAGGGGACTTCAACACCCCACTTTCACCAATGGACAGATCATCCAAAATGAAAATAAATAAGGAAACACAAGCTTTAAATGATACATTAAACAGGATGGACTTAATTGATATTTATAGGACACTCCATCCAAAAACAACAGAATACACATTTTTCTCAAGTGCTCATGGAACATTCTCCAGGATAGATCATATCTTGGGTCACAAATCAAGCCTTGGTAAATTTAAGAAAATTGAAATTATATCAAGTATCTTTTCCGACCACAACGCCATGAGATTAGATATCAATTATAGGAAAAGAGCAGTAAAAAATACAAACACATGGAGGCTAAACAATACACTACTTAGTAACGAAGTGATCACTGAAGAAATCAAAGAGGAAATTAAAAAATACCTAGAAACAAATGACAATGGAGATACAACGACCCAAAACCTATGGGATGCAGCAAAAGCAGTTCTAAGAGGGAAGTTTATAGCAATACAAGCCCACCTTAAGAAGCAGGAAACATCTCGAATAAACAACCTAACCTTGCACCTCAAGCAATTAGAGAAAGAAGAACAAAAAAACCCCAGAGTTAGCAGAAGGAAAGAAATCATAAAAATCAGATCAGAAATAAATGAAAAAGAAATGAAGGAAACAATAGCAAAGATCAATAAAACTAAAAGCTGGTTCTTTGAGAAGATTAACAAAATTGATAAACCATTAGCCAGACTCATCAAGAAAATAAGGGAGAAGACTCAAATCAATAGAATCAGAAATGAAAAAGGAGAAGTAACAACTGACACTGCAGAAATACAAAAAATCATGAGGGATTACTACAAGCAACTCTATGCCAATAAAATGGACAATCTGGAAGAAATGGACAAATTCTTAGAAATGCACAAACTGCCAAGACTGAATCAGGAAGAAATAGAAAATATGAACAGACCAATCACAAACACTGAAATTGAAACTGTGATTAAAAATCTTCCAACAAACAAAAGCCCAGGACCAGATGGCTTCACAGGCGAATTCTATCAAACATTTAGAGAAGAGCTAACACCTATTCTTCTCAAACTCTTCCAAAATATAGCAGAGGGAGGAACACTCCCAAACTCATTCTACGAGGCCACCATCACCTTGATACCAAAACCAGACAAGGATGTCACAAAGAAAGAAAACTACAGGCCAATATCACTGATGAACATAGATGCAAAAATCCTCAACAAAATACTAGCAAACAGAATCCAACAGCACATTAAAAGGATCATACACCATGATCAAGTGGGGTTTATTCCAGGAATGCAAGGATTCTTCAATATACGCAAATCTATCAATGTGATTAACCATATTAACAAATTGAAGGAGAAAAACCATATGATCATCTCAATAGATGCAGAGAAAGCTTTTGACAAAATTCAACACCCATTTATGATAAAAACCCTGCAGAAAGTAGGTGTAGAGGGAACTTTCCTCAATATAATAAAGGCCGTATATGACAAGCCCACAGCCAACATCATCCTCAATGGCGAAAAACTGAAAGCATTTCCACTAAGGTCAGGAACAAGACAAGGTTGCCCACTCTCACCACTCTTATTCAACATAGTTTTGGAAGTTTTAGCCACAGCAATCAGAGAAGAAAAGGAAATAAAAGGAATCCAAATCGGAAAAGAAGAAGTAAAGCTGTCACTGTTTGCAGATGACATGATACTCTACATAGAGAATCCTAAAGATGCTACCAGAAAACTACTAGAGCTAATCAATGAATTTGGTAAAGTAGCAGGATACAAAATTAATGCACAGAAATCTCTGGCATTCCTATATACTAATGATGAAAAATCTGAAAGTGAAATCAAGAAAACACTCCCATTTACCATTGCAACAAAAAGAATAAAATATCTAGGAATAAACCTACCTAAGGAGACAAAAGACCTGTATGCAGAAAATTATAAGACACTGATGAAAGAAATTAAAGATGATACAAACAGATGGAGAGATATACCATGTTCTTGGATTGGAAGAATCAACATTGTGAAAATGACTCTACTTCCCAAAGCAATCTATAGATTCAATGCAATCCCTATCAAACTACCACTGGCATTTTTCACAGAACTAGAACAAAAAATTTCACAATTTGTATGGAAACACAAAAGACCCCGAATAGCCAAAGCAATCTTGAGAACAAAAAATGGAGCTGGAGGAATCAGGCTGCCTGACTTCAGACTATACTACAAAGCTACAGTAATCAAGACAGTATGGTACTGGCACAAAAACAGAAAGATAGATCAATGGAATAGGATAGAAAGCCCAGAGATAAACCCATGCACATATGGTCACCTTATCTTTGATAAAGGTGGCAGGAATATACAGTGGAGAAAGGACAGCCTCTTCAATAAGTGGTGCTGGGAAAATTGGATAGGTACATGTAAAAGTATGAGATTAGATCACTCCCTAACACCATACACAAAAATAAGCTCAAAATGGATTAAAGACCTAAATGTAAGGCCAGAAACTATCAAACTCTTAGAGGAAAACATAGGCAGAACACTCTATGACATAAATCACAGCAAGATCCTTCTTGACCCATCTCCTAGAGTAATGGAGATAAAAACAAAAATAAACAAATGGGACCTAATGAAACTTCAAAGCTTTTGCACAGCAAAGGAAACCATAAACAAGACCAAAAGACAGCCCTCAGAATGGGAGAAAATATTTGCAAATGAATCAACTGACAAAGGATTAATCTCTAAAATTTACAGGCAGCTCATGCAGCTCAATAACAAAAAAATAAACAACCCAATCCAAAAATGGGCAGAAGACCTAAATAGACATTTCTCCAAAGAAGATATACAGACTGCCAACAAACACATGAAAGAATGCTCAACATCATTAATCATTAGAGAAATGCAAATCAAAACTACAATGAGATATCATCTCACACCAGTCAGAATGGCCATCATCAAAAAATCTAGAAACAATAAATGCTGGAGAGGGTGTGGAGAAAAGGGAACACTCTTGCACTGCTGGTGGGAATGTGAATTGGTTCAGCCACTATGGAGAACAGTATGGAGGTTCCTTAAAAAACTACAAATAGAACTACCATATGACCCAGCAATCCCACTACTAGGTATATACCCTGAGGAAACCAGAATTCAGAAAGAGTCATGTACCAAAATGTTCATTGCAGCTCTATTTACAATAGCCCGGGGATGGAAACAACCTAAGTGTCCACGGTCGGATAAATGGATAAAGAAGATGTGGCACATATATACAATGGAATATTACTCAGCCATAAAAAGAAACAAAATTGAGCTATTTGTAATGAGGTGGATAGACCTAGAGTCTGTCATACAGAGTGAAGTAAGTCAGAAAGAGAAGGACAAATACCGTATGCTAACACATATATATGGAATTTAAGAAAAAAAAAATGTTATGAAGAACCTAGGGGTAAAACAGGAATAAAGACACAGACCTACTGGAGAACAGACTTGAGGATATGGGGAGGGGGAAGGGTGAGGTGTGATAGGGCGAGAGAGAGACATGGACATATATATACTAACAAACGTAAGGTAGATAGCCAGTGGGAAGCAGCCGCATGGCACAGGGATACCGGCTCGGTTCTTTGTGGCTGTCTGGAGGGGTGGGATAGGGAGGGTGGGAGGGAGGGAGACAAAGAGGGAAGAGATATGGGAACATATGTATATGTATAACTGATTCACTCTGTTATAAAGCAGAAACTAACACACCATTGTAAAGCAATTATACCCCAATAAAGATGTTAAAAAAAAAAAAGCCTATGACAAGCTCTGAAAAATATAGACAATTCATTTAACAAAGTGTTAAAATCTTAAATAATCCATAAGAGTGAAAAAAATATAAAAATACATGAATTCAAATTTTAAAATATGGGAATAAAAATATACAAATATATGTATAGGTAATTCACAAAGAGTGAAATAACGATGGCCAATGAACACATAAAAAGCATTACTAATAATCAAAGAAATGCAAAACTGAAAAGCAGAACATAAATTTCTATCAATTTATATTAATTCATAAGTTAAGTACAAATTATCAATTCAGTGTTGATGAAAGTCAATTATGCTACCCAGTGGGACATGCAGCCCCACTGAGGGCTTTAGAAAGTGTAAATGAGAGTATAGATTGAAATATAAAATGTAAATGTAAATTAGCAGAACCTTCTGGAGCTTAAGAGCCTAAAAATGTACACATCTTTAACCCATTAACTCCACTATAGAAAATCTAGATTTCAGGATACTCTAAAATACTAAAGAAATATTTATTCACAAAAACACTGATTCTATGATATTTGTTGGACAAAGCAAACCACAAAACTGAATATGTTAAATGAACACAACTATGTGAAAATGAAAGAAAAAAAAGAGATAAAAGCCTGGAAGGAAATATACAGATTGGTGGGATTCATGCTGGTATTTTCCTGCCCCTTTATACTGTTCTAATACTTTCAACATTTTCAAATATGAGCATGTATTTCACTTTAACATATAATAAAGAAGAAAAATAACTATTTAATATAAACAGTATTCTATATCCTACAATCTTCCTTGTAAAATTTTCCTAGTCTTCCCTTCTTCATTATCACCCTCTGTTAATAATTTGTTTTGTCTCTCCTCTTCTCTACCAGACAACCTCTACCAAGAAAGTAGAAATCATAAGGCACAGACCTATTTTATCCCCATACCAGAGACATCTGCATATACTATACCTGGATATATTCATTTATAATTCAAAGAAAGAATTTTATAAGGTTAACAGACTAAAACAACTATAGTGGTATATTTGGGAAACAGATAGGTAAGTAGATAGTAGACAGATAGGTAGATATGATAGTCACATAGATATAACATTACTTCCACTCTGACCCTGAGGGTGTAGCTGTATAATTAAAGTAAATATACAGTTGAACAAGTATGGTATACGACATCCTGAAAGCCAAGTGGTAGGTTGGTTGTTGCATGTCTAAGGTATCATTGTTTGAGTCACTGGTTTACCTTAACATGAAATTCTCTGCTCAGCTTATTTTGAGCAATCTAAGAATATTCACACAATTTGTTTTGCTTGGGGCAAAGCTAAGAATATGTACTTCCTGAAGTCTGCACTCCTCCCTCCAGTGCCTACTTCTCAAACTCACCTCAGTTCACCAGACAGATCCATTCACTCTGCAAAGCACGTAGAAATGTTAATGGTTACTGAGGGCAAATGAATGAGCTAAAAGAATTCCCAGATTTTAAGGAGGACTGGGAATTCCAGGGGAGCTGAGCTCCATCTTTTCAGGGCACACACTAAGGAAGAAGGAGATATTTTTCAACAAAGCCCCATCTGCCTGAACCTATTAATTTTTCCCTGTTGACCAAACAGATCAAGCACAAGTCAGGATAATTTCAACAAACCATCTTGGCAGGTAAAAATTTTCTGCAGACTGCAGCTCTTTCTGGCTATTGCAAAATGAATTGTACGAACAATGCTGAGGTAATACCGATATGAATCAAACAATAAAGCAACATTGTGTTTGTGTACTCAGCAGCCCAGCTGTCGCTGGAGACTGAGACAGTTTGAAGAGCCTAAACAGGCTGTTCAAAAACATTCTTCATATTTTCCTTTAGCAGACACAGGTTTTCTGGTACTATTTTTAGCAGCAAAATCTTTTTTGTACCCTACCCTAAAGAGATTCACACATGAAAACCCAATTCATAAAACATATAAATAGAAGCATTTCTGGCTGACACGTGGCAGGGGACAAGCCATTCCAAATATCCCTTCTGAGTCCTCTCAGGCACTTTCCTGTAACCCTAGGATGCATGCAAGATAGACTCTCCCACTTTTGAAGAGCTAGGAAAACCAACTCCAAAAAATGGACAGATAATGTCTATGTTTACCTTGCAATGTTACATGAAATCCATGGGGCACAAAAGGATTGTGTAAGCAAAAGTGTTCTCCCACCTCTATTTCCTTAACCACTCACCCTTCCCCCTCCTAAATACTCCCTCACCCTTTTCCCCAAAGGATGCACCCCTGCCAGAGAAGCTTTAGCTAATCAGAGCTCTCTTCACCACCCCCAGCCCCTATGGTCATCCTTGCATCCTCTCAGCATCCTGCCCTCCCACTGCAACAAATAATTGTAGAGCCATTATAGTGAATATTGTGTTCTTGCCACCCAGCCTCTATTCCCAGCTTTCTCCTGATAGCATTTCCTTTCCTTCAGTGTTCGCAGCCTTGATGGTCTGTTAATCAAGGTGCCTTGCCCCAGCTAAACAAGGTGGAAGGCTTCTATCCCAAGATGGAGACATTTGGTCTTGGTCTCTCTCTCCAGAGATTCTAAATCTTGAGCAGAAGACCTCAAAGAGATAAAGACAGAACTTATTCATCCTGACAATGGCATCTTGACAGGACCACCCACTAGTTCCTGTAATTTAGATTTTCCTGGTCCAGTGCTGGGGTTTCTGTGCTTCTACACCTAGTATCCCAGTTTTGTCCTTTCATTTAGTGACTCACCCAAGGGCCTTCCAATAAATTCCTTTTTTTTCTTAAATTAGAATCTGTTGCTTATATCCGAAGAATCCTAAATGATACAAGCTTTTATAAAGCAGTTTCAGATTCATTTCTTTAACTTGGCCGCAGAAAAATCCTTTGAAGTTGGGTAGAGAATACTATCAATCACGTTTTACAGAAAAAGAAATGAAGGCTTGGATTATTTAATGCCATCATCTGAAGTATAATGTTCAGTATACGATAGAGCATCACGATTTAAACCCATTTCTTCTGACCCCAACACACAATCTTTCCTCTGCCATGCTGACTCTTGCTTGAGGTAGTACCAAAATTCTGGATCTAACCCTCCCAGGGAAATGTGCTTTTTTATGTCTAATTCTTTCAGAGCCTCCTGAAATTACTACTAACTCAAAAAGCCAGGTCCCATGGAATAAAAGGCTGATAGAGAATCCATGTGTTTTCCTTCTCAGGGGTATTTATTTTCAACAGGAAGTCAAACAAGCATATACTCCCTTAACCACAAAAGGATTCAGACAAATTTATATATATATATATATATATATATACACACACACACACACACACCCCTACCTATATAATTATATAAAACATGTATATATCATATAATGGTATATATTGTAATTATTACCTATAGCATATATATTGTATATATTGTAATATTTGTGTGTGTGTGTGTTTACATATATAAATACACAGAGACACCAAATGAGGGAAATATTTCCTGAGGTCAGACTTGCACAACATGAAAGCTTACTAAGGAAGACTCCTAAACATGCAGACAGTCTGCTCGTATTGCCTTTTAGATCTATCATCCTGATTGATCACTGTGTAGTTGGCTATTATTGGGCCTAATTTAACCCTATCCACTCACACATCCATCTACTCTGTCTATTGTACCTGACATTCTACAAATCACTTACTCATGCAAATGATGACCTAAGGCAACCTTTTAGGATATTCGTGTTTAATTATACAAATGGTGCTTGATAAATAAGATTACACCTCCTTCCATATGTTTATTCCCTCCTTGATGAAAGGAAAATTCAATTTTCATGCAGATTGGGTGGGGCCGGGGTTTAAGAATTGCTGAGTTTTATGGTGTCTGCAGATCCATCCAGTTTGCAGAAGCTGACAAAATCACTCCACACCCCCCACAGAGATGAGAAGTTTTTCATTAGGCTTAAATCAGCCATCAGCCAGCTTGCCCTCAGAAATCGGGACTCTAATAGGACCCCCTCTGTGTTCACAGGGTCAAAGGCTAAAAACAGGAAGGACCTGCCCTCCTTTGCAATTACAAAGTTGCAAGATCCAAGTTTATCTCATTCTGTTGTTTTCAGTTGCTCTGAGTTGCTAACTTCTCTGCAGCCTGAAGTTACCTGTCTTTTGACTGGTCTTACTGCTTTCTTTTTGAGGTCTGGGCCGTGAATTCAGCAGG
>NW_006796751.1:123876-126044 GCF_000442215.2 Lipotes vexillifer | reverse complement strand
CCACAAAAGGATTCAGACAAATATATATATATATATATATATATATATATATATATATATATATATAATTTTACATTTCCTATTTTCAAGGACGTTGACCCAAATACTGTTTGTCAGGTATTCTGTAGAGAGCATCCAAGCTCAGCCATTATCTGACTTCAGTCTGGTGGTTAAATTCATATGTAACCCAAAACTGCTACAAGGAGAAAAAAATTAAATACGTTGGAAAATTAATAATAAGCTACTTGGATCACAACAGAAAGGAGAAAAAAAAAGATAATTAAATTTCCAAGCTCCAGAAGGGAACTAAATGACCCAGACAATAAAATTCTCCTTTGTGACTAAGATCAACAAGGGACAAATTATTATTGTCCCACCATGCTTGCCAGAGCTGTTTGTAAAATACAGTGAATTGATCACAGAAATAATTCCAGGATCCCTGCCTATCCCAACACACACACACACACACACACACACACACACACACACACACACAGCTAGATTTCCAGGATGATGGATAGTTTGTGAAAAGAAAACAAGAGGATTTTTATTTTTAAAGGCCTAACTCTAGTTTCAACAATCTGTCTAGAATTACTACCCTTTTTCCAATGAAAAGAGAAACTTCCCTCCCCACCTTTCACCTACACTTCTAAGCTTCAGGCTGTCCCACTGACCACAGGAGAGAAGAGGAGATCAAATAACATAGTACTCAGAGTCAGAAGATCAAACTTGAGACCACATTCCACCATTAACCCCAATATGACTTCGGGCAAACTGTTGTTCCTGAGCACTTGTTTGAGTTCATTTAAAATAGACAAAAATTATACTACATATCCTTCCAACTCAGGAAGATTTTCAGATGACCAGTGATGCAGATAAGAGATAAAGGTATACAGGGAATTTTGATATCATCTGATAGAGACTGGCTAGCCACTCAGACAGATCTGTAAGGCACTTTGCTCAGCCTTACTCAAAAATCTGGACTAAAATATCTGGCCTGTTAGTATACTAAGAGAGGATCTATCTCTCAGCAGTAGCCTCATGTTAACTACTGTGTAATTCCAGAATGCCCTGTTACTATTTTACATTAATATAATGTAAAAAATATAATGTAAATTATACAAAAATATAACTTACTCTCAGAACATTTCTCTAGGGGCTTCCCTGGTGGCACAGTGGTTGAGAATCTGCCTGCTAATGCAGGGGACACGGGTTCGAGCCCTGGTCTGGGAAGATCCCACATGCCGCGGAGCAACTAGGCCCGTGAGCCACAACTACTGAGCCTGCGCGTCTGGAGCCTGTGCTCCGCAACAAGAGAGGCTGCGACAGTGAGAGGCCCGCACACCGCGATGAAGAGTGGCCCCCGCTCGCCACAACTGGAGAAAGCCCTCGCACAGAAACGAAGACCCAACACAGCAAAAATAAATAAATTAATAAACTCCTACCCCCAACATCTAAAAAAAAAAAAAAAATTTCTCTATGCTTGGTGAGTGCATATATATTGACTTAATATGGGTCTGTATTCAAATGAAGTCATTACACATTAATACATGATTTGTAACAGCTCTGCATTCCCTTACTCTTTCAGTAATAATTCTAATATGTGCCACAAGTATCCTTACCCAAAGATCTCTAAGGATCTCCAAGCGTGCTCATGTGTCCAAGAGCCACTTCTTGTCTGCTGCTTCCAGCCTGAAGAGAACACAGCCCTTAAGATTAAACTTGATACCTACTGAAATTAGCATTTATATTTGCTGGCCCCCAACATTCCTGTGTGTTAGTTTTAATTAGCATCATTGTCACTGACTGTCTGCTGATGAAGCTGGGCTTCCATCCCCCAACGTGGTGGTGTTGCATATATTCTTACATGGCTTTTAGGAGACAGCGCCACAGATTCCTCAGGCAAAGATGGTTCCATGATGTGTGGTGGAGGAATAACGCTATTAGCTTTCAGCTCCCCTCAGTCAGTAGTCCTAAAGAAAAGCTGCCTTGGGCTTCCCTGGTGGCGCAGTGGTTTAGAGTCCGCCTGACGATGCAGGGGACACGGGTTCGTGCCCCGGTCCGGGAAAATCCCACTGTACCGCAAAGCGGCCGGGCCCGTGAGCCATGGCCGCTGAGCCTGCGCGTCCGGAGCCTGTGCTCCGCAACGGGAGAGGCCACAACAGTGA
>NW_006796751.1:116102-123866 GCF_000442215.2 Lipotes vexillifer | reverse complement strand
AAAGGGGGGGAAAAAAAAAAAAAAAAAAAAAAGCTGCCTGATGCCCTAAGAGTTTCCATGTTTTAGTGGAGAAGTTCTTTCAATTCAAACATGCACGAATGTCTTCCCGAAGGCATATCCAAGGTGCCAAGGGGGTTGTGTCAAAATGATTCCAGTGTCAATCATCTTGGGCATAGAATCAGGACTTCCTCTCCTCCAAAGCTTAGCCACTGATGGAAGGAAGGCTCCCTGTATGTTTTATGCCTGCAGGATGATTTGCCTTTCAAGCACTTCATTGCTTTTTCCCATAATTTGGCCTTTATCAAGGTCATCCTAATCCATCAGACATATTTCAATATCTTTGAACCTTAAAAAAAAAGGAGCCAGGGCTTCCCTGGTGGCGCAGTGGTTGAGAGTCCGCCTGCCGATGCAGGGGACACGGGTTCGTGCCCCGGTCCGGGAAGATCCCACGTGCTGCGGAGCGGCTGGGCCCGTGAGCCGTGGCCGCTGAGCCTGCGCGTCCGGAGCCTGTGCTCCACGACGGGAGAGGCCACCACAGTGAGAGGCCCGCGTCAGGCAAAAAAAAAAAAAAAGGAGCCAGGGCTTCCCTGGTGGCGCAGTGGTTGAGAGTCCGCCTGCCGATGCAGGGGACACGGGTTCGTGCCCCGGTCCGGGAAGATCCCACGTGCTGCGGAGCGGCTGGGCCCGTGAGCCGTGGCCGCTGAGCCTGCGCGTCCGGAGCCTGTGCTCCACGACGGGAGAGGCCACAACAGTGAGAGGCCCGCGTAAGGCAAAAAAAAAAAAAAAGAGGAGCCAGGCCTAATCTCTTTTCTCTCTAGAAGCTCTTCTCTCATGTAAATTAATAGATGCAAATAAATTCAAGCAAGGGTGACGCTGCCCACTTCACCCTGCAGCATCCAAGCTGCAAGAGTTAATAAGTTAATAGATATTGGAGAAAACTGTTAAAGCAATCCTCTCCACCCACAAAGTTTGAGCCCTAGACCTAGCCAATATGCCCTAACACACACGCACGTGCACACACACACACACACACACATTCATACAAACTCACACAACTGTATCTAAAGAAAGCACTGTTCAAAAAACCATAGTACCAATGAAAATGTACCAAATGGAAATCTAGACTGAAAAATGGGATGAAAAATATACAGATATATCAAATGAGCAAGTGGGCCACATAATGAGCTGTTTGATGGAGCTTGGAAATTTAATGAGCAACTTGAAAAATCATTTAATATCTGGTTGGGAAGGAACTTAAAGATCATTTACTCCAACCCCTTCATTTTTCTAGCTAGGAAAATGGAGATCCAGACTGATGAAGAGACTTGCCCAAGGTCACACTGCTCCTCTGAGACAAATTTTGGATTAAATTTTTCCATAATACCCTATCACCTATGATTCCTTCATATGTACTGTTTTCTTGAAAGCTTATTCTTCTTTCACTAATAGGCAAAAGGGAAGGAATCATTTTCATCAAATCAATCAAATCTTATGAATCACAATTTAATTTTTTGACTTAGAATTCACAAGGAAAAAACTCATACAGAAGACTCATTCCCTCCTGCAGCATTAACCTGTAACCTGAAGCCTTCACAAATAATAATGGCAATAATAATAATTATTATGTATTAAATATTTCCCATTCTTCAAGCACAATGCCAGATATTTTATAGTTTGTGCCTTTTCTTCCCTTATCAATCTGCATTGTAAACTCACACTGGAAATGAATTTAAGAACTTATGTAACTTGTCCAAGGTCATGTGAGTACTAAGTGTCAGACTAGGATTCAGGCCTGAGCAGACTGATGGTACTCTGGAGGGAGAAGCAGACTGAAGCCAGTTGTTTAGGGTATTAAACTGTTAACTTTTTTTAATATCCTTTGGACCACTCTGACACCTGTTCTGCTTTATTCACCCATCTCTGGTCTCCATATTTCCTGTCTACCCTTTCCTTTCACCAATCTATATTGTTCACTGCTACCATATTCACCTTCCTGAAGACTAATTTCTCAGTGTCTCACTCTCAATCCACAACCTTCTGTGGCTCTATTTAATAGAGTCTATTTAATGCCTTGGTATATAAGACCTCCATAATCTGTCCCAATCTACCTTTCTAACTATCCTCAATATACACCTTGCCATTTATCCTTCATTCTTGTACACTTACTGAGTGCCTACTACGTGCCTGACACTGTGTTAAACGTTGAAAATACAAACATGAAAGAGACTCCCCACTTCCTCAAGGAAGTCTAGACTGTTATAGACAGACATGCAAACAAGTGCCTAACTAAAGCTGGTCAAAGTACAGCGGGAACCAAGACGAGCTCTGAGTTTTCAGTTTAGAGTTGTGGGGTCTTTTGTTCATTTGCTTTTTTGCCTGACATGCCTCCCACGACCCATACTTCCATCTTCATGTAACTATGACCCACAGAATCAAGCCCAACTGCCGCTTCCTTCATGAAGTCTTGCTCATAATTATGTGGATATGTTTCTTCCCCTTTTTGGTGAGTGCCCCCTCCCAAAAACATAGGGAACATTCCTAATAAATAAACCAAAAATGTATATTTTACTTTTTGTTTTAAAATCTTGAATGTCCATGCTCAGGAAGGCAAGAGAAGCAGAAAATAAATCTGCCAAAATTCTGATGGTGATTACAAGAGCCCTAGTAATTTCAGGCTATGATTCTTTCTAGCTAATCTTACTGACTTTCCTTTCCTTATATACACTTATCTAGGATTAGGGTCTTTTACTGGCTCACAAACAGAGTGGGAAGGGAGCAAAGATGGCAGAAGATTTCCTGGTATGAATATAGCTAAAGGAGAGAAAAGTACTAAAAAGGATATGTGTGTATTGTGACAGCAAAGCTACCTGAAGTGAAATCAACTGGACTGTAGCAATGAAAGGTACAGGAAAATGAAGGCACAGGAGGGTAAACTGCCCGGACATATAGCCAGGGATGTACCGAAAAAATGCAAAACCAAGCAGTTCCCAACACCAGCCACTAGGCATCCCAGTTATTCAGTCCTTTAGGACTATGTCTAGGGAACAAGATGATTAGGAGGCTGTCTCTAGCCAGCCAGACAGACTGCAGTTATCTGAATAGAAGATGTTACGGAAAAACCTGAACGAACTTTTTGGCCAGCCCAGTACATTCCAAACTTAGGCTTCTTGAGCCCAGGGGCCTTCTCGAATTCATTTCATGTTCCACAATGTCTAACACACTCCTGGGCACATAGAAGGTACTCAGAAATATTTGCTGAATACAGGTTAAATAAAAGAACAAACAGGCACTTACATGGTTGTCAATAGCAAATCTAACTCACTGTCATCAATAGTTTTCTAGAGCTTTTCTTTGACTGCAATGTTGGTAGTGCTTCTGAGTTCTTCATCATCCCAGTCAATGCTGCAATAAATCTCTGGACATGTCAAGTTTACAGCACACCCAAGAAAATTGCTCATACCTTTCCTTTATACGGAAAAGGAAGTAAAAGATATTAATGATGAGTTTTGAAGCAACAAGCCAAGGGATGGAATGTTCCAAAAGTATTCCTGGACTTGTACAACTTACAAGGTTTAGCAGCCACTATAGACTGGGTTCAGTGCTCAGAACACTGACAAGCAATTACTGCCCAAGGGCTCTGAGTGCTAAGAAGGCCACAACAAAACCACTGCGGGCAGCTTTCTGATCTCCTACTCACTCTGTATTTATTGGCCCCCACGGCTTTCTATCCTAAGCCATTGGCCCCCATGGCTCTCTATCCTAAGCCATGAAAACATTTTGTAAAAGAGAATATGATCTGGGGAATTAACTGGACTCTTCCCTGTGCTCAAATAGTAAATCATGAGACTAGATGGCCTACAGCCTACCGAATTTCCAGCCCTGGTCAGAGGCTGTGATGCAAAGAACAGTAGATTCTGTACATAAAATAACCGCCAGACCAAGTAATAGATTTTTAGGACTGGAAAGAGCCCTACAATCATCTAAGGACAGCAGTTTTCAAGCTGTTTTCGTCATGGAGTCCTTGTCTCAAATAAAATTGTGCAGACGTTTAGTATAACTGAGTAAGTAAAAGTTATCGCTAGGGAAAGGGTAGGGAAGGCAGTTGAGGCAGAATCTCTAGAGCTTCAGAAAATAGTATTGGAACACAGTCATTCTAATCCACCCCTGATTTTATATATACAAAGCATCTATGAGAAGAGAAATGATTTTATGTCCACTTTATAGATGAGGATACTGAAGCACAGTTTAAAATCTTTTGTCAAGATTATACAGCTAGTGCATCAGAGCCCCTTTAGAAAACAGATGGCACAGCCAAATTTGGATAAGTTAAAGAGGAGTTAATAAAGGGACGATTTACAAAGGTGTAGGCAGGGTTTCCAAATAAATAAGGGCTAGCTCAGTAACCTGGAACTGGTAATTTAGGCCTGAGAAGGGAAGGGGAGAGAACAGTTATATGAACTTGTAAGGAGAGAATCATGTAGCAAAGGCCACCTTAAGAGATGTAATCTATAGTTGAAAGACACAGCCAGCCCTAGGCAACCCTATGGGAGAAAACTAGAGGAATACATATATCATCCTCATTCTCTTCCTTTTTCCAGATCTCCTGCTAGGGCTTCCATTGGCTGAACTAACTAGAAATCAGACAACAGAGGCTCTGTCAGTGTATTCCATTTAGATTAGCCTCCTGGAGCAAAGAGTAGGATGGAGAAGAAAGAGCAGACAGTGGATCTGACGGGACAAACTGAAGTTGTCTGCCATAGTTAGCAGGTGCCAGAGACAGAATTATCCAGATACCTAGTGGCAAAATCTATGTCCTTGACCACAGTGGTGTTTCACATTTCAGGATTTTTTTTTAATCCATAAACTCTTCAGTGACAAAGCTAGTATTGACTATGATTTCTTCTCCATTACACCACAAACATATGTCTTGTCTCCTATCATTCTACAAATTTATTGAGAACGGTCCCTCCAAATATTCAGCAATATTTCCAACTTCTCAGACAACTTTAATCATGTTCTCTTAATATAAATATAGGGTACTATGGTCATCCTAATGTACTTTATAACATTAAAATGACTTCGTGTTTTAATACTTAACTACTACATTTCAGTTCATATACCTATTGTATGTCAGTTCATCTTCACCATATGAAATGTTTAACATTGTAAAGAATGTTTGGCAAATACATGGGAGCCCACTTGCTCAGCCTAATGGTTCTTTTTCTTGCTAAGAACAGACACCAACTTTGGATGCTTCTCAGCATAGTCAACAACTTCCAAATGGTCAGTTAGCACATGAGAGGAAGCCCACATTTATCTATATATTGAAGAAGAAAACAAGAGAAAAAGTCTGTGAGAACCTAAGAGCATAAGCCTGAATGCCCCAACACACTGAATGCCATTTGTAAAGAACCCTGATCTGAAATAGTCACTTTTACAACAGGCAAGAAAAAATAAATATGTGTTGAAACAAAATACCTCTTTGCTCCAGGGAACAAATCTGAGTTAAATCTGAGAATATTCAACATGGGGTAGATAGTTTTAAATTGTTACAAAATGAATATAATTTCACAATGAAAAACATTTCTAAATATCTGTTGGATGGACAATTGAACATTCTCTTTGGGTCATACAGGGATATATTCTGCAGACAACCCGTGGGAGGAAATGTTTATTCAAGAAGCTATTCTCCCTTCCAGCAAAGAAGAAGAAAGATGTACACAGAGATGAAAGGAAGAGGAGGTGGGAGGGAAGGGACAGAGTATGAACTTTGCTCGGGAAACAAACTGATGCGAAGGTTCTATGAAACACAGAACAGAAATCCTCTCTCTCTTATACCTCACTTTATTAGATCAGGGTGTTTACAAATCCTCCAATGCCTCTCCACGAAACTTGCAGAGTGAAATACAAACTCTTTACTGGGAACAACAAGATCCCACCTGGTCAACTCACTGGCTCTTTCTCCCATTTAATTCCTTGCCTCTCTCTCCCTTGTCTACCACACTCTAATCCCCCTGGTCTGTGTGCACTTCCTTGAATATTCCCAGCTCTTTTCTACCTCAGGACCCCTGCACGTTCCTCTCTGTCTGGAATGCTGCCACCCATCCTACTTCATGACTAGTTCCCACACATTCTTTAGAAATCAGCTTACATAAAGATTTTCTCTGAAGACTTTATTTAAAGTAGGTCCCGTCTGTTATTCCCCAGCTCTGCTCCTTATGTTTGTTACCTTGGTTTTTCTGAACTTTATAGTTGTATCTATTTTATTTATACCCCAATTTGTCTGTTCTTTGCTTGGCCACTGCACTGGGATATGAGTTCTGTAAGAGCAAAAACTATCTCGATTTTGCTCACAGTTATATCCACAGAGCCTACTACAGTGACAACCACACAATGAGTATTCTATAAATATTTGAGGAATAAATGAATGGCAACTCTTGAGAAAGCTTTATTTTGTTTCTAGCCTATAAATCTCTTCAGTCTTACCTCCAGGTCCTGCAAGTCAAAAGCACATGAAATTTTGTAGAGGTCTGATTTGCAGGTAATAATCACTGAAGCTAATTTGAACAACTTGCTGGCTGTGTTTAGACATGCGTGTGTATAATTTGAAACCTCACAGAATCCCAATGGATTATTATCAGCCCCATATTACAGATGAATAAAATGAGGATTTGATGGATTTAGTTATTCAAATGGAGAAAAGTCTTAAAATGGCAAGTTCTGGAAATGTCATGATAGGTGATTTTCAAATAACTTTTTCAACATTCGAAGAAACCAAGGTGACCCAGATATGCTCTCTGGGGATTGTTCCTGAGAAACAGCCATGATAGCATAGAAAGAAAATGCGCAGAGTCAAGGACACTAGAATTAGACCCCTTCTCTTCTATTCACTATTTGTATGACAGTAATCTCTTCTCTCTCTTACCTGCCCTCAGATTCTTCATTTGTCCAAGGAGGAGTTGGGACTAGATGTGCAACTTAGTGATATAATGTAACTCAGAGACCTGCCACCATGGTTAAGAAATGGCCCGATAAAACAAATATGTTCTGGTCAACACTTGTTATTGCTTGTCTTTTTGACGATAGCCATTCTGACTGGTGTGAGGTAGTGTCTCATTGTGGTTTTGATTTGCATTTGCCTCATGACTCGTGGTATTGGGCACCTTTTCTTGTGTCTGTTTGGCCATCTGTATATCTTCTTTGGAAAAATGCCTGTTCAGGTCCTCTGCCCATATTTTAATCAGGTTGTTTGTTTTTTTGATATTAAGATGAATAGGTTCTTTATATATTTTGAGTATTAACCCTTTATCTGACATATCCCTTTGGCAAATATCTTCTCCCATTCAGTAAGTTGCCTATTCATTTTGTTGAGGTTTTCCTTTGCTGTGCAAAACTTTTAAGTTTGATTAGGTTCCATTTATTCATTTTTGCTTCTGTTTCCCTTGCCTGAGGAGACAGATCCAAAAAATATTGGTAAAACCAATATCAAAGAGCATACTGCTTATCCTTCTACAAGTTTTATGGCTTCAAGCCTTACATTTAGAGTTTGTAATAACTTTGTATGGAGTAGAATCTATAAAAATATCCACTTGTTTTGTTGTATACCTGAAACTGATATAATATTGTAAGTCCACTATTCTTTAATAAAAACAAAAAATTTTGAAAATATGTTCCAGCATGATATTGATTGCCAGGACCCGTGCTTTCTGAAAACTGTTCCTTGATAGGTAATAAGAGATCACAATATTGCGTTTTGAGTGTAGG
>NW_006796751.1:109314-116092 GCF_000442215.2 Lipotes vexillifer | reverse complement strand
TAGGGAATTTAAAATTAATGCTGACAGGCAAGAGGAGTTACTAGCTGGGATTAAAGTGGTAGTAGTAGAGTTGAGAATGGCAAGATTCAGGAATATGTTTGAGTCAACAGAGAACTGAGTGAAAAGAACTGAATTTAAATTCAATTTGAATCAACAAGAGAGATGTTTGTTTTGTATCTCAAACCTTAATTAGAAAAAATGTCATATAACATCATCAAAAATAAAGTTAACATACTGAAAAAATTAATGCCAGCATGTTTCCAAATTCAACAGAAAGCTGTGGATGTTTGGGGAAGGATATGGGAACGAGAGATTTCTCACCCATAACATGAAGCAGTTGAAGCAGATACGCCTTTAGACCTTCTCAGGACCTCAGTAATTCTCTGATTCTGAATTTCATAAGCGCTTACTGAGAATTTCACATGGACTTCATCCCATCATGGGCAGAACAAGTCATACAAAATAAGAAAACGTCATCCCTGCCCTCAAAGGGATTCTAAGCTAACACTATAGATCAAATTGATAAAAACAAAATAGGTAATTCCAATTTCAATTCATCCCTATTTTATTATATCAATCAAAACATACTTATTAGAAGCCTGATTTTTTGCCATAAAATGGCAAGTTTTTGGATTTTTAAGACATTATATGTAGTACTACCTTGGGGTAAAAAAAATAAAAGCACATGATTGTTTTAATTATGTTGACCAGATAACATGAACTTAAAACATTTTAATAGGAACTGGTTTAGAAGGTAATTGGAAAGTTACTTTTGCAGGAAATAGAAGTCTCTGATGATGGACATAATGACAACAATGGAAAAGAAAAGAAATGACAGGTGTAGGAGAGTGAGAAAATGGATACAAACGTTATTAGGATTAAAATGTCAAACATTACCTAAACCCAAAGGATCATCACAATAGTGATGCTGACTGGGGATAAGTATTAAATATGAGGGAAAACTGAAAGACAAATTTCCTCCAAGTATAGAATATACACAGTAAGATGGACAGCAGCATCAATAATTGCTAGGAGGCAGATTATCCTCAGAAATTTCCCTTTTCATGAACTAGTGTTTATAAAATCTGAAAACTCTGCTGGAATTATCCCTTCAGAAATACATTTCTCTCTGTTAACAAGCTGCTAGCAAAATCAAGATTTTGAAAAATAGTTGAATTAATGAAGACAAAGATAAATATTAACATTTAAAATATTCCCAGGATCTTAATGTAAATATAATGCATATTTAAATCAGGCTCTTAAAAGATCAAATAGATGAACTGGGCTAATTAGAATCTAACTTCTAAAATGAGGGAAGAAAAACCTAATCCATTATCATCATATGACACGAATTCTCATATCATGAGTAAAAAGTAATCTTCTTTTGAGAAGAATTTCCCAGGTATTTTAATTTTTATAAAAAATATTTTACCCACATGGAAAAAATATAAGATGTCAACAAAGTAGAGGTAACTTAAAACTGTATGTGTAAAGGAAAGAAACAAATGCGTGAAAAATTATTCATGCATTCATTCATTCAAAGAATATTTCTTGAGCATTTCTATGTGTCGGTACTGTGTTCAGTGATGATATAAAATATAAAATATATACCTCATGGATTTCAAGATCCCAAGGAACTTACACTGAGGACTAGGGGTATGGCAAATAAATGTACAAATAAACATTAAAAGGCAATCGAACTGTATCCCATAATAATAATACAGACAGTCAAGTTCATAGGAGATCTGAGTTAGTGATCAGTTTAGGTGATTGGAGATGGCCACCAAATTAAGTAGCAAATGGGGTCAATATTGAAGGATAGGTGACTTTTCAGAGGTTTGGGGAAGGACAGAAGTAATAAAGTTGTTAACATGAGAAACTGACACAAGAGACAGAGAAGGTATATAAGAGTCAGGAGTTGGAAAGCTTTGATTGCTACAGTAAATATTTTATGCTTCAATTTATGGGCAATGGTGCACCAATGTCATTGTTTCCAGCATATACATGGCATAAAATCATAGACTCATAAATCTCTTGGAGGTTGGTAGGGAGCAGGGGATGGGATGGGAAGTGTTGAAAAGAATAACACAGGATGCCATTTCCTCCTTCCTTGTCCATGGCAGAATTCCATAATTAACCACTGCACTCTGTCCCATTTATTCTGCATGACTCCAAAATACTATCTCAACACAACATTCCAAGAAGCCATTGCTGATCTCACCGATTTAAATGTGAAGTCTGACTCTTCATCCAGTATTTTGTTGTTTTTATTTACTCTCCCACATCTCATATTCAACCATCTGACCTGAACAAGTTATCAAATGAGACTCTGTGCTAGGTGCTAGTGAAGAAGAAAATAGACCCAGACTAAAATCAATACTGAGTTTAGGAAAGTTAGAAGGAAAGAGTAATTTATATTCACGGAGATAGTGTCAGCTTTAGGAGTAAATAATCTTTATGCTCTTCTATATAATGTTGTCGTTTGGAGTACGTAGTATCTGAATTATGGTGATAGTGGAGGGCCTAGAAAGAGAAGCAGAGATGAGATTAATCACAGACCTGTCTCCAAAGTACTAACTGGATTTCTGTTATTCACTTTCATGTGCCGTATGATCCAGGCATCTTAAAATTTTCCCTGAATGTGCCACGCTTCCTCATGCCCTTATATGGGTTATTCCCCTCATCTGGACATCTCCTCTGCTTTCTTCACTCTTTGGTGAACTGCCTGCCCATCAAACCTAAATCAATATCATATCTCCCAGGAAGCTTTATTCAACAGTCACTCCTTGCTGCTTCCATGATATTTGAAACCTCTATTTTAGCACTTATCAACTATGTTTATTCACTTGTCTTCTTGTTCCTCAGGTCCAAAGCAATCTTTATCTTCATACTGCTATACTCAACAGAGTGCCCACCACCTAGCAGGGTGTTCAAAAGTATGATTTGATTGAATAAATAAATGCTTAAGTTGAACAGAGTATACGATGTAGGGTTCTCACCACATCTGTTTTTTCATGTTTCCTAATGCTTGTATTATAAGCTTAAACATAAAGAGTTTAAAGACATCACTTGGTAGGGCTTCTAAAATATTGTAGTGGCTATAAGGAACCCAGATCAAAATGACAGATTTCTTGTGACTGATACACAAAACACGTAATACTGAGAATTGATGTATGGGTTTCTGTACTTGAAAAAAACTATGTTTAGCTTGGAAGATTAGTGTCCCCCTTGAAACACAAGTCTCAAACACATCTTTTTTTTTAATTTGTTTATTTTACTTATTTATTTTTGGCTGGGTTGGGTCTTTGTTGCTGCACGCGGGCTTTCTCTAGTTGCAGCGAGTGGGAGCTATTCTTCGTTGTGTTGCGCAGGCTTCTCATTGCGGTGGCTTCTCTTGTTGTGGAGCATGGGCTCTAGGTGCACGGGCTTCAGTAGTTGTGGCACATGGGCTCAATAGTTGTGGCACACAGGCTCTAGAGCACAGGCTCAGTAGTTGTGGTGCACGGACTTAATTGCTCCACTGCATGTGGGATCTTCCTGGACCAGGGCTCGAACCCATGTCCCCTGTGCTGGCAGGTGGATTCTTAACCACTGTGCCATCAGGGAAGCCCTCAAACACATCTTTTTAAAGAACCTATTCGTCTAGATGTTTACTGGTTTGTGAATTGTTTGCACTTTCTGTCTCTTTTTGGCCAAATCATCCCAGGGTCGTTCAACATTGTGATGAGCAGAGATAAACAGTTCTAGAATATTGCCTCTGAACTCATGAGGCATCACTGTACTGGGCCTGTACTCGTGAAGGTTGGTGACAGTAAGAGGAAAAACTGCAAGCCACAGTGAAGGTTTCATAGAAAGTCTCAAGTTCCACTTCAAATATTTCAACATCCTTCAGCTTGGCAGTCATTCCTGATGGCCTTGACACACTTAATGAGAACCTACCATGATGCAGTATGTTGTTGAATTTTATTATTCACAATTATGTGAGAGGGTTACAGCATCATCTCTATTTTAAAGGTGAGGGAATTCCCTGGCAGTCCAGTGGTTAGGACTCTACGCTTCCGCTGCAGGGGGCGTGGATTCGATCCCTGGTGGGGGAACTAAGAACCCACATGCCATGTGGCATGGTCAAAAATAAATAAATAAATAAAAGATGACCAAATTGATATTCAATAAGCTAAGGATATTGCTGCTCAAGATTTTCAATCAGAAAATGGCGGAACCTAGACTTGAACCCAACATCATAAGAAACTACCAGCTAGAAATCACGACTATTTTCTAGGGAATTATTATTGCTAGATAGAGTTACTGTTATTACCACCAGATTCAAAGGTCTGTTTCTTTGCTGATTGGGCTCCCATGTACCCAATCAACAAACAATGAAAACTGTAATAATCCTAGAAAAAATTAGGACAAAGCCTCTTTCCTAATGCCCAATGAGAAAACTACAGAGTACTAATAAATGTGAAAAAGGACACAAGCGAATTAATGTTCAAATAAGATTTTTGGTTTTCAAATAAGCAAAAAATTAAGATTGATATTTAGTGTTAGAGAAGTTATAAAAGGAAATATACTCTTACATTTTTAGTGTGAATAAATGGTTCCAACATTTTTAGAGGATGATTTGACAGTACTCATCAAACTTTAAATGGGTAGACTCTTTGACTAACCCATTCCAGTTCTCAGAATCTTTCCTACAGAAGTGTGTGCACATCTGTATGTCTTCTTTGGTGAAATGTCTGTTCACTGCAGCACTATTTACAGTAGCCAGGACATGGAAGCAACCTAAATGTCCATCGACAGATGAATGGATAAAGAAGATATGGTACATACATACAGTGGAATATTACTCAGCCATAAAAAGAAATGAAACTGAGTTATTTGTAATGAGGTAGATGGACCTAGAGTCTGTCATACAGAGTGAAGTCAGAAAAAGAAAATCAAATACTGTATGCTAATGCATATATATGGAATCTGCAAAAAAAAAAATGGTACTGATGAACCTAGTGGCAGGGAAGGAATAAAGATGCAGACACAGAGAATGGAGTTGAGGACACAAGGTAGGGGAGGGGAAAGGTGGGGCGAAGTGAGAGTAGCATCAACATATATACACTACCGAATGTAAAATAGATAGCTAGTGGGAAGCAGCAGCATAGCACAGGGAGATAAGCTCCATGTTCTGTAATGACCTAAAGGGGTGGGATAGGGAGGGTGGGAGAGAGGCTCAAGAGGGAGGGGATATGGGGATATATGTATGCATATGGCTGATTCACTTTGTTGTACAACAGAAACTAACACAGCATTGTGAAGCAATTATACTCCAATAAAGATGTATAAAAAAAAATTGTTTGCACACATTCCCAAAGGCTTACATGCAAGAATGTTTGCTGGAGCACTATATATAATAATGAGAAAATAGAAATAACCAAAACACCCATCAGTAGAAGACTTGTGAAAGACATCATGGTGCCTTCATATTATGGAATGTTACGGAGCTCTTTGAAATATGAGGTGGATATGTGTCACTAACATAGAATGAAGAAAATAATATTAGTGAGAGAAAAAGCTGTAGAACAAATGCTTAATATGGCGTAACACATACGTACCCAAATACACACACACTCACGCACACACACTCACATGCCTGCATGCACAAACTAAAGGAACTCACATCAAAATGTTTAATGGTAGATGTGCCTCTGGGAAACTGAATTGGCACTAAATTGGAACAGATGAGGAAAAAAACCTTATACTTTTAATATATAGTTGTTGTGTTTTTGTATTTTTAACCATTAACATGTAGGACTTGTGCAAAAAAGATTTTTGTAATTAGAAGTTTTAGAAGCATAAAAGCAATTCCTCCTTATCTTTGCTTCACAGTTGACACCACCCATTGCCATCTATCATCTGACTTCAACCTTCCAACCACCCTGCAGTGAAGGTATTAGCCCTCTTTTACGGATGAATATAAACCCAGAAAGAATGGTGATCTGCCCAGGGTCACAGGTTTCTGTTAGAAATCTCCAGTAGTCTGCCTGAAGTTGTGGTTCTGAACCTACTTCTATAAACCTGTACAAGGCAACCCAGCCCTCTCAGAGGTGGCCTGTGTAGTCAAAATGGTAGGATCTTAATTAGTAACAGCTGCTGCAGGATCCCAACCAGCAAGACAGCCTGCAAAAGCCAGTCCACACAAGCCAACTGAGGGAAAAACATGCCTTTCCAGTCAAGTACCCAACCCATAGCAAGAGCACTGTCAGTTATGCCTACTTTCAGTTCTAAAGACCATGAAATAGATGTTCCATCAACCTTGCCCCCCACCCAAAAATAGTTCTCAGAGAAAATAATATCCTTTTAAAATTAATAACTCCAAAAAAATGATTAAGCTGATGTTCTGTGGGCAACTAAGATAGTCTTCCCTGCCTCCCTCCCTCCCTCCCTCCCTCCTTCCTTCCTTCCTTCCTTCCTTCCTTCCTTCCTTCCCTCCTTCCTTCCTTCCTTCCTTCTTTCCTTTCACTGGGAGCCTTAAAATGGCACCAGTGCTCTGGGCAGAGTTAGTTTTTACAAAGGATAAGGATCTACTTTTGCTGCCTCTGTTTCTGTCTGTGCAGTTGAGTGAGTGAATCCATGCCTCAAAATATCAAATTCCAGCCCCATCACATACTGGATGTATGACTTGATAAGAGTCATCCTTTACTTTTCCTCAGTTTCCTCATCTGTTAAATGAGGAGAACAACAGCCCATGCCATGGGGTGCTGTGAGGAGTAGGTGAGAGAGGCCACGA
>NW_006796751.1:100883-109304 GCF_000442215.2 Lipotes vexillifer | reverse complement strand
CGCTCTTACAGCACAGGGACACATCACATGCCAACTCAACAAGTGTGTTAATTTTAAGTGTTAAATTATTAATGAAAGTATTATACTGCTAATATAGAGTAGCTATCATTGTCATTATTGTATTCTAATGTGCCCAAATGCTTTTAAACATTTGGAGATACTCTGCCTATTTATTAAAATTTTCCCTGACTTCATTGTAATGTGGGTCTCTTTAATTCAACAGATATCTCCCCTATACTTAAGAATCAGGTCCTGACTTTCAGCAAGGAGATTCTGGATTAGGGAAACTAAACACTCTATTTTTTTTTTAACTTCAAGACTCTAAAATGATGCATAATATTTATAAAATCTTTGGCATATGCGCTATTGGACTCCAAAACCTGCCTTTGGAATTGCTAACTGAAGATCCCCACCTATATATCCCCTGGCACCTCAAACTCAGTATGTCCAAAAGAGATTCACCATCTTCCTTCTCCAAAATTACCTTTCCCCCAGTTTCCTCTTCTAGCCAATGGCATAAATGTGTTCCTAATAATCCAGACTTGAACCTGAAATTATAACTGACGCTTCCCCCATCAGTCCCAAGAAGTCATATGCAAAATCTTGTAAATTCTGTTACTTGATATTTCTCTCGTCTGCCCTATCACCTCTCCATTCCTATCCCACTACTTTACTTCAGAAATTCAATGCTTTTTGTCTGAACTATTGCCGTAGCTTTTTCCCATTCTCCCCAACTCTACATTCCTTGTGCACTGCATTTTATTTCACTGTCCAGTTGCTCTTTTGGAAGCATGAAAGTTATAATGCCCCTCTCCTGTTCAAAACCAGCCTCCTACTCCCCCTTTCCAACTGTCTTACAAATTCAGGTCCTAAACTTACATTCTAGTTTATACCATTTCCTAGAACTATTCTTCAGACAAAGAATATAATGTCCCACAAACTTAGGAATGGTTCTGTACCTCTGGATCTTTGTTATAATTCCCTCAGCCTGGAACTATTCTTCCATGTCCATTCTCCAAAACCTACCAAACACTCATGGTCTAGCCTAGTGCCACCCTGACCCCCAAAGCCAGAGGTAAACTCTCCTTATTCTAACCTCCCAGAAAACTTGCCCGAATTTTTTCAACAAATATTGCTTTCATCGTATTATAACTATTTAAATGTTTTTCTCCTATTCATGAGAATACAAGATCCTATAAGGCACATCCATGAATGTTTCATTTTGGTATCCCCATGCTATCTAAAACAGTGGGTACTCAACAAACAGAGCAATTCAATTTCTGAATGGCTTAAACTGGGAATACTAGCTACAGTATGACCTCTCCCAATATTACCTTCTTTGCTTTACAGATTCAGGGACATTAGCATCACTTTTGGATGAATCACTTCTGTGTTTCTCAATCGTTCTTAACCCAAACCCTATTTTGATACATGCAAATCTGATATGTCACATGCAATATGACATTACTTTACTCAACACTCACCCTAGCATTCCAACACCTATCAATATCTAAGAACAGAACATGTGGTTAAGCTTTGCTTTCTATAGCTTGTATTATGTATGACACAATATCTTAGTTTTCTCTCCCAATTATGAAAAATATTGTTTTCAGTACTTTCTGAATGTCCTTTATGTTGAAAAATCGCTATTACAGTCAGTTTTCATATACAAATACTGAACATTAATGATGATTCTTGCCTTGGCCTTGGACGGTCATAGGCTTATACATTCTCACTTAGCGTACTTGCAGAAATGTGCTCTCACCCTATTGATTTGGCCTGGTATACATTTCTGACTTTTATTTCCCTTTCATAACAGTGCAACAACTGCAGAATTTAATCACACTGATGACTAGAGACCCTTTGTGGATTTTATGAATTAGTGATAAAGTGGAACAAATCTGTAAAATAAAAGAAAATGCCTCATCAAATTTATTCATTTATTTTGACAAGAGCAATTTTGTTTTCATTACTTATGATAGCATCTCAGTAAATGTGCTGTAGCGTGTTTTCCCAGATTAATTAGGCCCCCTCTTCCCACCGAGGCCTTCTGCTTAGACAAGAAAAAGAAAAGGGAGGGAAAAACCACAAATTTAGTCATTTTTAGGACTTCAGGAGAATATATGAAAATTTTTCAAAAGACAGTCTCTGTTCCTTTTGAATATATATTCTATAAGCTCATTTGGAGAGAAAATTAGGTATTGTTTTATAAGATAAATTTGGATATGAATTGAATTTAGAGCTGAATTTGCTTTTCTATTTGAAAAGTGTTTTGAAATGTGCTCTAAGAGGAAACAGTTTCAACTAAAACGTTTTTACTAGTTCATAGAATTGCAGGACTAAAAGCAATTGAAAAATTGTCTAATCTGATACATTAATAGATGCAATATTTTGTGTTTGACACCCACGTATCTCCTTATGGAAGAACTGAATCCCACCACAGTTGAAATGAAGACTTTTGGTTCTGTTAAGAACATCTAATTTTTTTTGGCTGGCTCCATATTAATACACTGGAGGAAGTGTAACATATCAGTTAAGAGAAAGGACGCTGAAGGCCAACTAACTGGGATCATATCCCATTTTCACCATCTCCCACCCATATGACCTCGAACAAGTTCTGAACCTCTGCCTATGATGTTTTTTAAATGCAGATAATAATAATATATTCCTTATTATATTGTTCTGAGAATAAAATGACATAAGGCGCATAGAGTGCTTTACACAGTGTCTGGCATATGACGAGCATTAATATACGTAAACTATTTTTAGGAAGTTGATAACCACACACTGTTGCCTTAAGGAGCAGCTTGAGCCAAGCATAGAACTTAGAATATAATTTCTACTAACATGGATCCACTCACTGAGTCGGAGCAAATTAATGAAGTCTCTCAGTACCCTTATTTCTTACCCCTCAAAATGGGGTTTAGTGGCTAACCAAGAATAAAAATCTACACTAGATGAATTTAGGTCCATCATAAATGTCCAGGACTCTATCTTACAGCACTTAATTGCAATATCCATTATCTTTATTTTGTACATAGAGTAAAATACATCTTCCTAGCTGGGGAATCATAGCATTCTTTTAACTCATTAAAGCCATTCTCTGACCTTGGAAAAAGATGTTTACATGACTGAGTTTTGTGTTTTAACACAGTGGCACTGATTCAAATCCACTGCAAAATTTTTTTTAAGTAGCACCTTAGCAAACTCAATTAAGATTCATGGCTAAAGTTCCACACTCTAATGTTACTTTTCCATCATACTCTTGGAGCAAAATGGGTTGACCACAGGCACCAATTACATACACATGATAAACTGCCTGGCATCAAGTTGTATTGTGAAAACACCTTCCTGTTTACATAAAGTATTATATAATGATACTTAAAACTCTCTTTTATTTCTCTTTAAGACAAAAAAACTCCCATTTTGTTCACAAGTGGTAATGGCTTCTGGATAACTGAAAGCTGATTCTGCAAGTGGATAATCCGTTTGTCTTAACTCTCATTTTCAGTGCTGCCTAAGAAACATATTCAAGGAAATTATGTATCTGTTTCTGACAAACTAAAAAAGGAATTGTATTTACATTTTAAAAGTAAGATTTAAAAACCTGAGTAAACTCAAATAACCAACACTTTATTTCAATCACTGATTTAGCACTTATTTTGACTGAATTGATGCTTTTGATTCTTTCTTCTCCCCCTTCCCCACCATAAATAATTTTGATCGACATATTCCCTTCAATTATTTTAAGTTATAGACCTTGCTTACTGTCTTTGTCTGATTTTATGCCTACTTACAGCCCAAAGAAAAATATACATGACTTGGGGATTCCAAAACCAATATACTTGCTCTGCAGGGAGCCCAGCACAGGGTATTCAGGGAGAGAAATATAAAAGACAAGGTCCCTGCTCTCAGAAAGGATTATCCACCATGCTACGATCTCTTCTCCCCCATGCATTAGACAATATGATTGGTGTAAGGCTACATGAAACAAATTTCTCAATTTTTTCTGCCTGGTAATCTACATTCTCATCTTTTGTAATACATAAATGAGAAAACAATATTCTGTACACATATTTGAATTAGCTTTTTTATTTTCTTCAAATACAGTGTCGTAATTATACAGTAACAGGTGCTAAATTTACAGTAGTACAACTATGATAGATTTTGCATTCTTATACTATATAGCTATGATACATACCTTCTTACAGCAGCCAGAGCCAGCCATCTAAATTTACGAAGAGTTGGACACAAAGTAGCCCAACAGATTATATACAACTCAGAAATGGGGGAGAGCTCATCCAGTTTTCTATCCTGACTTTCTACTACCAAGTTAGAAAAGCTCTTATTTGGATTTATATGGGGAACAAGAAAACAAAACAAAGCAAAACAATATACACTACCACCAATACAAGAACATATATACTAGAATATGCACAAGTACCCAGGATATTTTATGTCACTCTAAAAATTGTAGTTTATAGTTGAGTAAATCACTAGGTAATTTTGGATCTGTTTTTTCCCCACATTGGGTGTCTATGTTATGTTGAAACTCTTCTGCTCCAACAAACTGAGTGTAACGCATGAAAGAAGCACCTTAATCGTTATTATTATTAGTGCTTTATTATACAATTCTAGGAATATACTAAAATCATGATTCAGACTCAATTAATTTAAAATGTTTGACATGACCAAGGATTAGACTAAAGCTTAACTCGTCACAATAAAGAAAGTGCTTGTAATCAAAACTGCAGAAAATATGTTTAACCCACTGAAGACAAAAGACTTTTAATGACTCCGTCAATTGTTTGCAAACAGGAATTTCTAATTACAAATAAATCTTAACTAATTCACTATAACAGGCCCTCCATTACAAAGAATTTGTTAGCAAGGAGTTTGAAGAGTAATCAATCTAAGCACATGTCCTCTGCATCGGCAGGCGGAATCTCAACCACTGCGCCACCAGGGAAGCCCCGGGACTTAAAGGAATAACATTGCATTTATTTTTAGCACAATCCAGATATTTTGCTGGAATCTCAGCCCAGTTACTCTGAGTACACAGCCTAAAAAGCAACTGTAGTACTAAAAAAATAATAAAATGACATTTGAGGCAAATCGGTTTTATAATGGCTTTAACCAATATTCAAGTATTTGACAGTGGATGCTAACCAAATCACAGGGTGCAAAGATCATCTGTTGACAATGTGGTTTCAGCATGACCCAATGCCTTATCAGCTCCGCTCCTGTGAGGATATTTCCCTTCCCATGACCAGCATGCACATCAGTAATGAACTGTGTCGCTCTTTTCTATCAAGCTCAGAATCTTGGAAATAGCCTTGGAATCTTTCTACAGACATCTACTGAAGAAGAAATGAATGGAGTTAGTCCAAGATATGAATCTTGTTACTCCAGCCTTAGATTAAACAATGATATAACCCTTTCTGAATTGCTGATAAACTTTCATACAGAGACTCAGTTAACTCTTTGTTCTAAACTGGGTGCATGAGTGTTGAAATGGTTAGAGGGGTTACATGAGTAGGTCTAACTAAGCATTCTCGATGTGTATTTACCATTCAAAGTTATTGTTTACAGAACAGAGATCCAAACTCTCCCATCTCAGACTTCTCAAATGCACCATGGAATACTTCAGACACACACAGCAAGTGTCAAAGCAGAGCTTTTTGCTACTTTATTCTCAATCTGTGAATGGGTGTACCCCTCATAGCCAGGAAAAAAAATTATAAGAAAAAAAATAAAGAGCATGTAAGTCATATGTAAGTGTAATATCTGGCTTGCATAAAAACTACTTCCAGCTCAAACTTCCAGTCCTGTGGAGAAAATGCCTTTCTAACCAGCTCACCTCTGGGCTCCAGGTAGCAGAGACCCATTTTAACATTTTTCACCTGGGAATGCCCTTAAGCACTCAAAGTGTGTTCCAGAGGTCAGTAGCATCAGTATCACCTGGGAGCTTGTTAGAAATGCAGAATCACTGTCCCTGTTGAGACTAACTGAATCAAATTCTGCATATTAACAGGCTATCCAACAAACGTGCATGCACATTAAAGTTTTAGAAGCACTTATCTAGACTCTTAGAAGCCCAGACACAAGAGAGATGTTACAGAATTTTCATACAAATTTTCAAAAATTCTCTTTTCTAGATTCTATAAACAGTATGGACCAAATTCTGTTCTGTGGAACAAAAAATCCAATGAGATTCTCTGAAAAGAAATAAAAGAGATGGCGGGGGAATGGCGGGGGGATTATGTTCAAACATATGAAAGTCTACACATCAACCTTTTGGAAATTCACTATACACATTTTCATATTGTAGGCTCTAACAAGTACCATCACAAAGAAACTAGTTTCACTTTAACTCAGTCTTTCAAAAATGACCCCTTTTTTCAACTAATAACTATCAACTGCTTATGAGACCCTTTGGGAAAACCACTAGAGACCAGTTTCTGACAGAGGCCACAAAAGTACGCAGCACATGAAAGCCTCCTACCACTTCATCTTTAGGATCCATATTATTCAAAGATGAAGGTATAGCGAAGTCCTTTTGGTATATCTGAAAATTGAAAAACTAAAAGAAAAATGAAAATCTTGGCTAGGGCCCCAGAACAACCTATATCAAAGTGAATTTTTGCTATGTAAGACTGTATTCACAAGCTCCTGTACATCTGCCTGGAGTCAAAGTACAGATGATAAAGATCTAGAGCTGGAAACTGACCCATGTCAAAAAAAACAGAACATCCTAAAATAATAACAAAAGATAATAAAAGATTCTGACGCTCTCAGCCTCATGCTTTAGAGTTGGTTCTTAGAGTGATCTTACTGATCAAGATGATTCACAAATACGAAGAAGATTTCTGTCCTTATCTATATGAGTATCTTTATAGATTCACAGTAAAAACATCACTGCTCCCTGAAAACTATAATAAATAAATTAGTCAAATTAGTTCGTAGGGTACTACGAACACTCAAATGAACTAACCATTGAGTACCACCTCAGTCTATACATTTAAAGAAAGCAGAGGGCTTCCCTGGTGGCGCAGTGGTTGAGAGTCCGCCTGCCGATGCAGGGGACACGGGTTCGTGCCCCGATCCGGGAAGATCCTACATGCCGCGGGGCAACTGGGCCCGTGAGCCATGGCCGCTGAGCCTGCGCGTCCGGAGCCTGTGCTCCGCAACGGGAGAGGCCACAACAGTGAGAGGCCCACGTACCGCAAAAAAAAAAAAAAAAAAGGCAGAAAGAGCTGGAGACAGGGTGAAACAACACGTGAATGAGAAAGCGGGATGATAACGGGATAGAGAAAGCCACTCCCAGCCCTCACACTACCCACCCAAGTCTTCCACCACCACACATGTCACAACCTGGTGACATGGACCCATACATATTCTTGTCAAGTTCTCAACATTTTCATCTCTTCCAAAAGACGTTTCAAGTGGGTTCTAAAATTTCACAAAGCCCCAATCTTTTGTTGAGTTTTACTTTTATCTTCTGGACAGTTAGCCTAAGGCAAAACTTCAACCGGTTGTAGAGAGGAGCCAGAGCCCCCCGAGAAACCTACTCTGTAACCCGGGCATCATTAATCTACCCACTCAGATGAGCAACACCTGGTAATAAGATTAAAGGTAGAGTCCCTTCTCTCTCCACAAACCCCTAGTTGTTCGATCCCAAATGCAAAGAGAGGAACAAAATAATGCCACAGGCTCCTGCCTGGGGAGGCAGATGTTGCCCCTCTGAATCATTATCACCAAGATCTTAGAGACTGTGATTCTTCTTAAGGGTGGAGGATCCCCATCCAAGAATGGAGGATCAAGCCACATCAGCAAACAATTGTTTGATCCCAAACCAAAGTTAATAGAGCCCTTGGATATGTTTTATTATGAACCAGGAATAAACAACCATACAGCCACTTATCAGAACATTCCCCCAAATCTAAATACATCCTCCTATATCATGACTGTTATTAACAGCTATTAATAATTAAGAACTCTTAATACCTTATATTCTAATCAGATTTATCCACCTTGGGGCCAAAAGTTAAGTGCTACAAATTAAAGGACACTAAACTATTTTTTTGTAACTGAGATCCGAAGAGGAAAGGGTCCACTTAATAGTAACAAAGGTATAGCAACCAACCAGGTTTGAGCTATACACACAACACACACACACGCACACGTATATATATGATATGATAGCCCCCAAATTGGATCCTACATCATACAATATGTTCCAACTTTTGATTCAGAAAATACTATCACTCGAACATTAACTAGAGTTAAAGTATGTGAAGTATCAATATCTGGAGTCATATTTGGTAGAGGTTGGGGGCTTCCCTGGTGGCGCAGTGGTTGAGAGTCCGCCTGCCTATGCAGGGGACATGGGTTCGTGCCCCGGTCCGGGAGGATACCACA
>NW_006796751.1:64393-100820 GCF_000442215.2 Lipotes vexillifer | reverse complement strand
GGCCGCTGAGCCTGCGCGTCCGGAGCCTGTGCTCCGCAACAGGAGAGGCCACAACAGTGAGAGGCCTGCGTACCAAAAAAAAAAAAAAAAAAAAAAAAAAAAAATTGGTAGAGGTTACATGACTTTGGAGGTAAATAAGAAAGAAAAGCCACATTTGGGGCTCTCCATCTAGTTCAAGCTGTAAGTCACTAGAAGGCAGTACCTCCAAATAGCTGCTCGGTAGCCTGTGCAAAATGAGTCAATTTTCTAAATCAGGTCTTCAGTGAAGTGCAGAGGCCAATGGAGGTTGCACTGCTATTAAGAGGGACTATGATGCAGAGAGCACAAATGGAAGCAGCTGCGTGGGCAACAGCGGAGAGGATTTCCAGCATCACACATCTAAAAGAAAAACAAGTCTGACAATTGCTTTTTTTCTCTGAAAGAAAAATCTTGATTCCAAGGGTCATGAATAATTCCCTTCAAGGGCTCCCCAAAAAACTCGCTTAGATCTCTGCCAACCAACCACATGAAATTACTCTAATTGGGTCCATCTTACTATCAGAAGTTATTTCAGGGGAAAAATGACTTGTCTCTTAAAAACAAATAAAATTATTCTATTTATATTACATATAACTCTGAAAAGTGTAAAAGCATCAGCACAGACAGAGTGCCCTTGCAGGAAAGGATATTAATCCTTGATGATATATGAGCACAGCCAGAAGTCAGATCTAAAGAGATAAAACCGGAAAACTCGAGCACTGGATAATGCACAAGATATGGCACAGAAAGCAAGCTAGTGCGAGATCAACTGGGAGACAGAGCACAAATCACAGGGCCTGTATCTTGACATGTCTAAATTCTCTCTCTTTTTTTAAGGGCCAGCTAAGATGCCATGAAAACACTCCAAGAAGCCCTCTCTGAACCCCATAACATAGTTCATCTCTGACCTCCAACAGCTCCTTATCTGGACCTCTCTCGCGCCACTTATCACTTTTGCCTTGTATTACAGTTATTTATAGATAGCTCACCTCTCCTACTAGGCTGTGAGCTCTTTGAAGACGGAAACTAACATTTATAAAGCACCTGCTCTGCATGAGGTACTGTATTTGGTGTTTTCACATGCATTACCTCAGTTTAATCCTTGTAACCCCCCCTGGGAGATAGGTCTCATTTTCCCACTTTTGGAAGTTTAAAGCAGTTAAGTATTTGCTCACAGTCTGACTTTTACTAAGGGCTAGAGAGAAAATAGGAACTAAAGTTGAATTCAAAGTTGATGGCTTTCCCATTATAAAAAGTTGTGTCTAATTCATCTTGATATCCCCAGCATGGTTCTTTGAACACAGGAGATGCTCAATAAACCCTTGCTTATTTGGTTAGGTAATGTCTACCGAATACAAATGAGAAGATCAGTTGTCTATCTTTCAGGTCATCTTCTAAAATGCAGCCCAGATAATAAAACAGCATCAAAATGACTAAATGTATCCTCTGTAGACTGTAAAAATTCAAACTTCAGAAAGAGTAAAAAAGAAGAATGAAATAGAGGCAGCGAGCCAGTTTCTAATTTATTTTATCCTTGGGTGAGCTTCATAAAAACCATATATATTGTACATAAGAACACACTGTTCTAATTGACTATAGCATCCTGGTATACTACACAGATGAAACGTAGGAAATTAAATGGTACTGTGAGTTTTCTAAACAGTCCATTAAATAGTCAATCTAAACAAGCAATAGCATAGCTCTAATCATGCCCACTTTTCATAAAAATCAATTGTTTACCCTTTTTAGTATGGAATTTTCTTAATTGTGGCCTGAATGAGAAGTATTCACAAAGATCATATTTTTCCCCTCTGAAGAGGAAGAATTCTGGGCTTCACAATTTCGACTGGAGCCGCAGTTAAACATTTTATAAGCTCCTTGGGAGCACCTTAAGTATTTTTCCCTTTAAAAAAAAAAAGTCACTGAACTAATTTTGAAGTATCCAGCTCTTTTGTTAAATGTGTCAAAAATGAAGTCCAAGAGGATAAACTGCCTTCAGATTTCAAAGTGGCTTCAAATTCCAAAGTGGCTTCAAATTCAGTCTACAACTACTATTTGGAATTTTATAGCATGGCTTCTTAATTTAAAAAAAGTAATTAATCGGCCAATGGGCACAGTTTTAAGAAATGCTGCATATAAACTGGAAAAGTCATCTGATTAGAGATTCACGACCTGGGTTTTCGTCCCAGGTAGTATAATCCTCATCTACTACGTTTTAGTTTCCTCATCTCTAAAATGACTGATCTAATGTACCTTTTAGATCTCAAGTTCTGTGATTCTACTCAACAGGTAATGGTCATGGTTTTCACTGGACCTTCCATCAGGCACAATAATGGACCCCAAATACATTCACATCCTGATTCCCAGAACTTGTGAGAAAGACTCTGTAGATGTGATTCAGTTAAAGATTTTGAGATGGGAGATTATCCTGGATTATCCAGATGGGCCCAGTGCAATCACAAGAATACTTGTAAGCGCGAGTTGAAAGGGTCAGAGTAAGAGAAGGAGATGTGAAGTGGAGGTTGGAGTGATGTGACTGCTGGCTTTGAAGATGGAAGAGGGCCAGGAGCCTAGGGATGTGGGAAACCCCTAAAAGCTGAAAAAGGCAAGGAAGTAGATTCTCCACTTGAGCCTCTAGAAAGAATGCAACTCTGCTGATACCTTGATTTTAGAAACTCTGATCTCCATAACTATAAGATAATAAATGTGTGTTGTTTCAAGACACAAATCTGTTGTAATTTTTAAAAGCAGCAATAAGAAACTAACACAGACCTGAATATGCTTCAGTACCATTTGTATCAGATATACCACAAAAATATGGAAAGATACTGTTATCTTTCTTACATTTGTCAATTGATATATTCAAAGGTGAAAATTTTCTCTTGCTAATGATTATGAGGAATGGTGGAGAAATACTTAAACTATTCAATCTGACAATCATGAGGCATTCATGTAAAAGCAAAGTGGAGTAATGAGGATAATAATCACAATGATAAACAAACGTTGAGCATTTATTATGCACTGGGTACCATTTTAGTCACTTTGCATGTGTTATCTTGGTTGTGGCATGCTCTGATTACACTGACTCTCTGTCTTCTGCCTTCTCACCTGCTCCACACGAAAAAGCAGCATTCAATACCCGCAGGTGGGAAACCATGGAGGAGGAAGACAAGGTAAGACTAGTTAGTATTAGATAATGTTCTTTAGAAAGAGGAACTGAGGCCATTTTTTCTGATTTAATTCAGAGGCAAAACTGATGCTACAATCATGAAATATGAGGTCAGCCTTCTCATTAGACTCCACATCAGACCAGTCAGACACAGTCTACAATGTACCAGACAACGTCTCTTCCGTTTGAGACTCAAACAGACAACACCTTGTCCAAAAGCCATCCCCCAGAAGCCAAGAGCAGGAACTTAAAAACAAATGCCTGATTGAGCTGCTTACCTAGAAATTTCCCATGAGAAGAATTACATTATTATTACTTAACTGAAACCCATTATATTACAGTGTGTGTGTGTGTGTGTGTGTGTGTGTGTGTGTGTGTGTGTGTGTCAGAGAGAGAGAGGAAAGAGAGAATACACAGCAATTGATTAGGTGCTTTCTCATTTAATTCAATTACCTAGAAGAGCAAAATGCCATAAGTGAAATTCCATCGTTGCAAGAGACAGATGCTGAGAGACAACCAAAGCTGTATCTCTATGAGCAATATAATAATCAGCTGATGAAATACCAAGTTAGTGATACATGAAGAAATCATGGAGATTAACAAAGATAGACCCCCCCATTGTAAATGTCAATATCCAATTTTTAGAATCATATGCAAAGAAAATAAGTCATTGTTTGTGAGAATATCCCTGCTTTCACTCAAGGCTAATCAATTTCTCCCATCATCTCTCTAAATATGAAATATAAAATGCTTCTTTCCAGTAGCACCATTATTTCAAAAATAAGGTACAAAATTTAAAGAATATTAAACCTACAGTTCTAAATACATATTTGCAACAGTTTAAAATAAATAAGATCAAAGTTGTGTGCTTTCCTCTGAACAAAAATCTTCCTAAAATAATGGACTGGGTTTAGCTGACAAAGTTAGTTTTCTTCCCCACCCCCCATTAGTTTTCAATAAAGTTCTGGTATAAAAGAAATACCAAGTCAATGGGGAATTTAAGATTTCCATGGCACTGGATTCATAGCCCCATTCACATGTCTCACAGTGACTAGGATTTGTTCCCAAATCTGTCTCTCTTACATGACTGTAAGCTCAAGGTGTAAGAATGAGTATCTTATTGATCTCTATGCATCTCCATAACATCAAATATTTTTTGGCCCATAATGAGTGCCTATGGGTAGGTACTCACTAAGAGTTTTTTGAATGACAAATTAATACACTAATGCCAAAGACTTTGACGGGAATACACATTAAAGTCAAGTGTATGCCTCATTGAAACTGAAGCCACAGCCTAATAAAGAGAGACCTGTAGAAGACCATGAAGAAAAAATCAAAGATTTAAATGGGACGTCAGATGTGACCTTCTGAAGAATGTCAGTGAGGTGTTGTGGTGCTAGTTCTAAATACATCTATTTTCATATCACCCCCAAAAAAAGAGTACGCTTCATGCACGCCACTGTCCCAGCACAGGAGTCTTCATACAGTATAGGCTCACTTCAAGTATTAGTTGAAGACTGAATTAATGAACGATCATACCATATGCTATGAGTGGTCTTTTTGAATTTTAAGATCAGTGACACTATCAAATTATAACAATTTTACAAGACCCTAAATGTCCACTAACCAAGTCTGATGTATTTTCTCCCTGCTGTAAGAGTCATTGCTAATATGGTTGTAAATCAAATTAAAAATGGCAATTTTCTTTTATTAATGCTCAAAGACAACCTATGCCAGCATATCAGTACCTTTTTTCCCTACCTCTCCCACTGCCTCACTCACCCCTCCACTTAGCCAACTGGTTCACCAGGGTCCCAATCTGCAGTTGGAAGCACAAGTACAACTGCCTAATTGTTATATCATCACAACTAAGCTAAAGAATACATGATTAGTTGAACGTGAGATGGAATGAGATAGAATCCCAGGAGCCTTACACAGTCAGTGCAGTCAAAGCAACTATGAGTGGGAGAAAGGAAGTGCTTTTGGGGTAGAAGAGGAAGGTGCCTAAGGGGACTTACTTAGTTGTTTAGATATACATATGTTTAGAGTTGTGTGTGTGAATATATATATATTCAAGTATATACATACACACACATATGTTTGTATTTTTATATACATAATCTTTACACTGATGAAGTGGTCACATACTTTGGCAAAACATTTTAAGGAGATGCATTTGGCTGAAATTCTTTTAGGAAAGCAAACTGAACAATGCTACAAAGATCTTAAGGCAGCTTCTAAAACAGAAATCCCACTGGGGCCAGTTCTAGGAGCTTTGCCAGGGTATAGGATACAGAACTCACTCTAGCAACATCTTTGAGATTTCTGGGTTAGGAAAGCAAAATTTCATAGGCAAGATGGTCAAAGCAGAGCAGAAAGAATTTCTCTTGTGGTGCTCAGTCCTTCCTTGAAGAATCTGTGGCTAGAGGGGGAATAGGAAGAAAAAGAGAGAAATGTAAATGCAGATGAAAAATGAAGGAGAAAGAAAACTGGAGAGAAAGAGAAAAGAGAACAGGAACAAAGGGAGTCCCAGAAAACTTAAAAATGTGAATGTACTTAGACATTAAGTCTGGATGTTTAAAAGAAAGATTTAAAAGAACAGTCCTCCTAAACTCACGTTGCTCCTAACTTCAGTAGCTATACTAAGTTGGGCAGAGGCAAAATTGGTCTTCAAAAATTTGCTTCAGTGGAGAGGCTGCAGCTCGCTCCATGAGTGTAACTTGCAGAAGAAGATTGTTACTTTTAAAAAAAACTAATGAAAGTCTCAAAGAGTTTATATTTCAAATGGGGAACATAGAAAACTCTGCATTTAATTTATCAACTTTTATAACTGAAATCACTCTAATTGTCATGTACTGTTTCTTTGAAGCAAGGAAGTGCTCTGTCAGCGGACTGCTGGTCTAACTATATGTCAGCATGTATTTCTAGGGAAATCCTCATCATTGCTGCCATCAAATTAACAAAAATGGCCCAGAGATAAAAGTGACTTCTGGAGAAAAAGAATACACATTCTTGATTAGAAGCACTTCGTTTCAGAAAGAAATCATTAAGAACTGATTTTTTAAAAATATTAAGTAATTCTACTGAAATATACATATCCTATATAAACTTTTAATGGTAGATTGATTTCTTGTAGTATATAAAGAATATAACCAAGTAGTAGAGTAAATGACAAAAGATGAATGAAATTTAGGTTTAAGGACATGAAATAATTAGCGGGTGGCACTAAGAACAAGATTTAGTGGGAGGAAAAAAAAAAAAAAACATCAAAACGGGGTTTAGAAAACCTAAATGTCCACCAAGAGGTGAATGGATTAAACAGAATGTGGTATGTCCATACAATGAAATTGTACTCAGCAATAAAAAGAAAAAAACTAACTGCTGAATGATATATGCAACAACATAGATGAATCAAAAACATGGTGCAAAGTGAAAGCAGCCAGAAACAAGAGTCCATTTATACAAAATTCTGGAAATTGCAAAACTCATCTATAGTGACACAAAGCAGGTTTCATTGGTTGCTGGAGTCATGTCTGCATCTTGATTGTAGTCGTGGATTCACAGGTGTATACATTTGTCAAAATTCATTGACTTGTACACTTGAGGTAGATACTGCTTATTGTACAGACACTATACATACCGCAATAGAGATGATTTTAAAAGAAAAAAATAATAAATACAAAAAACAGGTATGGGCTTCATCTTGCCATATTTTCCAAGATACATTAGCAAGCATTTAACATTTACCATAATAAAATTAATGAGTTAGATTTCCAGGGTGGGGCCTATTTCCTGAGTGCTTCACCTACTGATCAGTTCAGCTCCTTCACAACCATTGGATAAGTGAGAGTATCAAAATTCAATGGTTTCCACCATCAGAAGGGAGAAGACTGAGGTACGGAAGACCTCATGAACAGGACAGCCAATGTAGACGAGGGCAGTGCAGCAGTAAGTGGTCCAAGAAAACAGTTTTCTTGCTCCCTTTCTTGCTTTTGAAATGCAATTTTTCACATTTTACAGTGATAAAAAAGAGATGTCTGAAAGTACCAGCAACATGGCAAAGGATACAGAAATCTAAGTCTACCCGACTGTTTTTGACAAATATGCCATATCGAAAATTCTTCCAGATCCTTCAATCCTGGTCCCTGTCATCAGGGACAGGTCCCTGTTTCCTGGACATCTTTTCTTTGACTTTTTAATATTAGTAATCACATTACTGGGCAAAGAGCACACAAAAAAATGACCTATAAGCATGGTATGTGTTTCTTTATGAAAAGTTAAATAAATGTTATGAAACCAAATGGAAGGCAAATTTAGGAAGTAACTTTTGATTACTACTGTCTTCTTTCATTAAATATGCACTTATAATTTTTGTGATCTTCCCCTAGAAATCCCTGAGAAATGAAGTATTAAATGAAATCACTCACACCAAGTAGTGGATATGCCTATTTTCTGGCAAAAAAAAAAAAAAAGTGTTTAGAAAACCTTACTTATTATTATTGTTATGATTCAAAATTTAATCTATATACATCCAGAGAACATTACAAGAGCTCTGCTGCCTTAGGTATATGGAAAAGTGACTGCTGCAAGAAATTTCACTGATGGAAGCATCCAAAGAAAAGAACTGCCTTTAATTATTAAAGAATCCTAATGTTACCCAAAGCACTGACTTTGCCATCTAATGGCTATTTGGAAATGAAAAGGCAATTTTCAGCTATAAAATTTAAATATGGGAAAGGAAGCATCCAAAATCTTTTATGGACAGGAACAAGGAATTTAGACCTTTCAGCCAAAGGGAAAAAGATGCAACCATATACATATCTATATACCACAGCAAAGGAGAGAATTATTATTATATGACTACTATTAATTATAGCAACTATTATTATATAACTATGGGTAGTGATGAGAACTTTTCTATAATACATGGATTTATCTGTTCCTCCAATAATACCTTCCAAAGTCCCTGTAACATTATTTAATGATTTGCTGATAGATTAGACTATCATACGCATTTGGAAAGACATCTTAATACCATAGGGAGAGTAAACAATATAGTAATTCTTAAGTCATTTCCTCACAGGTACATTAAAAAAAATATTAGCTTCCTTGCTCTATGACTGCAAGAGAAGTACCAAGTTTAACATAATTATTATTGATATCAGTAATTAGCCAATAAGAATGCTCTGAAATCACTTGAAAATTTGTTACAAGATTGATACTTTACTCGACAGATGTCAAGTTGAGCACATTACACTACCAGATGTTTCATTGGCGGCTAACAGAATTGATCCAGCATTTGATGAAATTCACGTGTGCTGCATGTAAAACGACAGATCCAAAGTTGGACATGATATCAGATTTCACAAGAAATAAGCTTTAAATTCACAGTAGAAACCAATGTCCTTGGCTCAAAATTCAAGGCACAAATAAGCAGCTCACGTTAACGCAAAGATTTATTTTTTCAAATAATTATTTTAAACAACTGCTAAAAAGCACTGAGTCACAAGCAAACATAACAAAATGATGTAAACACGCTTAACGTGAAATTCTTGTCTATGTCTAGTCAGTGGAGGCTACAGATTAGCCAATAACACTATGTGCAGTCTACTAGACTGGGAAAGAATACCAAAAGAAGCATCAGTCCTTTATCTCTTGAAGCTTATAATTCTCTCAGGAAGGATTTTTTTTTAAAAAAAAAACCTAATAGAGATAAAAAAATAACTTTAAAGCACTTGTTATAAATGACTTCCTTCACAAGCACATATAACCCAGAGTCCATAATGTCCCAAGGTGCACTAGGCAGAATAGAGTTTGCAAAGTGAACTAAACTATTCTTTTTTCCATGCATTCTCTCTATAGACAAGGACAGCTATCTCTAAAATAATTTTTCTGGGATAGATTTTTTTGTTTGTTTTTTTGTTTTTGGCTGTGCCACATGGCTTGCGGGAGCTTAGTTCCCCAACCAGGGATCAAACCTGAGACCCGGCAGTGAAAGCGCTGAGTCCTAACCACTGGACTGCAAGGGAATTCCCATGTTCTGGGATAGATTCTTTATCAAAAGAAATTTGGTTACGTGCTGTTGTCATCAACTGAAAAAATGACCACAAATATTTCATAACTTCTCTAATGACAAAGAGAACTCTGTTTCCCTACCCCTTGAATCTGGGCTTGGCCATGTAACTTGTTTGGCTAACGGGATGTTAGCAAAGAAGATGCAAGCAAAGGCTTGAGAAGTTCTTACCTCATGTTTGCCCTCTTTTGCCACTTTTGGAACCCAGCTGCCGTGTGAAGAAGCACAGACTATCCCACTAAATGCTGGAGGCACATGGATTGATCACCCCCATTAACTTAAAGTTTGTGTTTGAGGCCATCTGGGGTCAATCAGCCAGGAGTAGCCCACTCAGCTGACTGTAGCCACATGTGGGATCTCTGGTGATACCAAAATAAAAACCAACCAGGTGAACCCAAGCCAAATTGCCAACCTACAAAATCATGCCTAATAACTGTCTGTTCTTTTAAGCCACTAAGTTTGGGCCTGATACACGGAAAATGCTAACTGATCTACATATTAACATGTAAACCAATTTATGATTAAAACCTTTAAGCACTGGACAAACTCCAGCTGGTATTTATCAATCCTTTCCATGAGTCTGGTTTCCTCAGATCCTGATGCAAATGGGTAGACTAAGGCATAGAAAAAGTAAATAGATCTAAAATACCCGAAGCCAAAGTTGGTGTCAGAACTAGGAACAGAATCCAGAAATGCTAGAACTCAAAATGCTAGCACTGCTGGATCACCTAAGGTCTGGTCTCATGACCAGGAATGATATTTAAAATATATACACAACTGATAAGGCATGAACAATTAAGACAGATCACAGCCTTAGCAACAGGGCTGAGTTTTAGAGGTCCCCTGATATGCCAGGAGTTTGCCCATTAATTCATGGATCTTGAAGAGATTTAAGGGGAGGGGCCAAGATCTTGGGGCACTTGGTAAGCTCCACAGGGTCCACTGGATACCAGTCAGTACAGACAAATTTCAACATTTAAACAACTGGTACAGCCAGGCCAGTGCACAGAAGTCATTCCCAAACACAACTAAATTTCCAAAAACAGAAGCATTATTCATAATTTCACTGTTTCACTTAGTGAGTTAAAATGTTCTAATCTCTTTATTTCCTTGTTTGTTCTAGAAACTGAGATTTGGCTCCTGGCTTTATAGCCTTTTTATTGGAATGATTGACCCTTAAAACCCTGTAGTTATGGTTTAAGATACCAAGACATCTCTCTCTGAAAAGAAAGGTACAATCAGAAGTGCAGTAGGCAAACTGTCCACAAGATATTACAAACAGTTTCAAATCTTAAAGATTTGAAAACTTGTTTTTAATAAAACTTGTTTATTTCTACTATTTCTTCCTGAAACAAGAAGGGGTTCCAGGAATAACTGGAAACAGCTCTAATTTAATTGGATCAATTCTCCCAAAACCAGCATTTCCAAGATAAGCAGATAATAAGAAACAGTAAAGAGTTATGGGCTCAGAGTTTAAAATCAGCAAAGTTTTTCAATAATTCCAGAAATCCTTTCAGGAGCCCTGAAAAAAGGAGATAAAAATGTGCTTTTAGCTGCCAAGGAAAAGAAAAAAAAAAAAAAATTATCCATTCCTCTTCCCCACCCCCTGCCTTTTTTCATTAAAATATTGAATCCAAGAAGTTAGGCAAACAGATTATTCTTCAAGAGCAGGAATTAATATTCCCAGGAATAACCTGTATTATTTCCAGAGACAAATACCATTAGAATATAACATTTAATCTTTATAAAATTCAGTAGTCTACATAGCTTGGTTCTCTTACTAGGAGACAGGCTGCTTAGCTTGAATATGAACAGTTTTAAACTCTTCTAAGGGACCATCCAATTCCAAGGTGAGAAGAAGTAGGCAGAGCATTTACCATTTGTAATCTGTCCCTCAATACTGAAACATCAAGTCAGTGAAAAGTGAGATATTCAGTCAAAAAAAAAAAAAGAGAGAGAGAGAGAGAGCAGAAAAGGAATTGAAGGAAAAGAAGGAAGAAGAGAATAGAGAAAGAGGAGAAATGGAACTAGAAATAAAACCTGTCTCCTATAATTCAATATCCCATGATGAAATTACCATGAAAACATTCACAAGCCATACAGAGATTAGGAGTTCAGAAAAGTAGTTGTCTTAAGGACAGATGAAAGGCTTGAGTGATGGTGGAGTTAAGAGAGATTAGAGAGCTGAAGGCAGCCCCTTCAGGTAAGACAAAGAAAGAGAGAGATACAGTTGGGCCTTCATATCCATGGGTTCCACATCCTTGGATTCAACCAACCACGGATCAAAAATATTTGGGGAAAGAAACAAAATTCTAGAAAGTTCCAAACAGCAAAACTTGAATTTGCCACACATCGGCAACTATTTACATAGCACATGTATTGTATGTACAACTATGTACATAGCATTTACATTGTATTAGGTATTATAAGTAATCTAGAAATGATTTAAAGTATATGAGAGGGTATGTGTAGATTACATGCACATACTACACCATTTTATACAAGGGACTTGAGAATCCTCGGATTTTGGTATCTGATATGAGAGTCCTGGAACCAATCCCCTGTGGATACTAAGGGACAAATGTATAATTATCCTGGTTACCATGAACCAAATGAAAAGGTACAGGAGTCTGCTTACAGTAGGAGACCAGAGAACTAACGTGAACCACTTTGTCATGAGCTGCTCAAGCAACACTTACATCTAAAACAATTTGCTATATGAATAGGCAAAGTTAAGGTCAGTGTATAGCCATTACATTATTGATAATATTTAAATGATTAATGTTTGCTAAACTGCAGAGAACAGCAAATAAATTATTTTCAAACTTTATTTCTTGACCCACTAGATTCATTTTTAATATATTATATTATATTGGAAAAGACTGCAATAGCATTTAAAATTAAAGTCCCTTTATTTAAAAACAAACAGCTTCTATTGGGAAGCTAGCTTTAAAAAATAGTAAAATAATTTTTTTTTAAATATTATATTCATGACGATATCAGTTTTATTTATAATAAAAAAATAAAGCAATCTAGAAAATATCCATCATACTGAAATGAACAAGAAAACTACGCACATTGATTTGATAGACTGTGATAGACACAAAATCATGGCAAAAAAATAAAAGAATAATAAAAAACTATGTAGTGACACTAAGGAAAGGGCAGTGATATTATAATCAGGGAAAAACACAACTCAGATTATAAGTATATTATAATTATAATGAGGTAGGATAACAATGCATAGGAAAAAAGGAGTTAGAATAACAAAACACCTCCCCCCCCGCCCCACACCTCCCCCCCCCCCCCCCCCCCCCCCCCCCCCCCCCCCCCCCCCCCCCCCCACAAAACCCCCCCCCCCCCCCCCCCCCCCCCGCCTCACTCTGCCTGTTCTCTATTCTACATATTGAGAATATAATAGGGTAATATTATTTTAGTTCAAAAAATATTTAAAATAACTCCTCAAGCCTTAACTATGTCTGTTACTCTTTTTGTTATTGATCACATGCCATCATGGTTACATGTGATCATTATATATTTTATTATACTCTGAAATACAAGCATGAGATAAACACACTTCAATAGTACTTTTAAAAGATATAAAAGAGTATCTGCACAGCATCTAAAAAAGCAATGAGTAAATACTTCGGTCAACCTCATCAACATAAAGGCACAATTCAAATGATTCCAGAACCTCTTACAATTTGCTAGAATGCATCGAGCACATCACACCCCCTTGAGTTTCCAGTGTCATTAAGTAGCACAAGCCAGTCTGAAGTATGAAGCTTATCTTCCACTAGCATGAATACAAATGATGACTCTTTTCTCAGTTGTAAATGAGTCTCCTTTAAAACACTTCACACAGATGAGAAGCACACATTAACCAGTTCAACCAATCAAGGAAAAATATATGTATGTTTTGATCTGGACATGGACAAACAACCTAAGTGGCCAAAACTATGAATAACACACAACAACTTCTCCCACACACTCTATTGCCACATGATCTCGATTTCAAGGATGGATTTGATACATTCTCCTAAAAAATAAAGATTTCCTTAAATAAAATAAAATTAAATACTCTTCTCTGAGAACCTAAGAAAGAAATGAAAAATAAGCTTTCATCACAAATATGTTCATAGTACTAGTAGTGATGTGGACAGTGGCAAATTCTATGACCATGTCTGTCCATCTGCTAACTGGTAGCTGGCTGCAAAGCAGACAACCTTAATTTACCACCTAGGCTTCCGTGGAAATTAACAAGTTATTAAAATGTGACGATATTAGCATGCTAATGATAGAAATTATAAGATAATAGGTTTGTGTTATAGCCACAAGCAGAAACATACCACAAAAGCAAATTCTGCTTATTCATGATTAATCTGACTTTGAACTTCTTGCTCTTGTTATCTGCCAGTTAGAAAACCAAACATCTCCTATAATTAGAATTTGTTTGCAGAGGTAGGAATGGTTTCAAAATTAAAAATGTTATTTAATAGCAGAACTCTCTATACCTCATCCCCAATTTTTCATTTGACCATCCACTGACAAATAATTTTGTGCAACAATGTGATTTAAAAGACTGGAGCTATGGCAACATTCAACTTGTTAAGAATATGGGCTTTTTTTTTTTTTAGTGAAATTGAATCACTTAAGTTGTCTGTATTTTCCATTAAATACCCTAGAGCTGCCTACAATACCGTCCTTGAATACCTGCCATGGGACCATCTTTCTGGTGAGAGGTTTAGTACAAGATGCTTTTAATACTATTCAATGGAGGCCAAGAGGTTTATTTCTCCACGGCAAACAGCCAGGTTTTGATAAATAGCATGAGCAGATTGCAATAAACACTTAGTGAAATAATGTGAGTTTCACATTTTTAAAAAGCAGAAAAACATAATTACTGAGAAATGGCTCTACATGACCAGTGAAAAGAGAAATGTCTGTTTTATGTACTAATTCTCTATGGGTCAATCTGTACAAATTATTAGTCCTTATTTTTAAGGTAAAATTTTATTCTAATAGGAACAAATAATTAATGATTACTTAATGCCACAGAAACCATCAGTTGATACTAGAAAAAGGGAAACCAAATTTAAGATCAAGATCTAAAATAAAAGTTAAAGATAGAGTAATATATTTATATTCAAACGTGTACATAAAGAGACTTTTCTTCTGAAAACATATTGCTCATTCAGGGAAATAGGGTTTTAAATTGTCAAACTCTATTCTGAGAACACTCACACGCACCTGTTAGAAAATTTAGTACTTCTTTTTTTAAAGGCCTTAAATAGAGGTAATGTTATATAATATGAATTTATTTTAAAATTGCAGAAATGTAATCTACTTAATGTAATATCACATTTCTAAATTACACTCTCTGGTTAGGTATAGAAAAATTCTGATATATTGTAAATGCAGTTGGCTTCTGTTAAAGGACTTCTGAATGAACCACATGAAACATTCTGCTGTTACCTTCAGCCTCTTTCAGAAATTGTAAATAAATATATGTCTTTCCATCTCCAATATCTGGTGTGTAAAAAAAAACACTGTAAGAGTCATTTACTCCTTCACACTAAATAATGAGCAATTCAGCTATTTGGCTAAAAAAAACTTCAAATATTAACTATGTATTTGCTAATTTAGGCTAAATATACCTTTTTAAAGTTTGAAAATGCTTTCAGGAAAAATTGTGAAGGGAAAATCATCTTAGTTTTAAGAAATCACATAAACAATGGTTTTGTTTGCATTTAGTATGCAGTACGTCCTATTTCTAAGGCACAGGAATAGTTACAATTCGCTAAAGCAAAAAATAAAATTTCCACAAAATAATGGTTTTACGATTAAAAGTATTTCCCTGACAGAATAGATAGTACTTGAAAACTCCCCAAATTTTAAAAGAATCTAGGATGCGTTTCATACTAGCGGCTTTAATGAAGCAGAACTGAATCAATGACTTCACAATGCCAGACAATCAACTTGGCTTTTCTTTTTTTCCTTCACTGACTCGACCAATTGTTTTGGCTTCAAGTTAGAAGGAGCTTCAATTAAAGATAATGGTTGTTTCGCTTGAATGAACACTGAAAGCCCGGGTCTCTAATATATGTTCTGAAACACTCAGAAAACAAACAAGATAGTCCTTAAGACATATTTCACAGAAGTTTGAGTTGTTCTGAAGAAATTAAAGCTAGATAGAGAAAGCTAAACACGTTATTACAACCAAATTTCAAATGTGAAAGCCTTAACTCCAAGAGAAGGAAATTAAAAAAAAAAAAAAAGAGAGAGAGAGAGAAAGAAATCAGAGAGCATCCTAAAAGCAAAGAGACATCTGAGCAAACACTTATGAGATCTGAGCAATGCAGACAGAAGGCACCTCAGAAAAATCCCAAAAGTTGGCCTCAACTGCCCTGACTTAGCCTGTAATTGACACAGTTTCATTTGGCTTGCCTAGGTAGCTAGTCCACAAGAAGCACAAGCTTTTTTACATTTATCCAAAGAAGAAACTCAGGTCTTTACTCAAGTCAAAATTCGAAAATGCACCGTCAACAGCACTCATACCATTCCAAGGAGAAAGATAGATACAGATGTGCTTAAAAAAAATGTTCTTATGGAACAGCAGAACCATGGTCCTGGAAAAAATCTACTTTGGAATAAAAAATATGACTATTGTTTACTGTTTCACAGATGTTTATTATTTCAATCAAATCTTTGCTTCTCTCCTGCTCTCTGAGTTATAACTTAAACACATGCTATCAAATAGAATATAAATGCTGGGAATTAAAATAAGTAACTACTCTTTGTAGAGGTGATTACCTCTACTGTTTGAAAGCACTGACTATTGTTATTACATGAGCAAGAATCCTAAAAATTGGCAAGTTGAATTTGGTCCCATTTACTGCGCGGTTTATACAGAAGATATTACAGAAATGGAAGCACTTTACAAACACTAGATAGAATTTATAAAAAGTATCATTAACGCATGATAGCCTGGCAATTCACTCTTTAAGGAGAAACAAGACCCAGTCAAACATATAGATTCTAGGGGGGGAGAGGGGGTAACAGTAATAATAAACAAGAATCCTGTTATTTAGAAGAATAAATCTTTCTGTAACTCAAAAATCCTTCTACGTGGACTGTGATTCTCTGAAGTGTTAGTACCTTTAGAGATTGGGAACACAGGTACAGCCCAGTCACCTGGCATGAGCTTAAGAAACCTCTGTTGAAAAAATACTTGGTGAAGGAAAGAAGTCAGGACACTCTTTTTATTCTAATTTTAGTCCAGGGTGAGGAACCAACAAACAGTGGGTGAATTACATTTGTCCCTTTCACAATACCAAACAGTTTTATAAACGTGCAAATGTTCATAATAAAACACTGTGTTGTCTTCGAATTTCAACCCTAGTCAGGGTTGAAGTTAGTCACAAAGGGACCAACCTAAAAATAGGCTGATGAGTATAAGGACGGGAGCCTGCCTGCTCTGTCAGCTTCCGTTGCCAGCAGCGAATGGAAAGCTCAGGTGACGTCTCCTCATGTATAGACATTTCCCCTTAAGCAAATAAATGTAACAGTCAAAGCAGAGCTTCGGTAGCCTAAGGAATATCACGAGAGGCATTCAAAAAGTTGGTAAATCAACTGCTTTGTCCAGGAATGGAAATGAGTGCGTCATCTCTAACAACGTGTTTGTAAAGTGAACAATTTGCCCTTGATTTTCTTCATTACATTCCTAATAACAACAGTTGCATCAGAGGAAAATTTTTGCTATTACACTTGCAGCTCATTCCACACTGGGGCTGTTTCTACACGGTAATAAAGCATCTGGGTGAGAAAATGGAAAATACACAACTAATCATCCAGCTGTTTCTAAAATCCCAGCTGTTCACTAATAGGCAGAAAATAATCTAGCATAATGACCGAACATAACAGACCCACATTGCAGGTGATCGTAGAAGCTTTCTGGGTATGCACTGGCATGCCCTGATTTATAAAATGGCAGGACATCTACCTGGATCACACAAAAAAAGCTCTCCCTGAGAAATCGGTGAACCTGGGATGGCAGAAGCCTTCCTGATCGGGGTTTTTGTTGAAGCAAAGGTGGAGTTGGGCGTGCAAGCATTTTACGTGGCCATCTCTGCGGTTTAAAAAAAGACAATAGGCTTAAAAAATTTTTTTTAAAATTTTTAAAAAATTAAAAAAGGCAATAGGCTTAATAACTGAGGGGAAAGACTGAAAGGGGAAACCAGAAAGGAAACCTTTGAACCCTTTATTTTGAACAAGTTTATATTTGGTTGGAACTTATATTAGAATCTTCCATTTCCTTTTCAAATCCTTTTAAGGGTACAGTAACATTTTTGAAATTTGAATGACTTCATAATCTCTCTTGCAAAGCTTATAACACAACTACAGCTTTTCATAACTGAAAGGAAAAAAAAAAAGTTTCCAGCATGTAATTTTCAGCTTATTTTAGCAATGACAGCAGGATTTATCCCATGCTAGACTGATCTCCAACAGTGATACCACGGACAAACCAAAAAGAAACGGTAATTCCTAAACAGCCTCTCCCATCCAAAGAGTCAACTCAGTCCCTTGAGTGAGTAAATATAGTTTGGTGTCACAAGACGATTCACACCTTACAATACTGTACTTTGCTTCATCTTCATCTGTCTAATCTAACCCTTTCTCCACTGTTTCTCACACTGCCTTGCAGCCTGTGAAGTATGTGGATTCTACTAGTGAAATGACACCTCTTCTCTGTGGATGAGCAGCAGCTAAATCAGCAAGGAGCATATGACAGCAGCAAGGAGTTCTAATTTTGTTACTGCACAGATTTTATGATTTTTCCATTCCTCTAAGAATTGCACACCGGCAATAACCAACATAAACACATCATTCAGCTCTGTGTTAGTGACATTCACTCTCAGGCCTTCAACTGGTTGCTTAATTCTGTCTTGGTTTTAATACACTACAACATTAACATTCTGTATTAGAATGAGAGGGTGAGGCAGGAGGAGGGAATTATCCCCTGTGAAATATAAGTGCCCAAATTGTAATCTTCAAGTTGTAATCTTCTGAGGATGTGAAAGAATCCCTTGCTCTGAAAGGAAAGGTGAGTTTTATCTTTAATAAGACGTATAGCTTTAATTCTCAGCAACAGTTTTATGGTTTTGAATGCGAGTGCTCTCAAAGACTAAGAACAAAGGGAATTAGGGTATTGGGACATACACATACACATGCCTACTAAGTCTGGTACCAATACTAAGTGATCAATTCACTGTCCTGGATTTCCTGGATTAATACATACTAGTAGTTAACACTATCAAATGAAGCAGTTTTTAAACTGATCTATTTTTGCCATCCTATTAATGACTTCATTTGGGCATAACTCTTTGCCCCTTGCCTCCCACCCTCCCTCCCACTCCCTCATCCCCCACTTAGCTCTGATCCTCCTTATATCCTGCTGCTACTGCAGGAAAAAAAGCAGTTTACTAGCTTCTCATTGGCTGGATCAGATCTGGAGGAAACAGGTCAAGAACTCTGAGAATACTTCTAAAAACCCAGAAGGAAAATCTGTCCCTAATACTCCTGTGTCATCTAGATGGTAATATGGTATATATGCACTTCCCTATGCCATTTCTCACATATACTGAAATCAGCTTCTAGACCGATTAATAGCCAAGTTGCAAAAAAACATCATCAAACAATCTTGTCATTCTCTAATCAATCACAACCAACCCTTTCACTTGGTCTGCTAGAAGGTAAACATTTATATCCACCAATTTAAACATAATCACAAATTTAAATATAATGTGGAGAAGTCAAGAAAAAGGGAAGAAAAACAACATTATCCCCTCAAGAAATCTGAATAAATGAATCATTATTTATGGGATAAATCTCCCTCCAAATACACGGCTCTAAATATAGATTGCAATCTCCAAATCTCACATTAATTTCTTAAAGTATTTAATTAGAGATACTCCTGAAGCTAATAAGATAGTGTGGAACTTAGAGTCTATATTCTCTTATCAAAAGTCATGTTAATCTTAGGTAAACCATCCTAAAACTACTATCCATCTCCCAATAGTAATGCCAGTAAGACACCAATGAGGAACGGCAAATGAACAAATAAATATAAAACCTACTACAATCCCTAGAGATTCTATCTCCTCTTGATAGATTTCAGCCCAAGGGGAGCTTCATTAATTATTTCCTACCCTGCCTGATAGCAAATGAAAGCCTCATTTGGATCATGATCCTTACCAATTGAAGGAGAAAAAAAGACTCGCTCGGGTGCCATCAACACCATTAGTGTTCTCCAGGGGAATCATTCATCTATTCAGGTATGAGTGAATTAAGTTTATAAATAGAATAACATGCACCGTCCATGTTAACAAATGTGGCCCCCATCACTGAGAGAGTTCAGATAATATAGGCCTGGTCCCCAAGAGATATGGGATTTTCCAATTATTTTACAGTTTTGTATGTGAGTGCCCTCAGAGGCTGAAAGATATTAGAACATTCACCAAAAAACAGAAAAACAAAAAACAAAAACCCAACAATAACCTAAGACTTTTAATATTGTAACTGAACCTAAGAGAATTAAGGAAGTCACATCAAACAACAGCTACAACAAAAATGCAGAAAGATAACGGCTTCAAATCAACCTGTTTCTAGAGAGCATAGAGTAGATCTATGCAGCCATATAGTCCAGTTTCCATGCTATATGCATCCTTTATATAATGTCCATGAAAAATAAAATAAAATAAACATTTTGCAATGTTCCATAAAACATAAAAACCTTTCCTGGGAATGAATTCCACATCTCCTTTATCCAATGGAATGTCTCAGAGCTTAACCCTAATACCGCTGTCGTTATATGGCATAAAAATCCAACCTAGAGTATAAAGAAAGACTTTTCAATCCTTAAGTGTCACCATTTCCCCAAACCACATGATATTTACACACTTTCACTTCACTTCAAGAAGTCTCTTTCAGTGCCTCAGACCATTCATTTACTTACATATCTTTTGCCAGAATAAAGGCAGAAAATGAAATATATGATATACGTAAACATATGGATATATATTAATCTAATTATGTTAAAACAAATATAATTCTTTGGCTCAGCACTGACACAACTTTAGTTGATATCCATAGGGGCTATTTATTTAAGTGCTTTGACTGATTTAAGAGGTGACTGACCCCTCAACAGCCAGTAGCTTACTGTGGATAAAAATGCCTTCATGCTCTCTGGCTTTAAAAATATGTCCCTGGTCTACAGAAGCATGAAAAAACAATCCAAGTACATTTCCACATAATGCCAATAACTGGAAAAAACAGCATATTTTCCATGTTTATTAATTATTCCTAAAAGTTACTACTAAGACCACTGCTGAAGTAAGTTGACATTTCTATCATCTTCATAGAAAATGTTCACATTGTATATTCTTTCAGTGACTTATCTCTGCTAGTGGTGAGAAGCCATGACAAAGGCTACCACTAAATACTTTATATTTCATTTTGACGTATGTGACACATTGATTTGAACAACAGACTTGGCCTCCCAGTTAGGTTTTTCTTGGCTTTCTGGTTTCAGTATATTTGTTGATTCTTTGTACTGTAATATTTTCTGTTTATGATTTTGCATTTTCTGGACTGGCTGTTTAATGGGAGACAATGGTTCTGAGCCTGAGTAAAGCCAGCCTCAGATGAGAAACCGGTTATGAAAAAAATCTATCCAACAGATAATTTTCAGATAAGGAAGCAAAAGTTGAATGTTTGTGGATCAACTATCAAAACCATTTAGCTCCTAGTCTTCAGGATACAAATTCTCCTTCCAAGATACCAGTGACAGAAAATGGATCAAAAACTTAACTGGGGCTTCCCTGGTGGCGCAGTGGTTGAGAGTCCGCCTGCCGATGCAGGGGACACGGGTTTGTGCCCCAGTCTGGGAAGATCCCGCATGCCGCTAAGCGGCTGGGCCCGTGAGCCACGGCCGCTGAGCCTGTGCGTCCGAAGCCTGTGCTGCACAACGGGCAAGGCCACAGCAGTGAGAGGCCCGCATACCGCAAAAAAACAAAAAAACAAACAAACAAAAAAACTTAACTGCACATCAGCAACACCATGACCAGTGAACTATCCTTTCCTACATGACAGTAAGACTCCTTATTTAGCACATTACTTGCCTTATACATCAATCCCACCTAGTATTACTTACAGGCCTGAAAGGGGATATGCTAGGGTCTCACTCAGAGCTGCAGCTCATTAAATATGTGCTGTTTTTCAAATCACCCAACTCATACCCTGGGATTAATTTATTTACCCATAAATAAAGCCACCATATTTTCTGAACCTCAAATTGGGCCATATCATATGGTCTGATACGTATTAGCATACTTCTTAAGAGGAGGCTACTATGAGAAATTGGGACTGCTATGGAAACAGAAAACCAAGTCAGAAATAAAACTCACATCACAGTCCTAATCTTAATTCACATTTCAGAAGTACATATTCCCATTTACTGCAAAAATAGGTCTGCTCCCTTCAATCTTGAACACAAACCACTCCATCAACCTTCTTTCAAACAGGAATACTGATCGCCATACTAGAAAGTAGGATTGTCTTCTAACCTGCAGTGGTGGATAGATTGGTCTGGAAGACTCTGTGTTTTGAGTCAAGTTTCTCTGCAAGCAGGAAAACCAAGAGGTACCTTTTGTTCACACCAAATGTCCCTTGCAGAATTCAGAAAGACTTTTGGGTCAGGAAGAACAGGCCCCTTTTGGGTCAGGGAACAGGCCCCTTTGTCACTGAATGACAACCCGTAATCATTCTGAACTGTATCTATCTATCTATCTCTGTCTCTCTCTCTCTCTATACACACACACACACACACACACACACACACACATATATAAAGAGGGATGTTACACTGTGCATTGTGTCCATGAACACATCACATGTTAACTTAAAAATGTAAACTGAACCGAGGTGTATTTATTTCCCACTTTACCTAGGAATAGCTGCAATGTTAATGCTGAAGATGCACCACAATCCTGAAAATCAAAAACAGAGAACACCCTTCCTGATTCTCTTGGGACATGGGGGTACTACTATTTATGATTCCAATGCAATTAAAAGTAAATTTCTACTGGTTAAAGTTGACTTTCTAAAAAAATGGGGAGGGCTTCCCTGGTGGCGCAGCGGTTGAGAGTCCTCCTGCCGATGCAGGGGACACGGGTTCGTGCCCCGATCCAGGAAGATCCCACATGCCGCGGAGCGGCTAAGCCCGTAAGCCATGGTCACTGAGCCTGCGCGTCCGGAGCCTGTGCTCCACAACGGGAGAGGCCACAACAGTGAGAGGCCCGCGTACCACAAAAAATAAAAATAAATAAATAAAATAAATAAATAAAATAAAAAATGGGGAAAAAGAATATATATATATATATATATACACATTAACTCAGAGTATTTTCCTTAGATATTTCTTATTCATATATTGGATGCTATTTCAACATATGCTTAATGAAAAGATTTTCAGAGCTTCAGCTCTCCTGCTTAAAACAAATTGGAGAAGGAAAGCAGTAGCACTTGTGAAATACTGCATGTGTCTAAGCATAAAATGAGTTCCCCAGCACAGGTCGGAACACTGCTTACTGACAAGACTGTACTATAACAAAGCAAGAAATCAAAATGTTTACTTACCAACTTTCACCATGTGGATTCAACTGGAGACTGAGGAGTTATTTTTTATTTAGCGAATCCCTTCCCTTTAGAAGCTGCTAGAATAAAGAGCTTCAAAATAAACCCGATTCATTCAGTTTAGTTTACATTCTAAAAGCTCAATCTCAAACTCCTGGTTCTGCATTTAACCTAACAGGGAGATTTTAAAACCATTTTGTTGGGGCTTCCCTGGTGGCGCAGTGGTTGAGAGTCCGCCTGCCGATGCTAGGGGACAGGGGGTTCGTGTCCTGGTCCGGGAGCATCCCACATGCCGTGGAGCGGCTGGGCCCGTGAGCCATGGCCGCTGAGCCTGCGCGTCTGGAGCCATGGCCGCTGAGCCTGTGCATCCGGAGCCTGTGCATCCGGAGCCTGTGCTCTGCAACGCGAGAGGCCACAACAGCGAGAGGCCCGCGTACCGCAAAAAATAAATAAATAAAACCGTTTTGTTCTTACTACACAAGTCTGGTATGACTTGAAGGGTACTTAGAAAATATCAAGCTATGGGCTTCCCTGGTGGCGCAGTGCTTGAGAGTCCGCCTGCCGATGCAGGAGACGCGGGTTCGTGCCCCGTTTCGGGAAGATCCCACATGCCGCGGAGCGGCTGGGCCCGTGAGCCATGGCCGCTGAGCCTGCGCGTCTGGAGCCTGTGCTCCGCAAATGGGAGAGGCCACGACAGTGAGAGGCCCGCATAACGCAAGAAAAAAAAAAAAAGAAAATATCAAGCTAATCTAGTGTTTTCTTCAACTCCACAGAATTTTGGTACTGGAAGGAATCAAGTGATAATGTAGCCCAATCACCTGATTGTACATTTAAAAACAAAAACCTGAGATCACGAAGATGAGATGATGTGCCCACAGTCAACAAGTCGGCTCTGGACCCCTAGACCAACTGTCACACCTCTGGTATCCACAAGCTCTCTTTTCACAGAAATTCAAAGGAATATTTATCCCTCCTCTCTTCTCCGTAACTGTTAGGCATAGCTGTTTCCTTTTCAAGCATATGCAAAAGAGAACAATGCATCCACTCTTGAAAAGACTCTGATTAGGATGACCCTCAAATACTGTACTTTTGGTAACATTTATTATCATCTGAAAAGCAACTAAATGATCCCAGATCCCAAGAATTCAAATCTGTAAATGGGGTCATTTCTCTTTTATCTTACAGCAAAATGTGCATGGTGGCCTTAAAAAAGACACAGTTTCCTAAATAAGTTACAGATAGCCCCCGGAAGCATAATTCTTAGTATAAAACATTCACAAATGATACTAAAGCACTTTGCCTAGCTGTGACTTGGAGAAATACTACAAACCCACAGCTGCACTGAGGAATCTACCTTCACACATTATCTGTAAGAGAAGTGTTCTATATAGAAGTGTTCCTATACAAGTCTCGAGGGCTTAAATGCTTCCTTCTCAGTGTGAAATCAGGATCCAGACATGCTAAAATAAACGCACCTTGCAGGAAACAAACAAACAAACAAACAAACATTTAGTAATAACCTAATAATATTTGGTTTAGAAGCCCTTGCTGTTACTTCTTGACCCTTTTACCCTTAAGAAAACCATGTAAGATAAAGGAAAACCCCAGAGTCCCCAAAGGACTATATTTCCTGGATTCTCAGAAATACCAAATTCTAATACATATCAATAAAATTTCATGTAACTTTTCCAGATTGTAAAAGGAGATGTTGTGGAAACAATGAAATACATTTTCCCTTCCTAATATAGCCAAATCCTTGCTATTGCTATTATAGAATAGTCAATAAACATCCAATACCAGAGAGCATTTAAACTATATTAAGATATAATCTGACCTAGCTGGGTACAGCAAAAGCTACACAGTACCCTGTCCACAGAGCCAACTTTTTAAACCATGACATGCCTGGGATCTTCCCCAAAAAGAAGAAACTGAAGTAATTATTCAGTGACAGGCTATCTTGTATCTGCAAATCAACTTCCTGTAAGGAGCTCAAAATTAAAGAAATTACCCATTACTTTCACAATATCCTAATAAAGCAGATGTAACTCATGGGTTCTAAGTCTCTTTTTCTCCCAGAGGAAGATTAAACAATTTAGACATAGCATCAGAAATTTATACGGAACTCGGCATTTCAGAGGTTTCACATGTTCTCATTTGCCTCCCATAACAACTTTGTGATGTAACAAATGCTTTACGTGCCCTCTTTTTCACTAATGAGGAAACTGAGGTACAGAGATTAACAGAGTGACTTTCCCAAATGAACGGTGACCAACCCAAATAGTGTTACCCCTAGTCTAATGTTTGTTACATTTTTTGCTCTAAATCCAAAATACATTAAAATGTCACCTTTGAAGTCTTGTTACAAGATGGCATTTCCTTGTTCTGTCACTCTCCATTATCCACTAGAGATCTTTGGTCTGCACTCAATCAACAGCCCCCCCTACCCCTGGCGGTTTTTCATTCTCCAAAAGGTATTCTTGAGAGGTGTTTCTCTAAAGTGGTGGTGAAGGGGTGAAGAGAAGGGGGTAGCTTTGGTTTTAAACCTAACATTGAATTTACTCTGAATTTTAAATATTATTCAAGGAGAGGTAAGATTTATATTATTATCAAATGATGGCCTGGGATTAAAAGGCTTGAGTAAAGCTATTCTAGTCCTTTTTTTTTTTTTTTTTAAAGTTCGCAGTTGTCAGAGTTCATTACGTGCTGAGATACCCTACATGGCATTTTGTCCCCAGACCTCAGAACAACTTTATAAAGAAGTTGAAATATTGGAGAATAAGGCCTCATATGTATTCTGAGTTTGTTGACCTACATCTCATTATGACTTAACAGTGTAAGTTGGATCACTAGCTGTTACCTCACATTCTAGAACATCTTGTCGTGAGTTAAATGCAGTTACATGTGTCACTAATTCCTTTAATAAAAATGATAATGATGGTGATGTGGAAGCCAAATGTTTTGACACAATTCTTTCTTATATCAATTTTAGCAAGTAGAATGCTAAATTCTGAGGTGAATCCCCACATTCTGCACTTATGTCGCTACACAAATAAATAAACTTAATAAACCTAGAATTTATGTTGCACATTTAATAGAAAGCTCTTAAGCCATAATCACTGTAGCTGCTGGGCGTCTTAATTCTTCAAGAATTCTTTCAGTGCATGCATTAACTTTGGTTAAATTATTCTGGATTTAAAGGCAGAAGAATATTTAAAATAGTATGGTTTCAGAAGCATCATTGTAACAGAGCAATTTCAAAAGATTCAGTTGCTAAATTTGACTTCATAGTCCCTTTGCAGATCAGTTATTTAGATTTAAGAAGAGAAGGGAATCATGTGCTGTTATCTCTGTGGCCATTCTTCTCACACAAAGAAAATGAGAGAACAATAAAATAAGACTAAGAAATCATTCTTCCAATGATTGTCATTGAACTGTTACATTAGTAAACATTCACAGTATGAAGTCTCTCTCAATCTCCAGCATATAAAGTAGTGCAAAGGAAAAGGAAAAAAAAAAAAAGAAAGAAAGAAAATTCCAGTTCTGTTATCTGTGAACAAAACTTGTTACATTTTCTCTGATTTCATTTCTTCCATCATTGTTAGGCATTTGCCGTCACATCTCCCCAGAATTAATAATAAAATATAATCAATTTCTAAAGGCCCCTGCAGCCTTTTTAAAAGTTAATTTCCAGTTAAAAATAAACTTTAATTAAATCCAAGATAAAATTGTAACCTATCGTCTATTAAATAATCCACTTTCTTTTTTTTCTACATAGTAATTCTTACAACTTTTAAAAAACAACAGCTATGGAATCCAAAGACATGAAATGCTATTAAAGCACTGATAAATGACTGCTCAAATTCATTAGGTCTTACATAGTAAATACTTCAAAATGCCAACTTTTCCCATCACTGCACGATTACTAACATCGTTGACAATTTACTTACACATACACACACACACACAGTACTCACACACACACAAACACACACATACACATTCTCTCCACAGAACCATCTTTACTTTTAACACCTCCTCCAGTTAATGTGCAAAATTCTTGCATTCTAATAAAAAATATAAAGATAGATTTGCTCCTATTTAAGCCTCCCTCTTCTCCAAGATGTATCATTTGTTTGATATGTAATACAAGTTTAGTAACAATTATGCCATGTATAACCATTAAATGGCGTACTACTGTATGCATTGGATTCATTTGCATATACCATTTTCATAACTGCACTCTCTATGCATAAATATATTTGGAGATGCTGGGACTGGGGGGAGGGGTAGTGGCGGGTGGCGAAGGAGAGTCACACGTCGGTCTCCACTGCCTTCACGCTAGAACAGTTGTTTTTATCTGTCTCACTGTCATCCCCCTTTCCCTGACACTTCTCCTTTGCACACAGAGATTCTTTAACCCCTTCCTCCATCTCTAGATACTCCGACTTGTCCCCCAGGGAAGAAGAAGTAGAGCTCCGAAATTTCTTCAGCAAATTAGAAGGGAGGTACGGGCAACCGACTGCATTCTGTGTCAGCTGTGTCTGTTCCTCATTTTCAGTCTCTCTGTGGTAGAAATAGTTAAAGTTAGAGACAATCACTGGCACTGGCAAAGCAATGGTTAAGACGCCTGCAATGGCACACAGAGACCCTACGATCTTGCCCCCCACAGTGATGGGCTTCATGTCCCCGTAGCCCACAGTTGTCATGGTCACCACGGCCCACCAAAATGCATCTGGGATGCTTTGGAAATGGGTAGTCGGTTCATCCGCCTCCGCGAAATACACAGCACTGGAAAAGAGGATGACCCCAATGAAGAGGAAAAAGATCAGAAGGCCCAGTTCCCGCATGCTGGCTCGGAGGGTGTGGCCCAGGATCTGCAGGCCCTTGGAGTGCCTGGAGAGTTTGAAGATCCGGAATACTCGGACCAGACGGATGATCCTGAGGATGGCGAAGGACATGGCCTGCTGCTGCTGACCGTTGCCACCCCCCTGCTGCTGGGCCAGATCCGTGCCCAGCGTGATGAAGTAAGGCAAAATGGAGACAATGTCAATGATGTTCATGATGTTTTTGAAGAAGAGGGCTTGGCTGGGACAAGCAAAGCAGCGAACCACAAACTCAAAGGAGAACCACACAATACAGACCGTCTCCACAATGAAGAAGGGGTCGTTGAATATCGTGTGCCCTGAGTTCTCTGGGTGGGGGGCCGAGGTGTCGTTCAACAGCCCACTGTGCCCGCCTGTGCTCAGTGCCGTGATAAGATCCCTGTCGTCCCTAAACTCTGGCAAGGTTTCCAGGCAGAAGATGACGATGGAGATGAGGATGACCAGGACCGAGACGATAGCTATGCCCCTCGCTGGACTGGAGCTCTCTGGATACTCAAAGAGCAGCCAAACCTGCTTTTTAAATTCATTCTCTGGCAAGGCCCTGTCCTCCTCCTCTCTCACAAAGCCCTCATCCTCCCGAAACTTGAGCAGGGCCTCCTCCCCCAACTGGTAGAACTTCACCTCCTCTGTGAAGATATCAAAGGGGACGTTGACGGGCCTCTTCAGGCGGCCCCCTGACTGGTAATAGTATAAGATGGCATCAAAGCTAGGCCTGTTCCTGTCAAAAAAATACTCGTTACGCAGAGGGTCGAAATACTGAGTCCTCTTCTCAGGGTCCCCCAGCAAAGTCTCGGGGAACTGGGCCAGGGTTTTCATCTGGGTCTCAAAGCGCAGGCCCGAGACGTTGATCACCACGCGTTCGCAGCAGTCGCTGTAGCGGACCGAGCTGTAGCCGCCACCGCCGCCCGCATCGTCCTGGGGCAGCAGGTCGGTGTAGGAACACTCATCGCCGCGGTCATCCTCGCTGCAGCGGAACCTTCCCTCCTCCTGCTCTGCCTCCCCTTCCTCCTCGTCCTCCTCCTCTTCCTCCTCTTCCTCCTCCTCCTCACTCAGATCCCGCAGGATCTTCTCCTCGGAGCCACTGGGCATCAGGTCGGAGCAGTGAGGGAAGCTGCTCTGCCGGTGGTGGACTTTCTTCTTCTCGGGCGGCTGTCGCCTCCTCCTCCTACTTCCCCGGCCGCTCTGAGGGTCTTGGGAGGTGCAGGCCCCACGCAACTGGTGGTGGTGGTGATGGTGGGCGCCTCCTCCAGACCCCCCGCCGCCTTCCACAGCAGCTGTGGCCGCGGCGACAGCAGCCGCCGCAGCCGCCCTCGAGTGAGCCAGCCTCTCGCGCTCCCGGGCCCGGGCCTGCGCGGCATAACCGTAAGGCATGTGACTGTTGCACCCTGAGCTCTCCGCACTCACCATTGCAACCTCCATGGTGGTGGTTTGGGGGAAATGGCTGGATCCAGTTGGAGGAAAAGAAGAAAGAAAAATAGGGCAGCTTCTTTTCTCACCAAATTAAGGTAAGTTTGGAACCCTTAAGCAGATTGCTTGGAAGACTAAGGATATTTTCAGTCCAACTTTGCATTTTCTGTTTTTAAATCAGCACACCCCATGCTCTCTCTTCCCAGGGATTCAGTGTTGCTCTCCAGAGCTTGGTTCCTCCAGAGAAACAGCCTGGCACTTTCAAGCCTAAGTCAGAAAATGTTGGGGTCTCCCAAACACTTATTTTGGGGGGGGATGTTCAAAGCGGGAAATAACGTCTAGAATGTGGTGTTGATGCTGCGAGATTTAAAGGCAGCAAGTATCCAACAGCCAGCAGTCGTGCCTAGAAAATGGAATATATTTTTCTGCCATGGAAATTGTCCAGAGCTCAGTCCATCAAATTTAAATAAAATGCAAATAAGCCTTTAAGTCTTAGCACTTGCCTTCTAGTGATGGCTTGACCCATGTTAACATGTGACTTGAAGTATGTCCAGACATTGCCACTCAAAGCCTATCAGGATGATTCTCCAGGCTTTCCCCTTAAATTCATCACTGGCTTCCTGGACCCAGGGGCAATGCCGAGCTAGCTTTAGAGGCAAAGACCTTGGGAGGTAGAGAAGGTGCAAGATGAGGTGTCAGTGGGGGCAAGCCCAGCTCTGAGGTCTCCATAGAAATCAAGGAAATGCAGAGCATCCTTCAGCTAAAATCATGCAGAAGAAGCCACTTCACCTGAAAAAGGAGGGGAAACAAGCATAGGAGAAAAATAAAAAGAAGAATCAAATAATAAAGAGCAAACTGAGTGTTTCCTTCACATATACTTTTTTCTCCTGTCCTCAAGCAAGCAAGCCATTATATAAAGCACCAAAGCGACTATAAATTTCCAAGGAGTAGTATGGGGCAGCTTGTTAAATCTCCTTCTCACTAAACATCCTTCTTTCCTTCTTCTTTGGATATATTTCAGCACTGTCTACTTTTGTGGCAACTCAATTGTTTTTTCCTCTCTCCACTCTTGACCCATATGGCTCTTCCTTCAATCCACCTTTTCACTAATGCCAGGTCTTAATTCTCACTGTCACTCTCTTCATTCCACAATAACAATGCTGTCACTTTACAGCTGCTTCCATCATTCATTGATCTCAAGGCATTTTTTTCAATTTCCACATAAAATATTTCTGAATTTAGTGGTCGTCCACCCCTCTCTGTCTTGATTCAGGATTAGAGAAGTCGGAAAAAACAGTTTTCTTTAATCCAGGTTCCACCACTTAAACAATCTTCAATCACCTCATCTACAAAGTGTAGATAATAATACAACCTCCCCCCATCCCACTTTTGAGAGGATAAATGAGATAACTGATGTTGACAGAACACCACAGTGCCTTGTACATAAGGAATATCAATAAAGGCTGGCGGTTATTAACAACATAATAACATTTTATGGTCAATCTACCCACCCCCAAATGCGTATGTCCTCATAGCTTTGTCTAAGTAGGGGAAGGGCAGAACGTGAGGACATCCAGGACACTTTGAGACTCACCAATGGCCTGTATTATGTTGGCACTCCCTGACTCGCTAAAGCATGTCCCTGTTGTTGTTTTTCTGTTCCCCTGACTCCAGAACACTCCATACTGCCCACAGCCTAGGAGCTTATCCCAGTTTCCATTTCTCTAATAATCATCCTCTCTCCTTGCAGTTCCCTATGTTCACCTTGATGCTTCCTCCTACACTGCTCAAAGGACTATCTCCTCATGGTTCAAATCCCAGTTTGTGTGCACTTTGTTTTCAGCCTATGATACTTTCTTCCCTATAATTTAACCATAGTTCCCATCCCCCAAATTCCCCTCTCTTTTCCTTCCCTCCCCCACCTCACCCCGTTTATTTCCAATCTGCCACTTCCTGATCACATCTTCCTTGCAGCCCTCCTCTGTCCCCACTGTCACTTAGTATTCCTGACCTTTCTTCTTCCTTAGTTTGCTCTCCGTAGGTCCAACTAACTCATCTCCTCTGCCAGGACGTGTAAATGCTCCTGCCCCAATCTTGCTTCTCCTGTCTCCTCTTGCTTCTTCCGTTCACTCTGTCCAACAGGACTTCCAAGAATGCAGAGAGTGGCCAAGAGAACTGGGGAAGATAACGACAGCCAGAATTCAGGGCACCTACCAGCCTCTATTACCGGAAGCACTTGAAGCCATTAGCAGGACCTAGTGCTTGACCACCTGCTGCTCCTTGCTGAATCGTGTCAGCCTAGAAGCCTAAATACACCTGGGTTTTATCAAGTGACAAGCAGGGAAGTGGCAAGCAAAGGTCTTCCCAATCACACATTCTAATGTGATCATACACATTCTCCCAGGGCAAGAGGTGAGCCTGACTGGGGACACAAAACCCAGAAAATACACCTCTGAGGGTTTTTGGAATGACATCCCCTTCCTTTGCCTGACTCCTAACATCATCTCATACTCTGAAATGTTCACTCTCACAAGGTTTCCAAATCTCTGTCTTCACTGTGGAGGGTCAGGCCAACATCCTTTAAAGACTTTCACACAAGCCAAATTGCCTGAGAGTTTGCTCAGTTTCTTCCCCAACCCCTCAAAGCAGTTATAATACACTATTTAAATAAAGCCCCAGTGTAACCAAAGTGCCTGCAAATTTGTATACTACGCACACCCCCTCTTCCACCCAACTGACTCCCAGAAGGTCACCAGTTAGAGGGTCTTCTAATTCACAATCAACTCTTCAGAAGAGCTAGACTTGCCCTCTTCACACCAAATAATTTCCTATTTACTTATTTACTTATTCATTTATTTGGGTTTGTTCATTTTGGTTTAACTCCCTCCCCCACTGTACAAAAAGCAAATCACATTCCTTCTAATTTGTTTCCAGTTACCTCACTATCCCTGATCTTAGAAGAAGAGGAGGACATAAAAAGGGAGGGAGAGAGTGAAGAAAAAAAGAAAAGAGAGAGAAAAAGAGGAAAAAATCCAACCAGCAAATCAGACTAGTTTAAAATCTCTCTTCCTTCTCAACTCAAGGTATTCATGTTAGGAGAATCTATTCGAGTCAACTCTCGGGAGACTTTATGGGGGAGACCTTCACAGGGTAATGTCCCTTCCTTTTAAACACCACCAACTAATAGGACTTTGCTGACTACCTATTCCCCAATCCCTGTGCCCCCAAACAAGAGCCAAGCATCCCGCCCCCCCTCGCTCCCCCCCCCCAACAAGGCTGTTTTCATCTCTCAGTGCTAATTCCTGCAACTGTTTTAGGGTGGTACCTGAAGCTTATCAGAGAGAGAAAAGGAGAAAGAGAAGACTAATAGAGAGAGAATTCCAAGGGCCAATACCGTGAGAAATATACACTTCAACGCACGCCATTTATACAGTCCCTATGTGTTGCTCAAATGCTCAGAAAATGCACGCAAACCCAAATGTTGGGAGAAGCAGCAATTTAAACCCGTTCACCAGCTGTTCCCAAAGAAACGGAACCAGTGAGTCTGGGATGAGGCAAAACGATGCTAAATCTAAACCCCACCTCGTTGGGAAGCGACATCTTTAATCGCGCCCTTGCCTCCAGACCTAGGTTCCCGCTCGGGCACATTAAGCAGGGCGCACGCACCCCATCCCTTGGGTTGGGAAAATAACAACTGTTGGCCCCCCAGAAAGCCGCACAGCATCTGCACCTCCCTTCTCCCACCTCCTGGTTTATTTTTAACCGCCTTCCATTCATGCCCTTCTGTCACATTCTCGATATTATTTATCCCTCAAATGTCCACTGTTTCTTAACAGCCAAAAGAGTAGAGGAAAGATAAGAGAGGTATCATACTTACCATTCCCAGGCGGGGTGCAAAATAAAAATAAAGAAAATCCCCGGTTGGCTTTTTTCCCCCCTCAAGCTGCAACAGCTGGAGGAGGGGAAGAATGATCTTGGGGGTGGAAGGAATCACTCCGGTGTGGCAGGTGGAGGCTCCAAAATATCCACGGAACAAGTTCTATTGCCTGGCCAGCGGGGGTGCACAGAATCCTCGCTGCTGGAGCCCGGGGGTGGGGATCGGGGCTGCCCCACGGAGGACCCCAAGACTCCTGGTTCCTCGGGAGTTCAGCACAGAAGGGCTCGACGGGGGAAGAAAGTCAAGGTTCCCCAGAAAAAGAAACAAAATCCTAGACAGCAGCGATCACTTGTTAATCCCGAATTCCTCCAATATCCTTCCCTCTCCCTCTCTCGCTGGCTGCAGAAGCAGCACACGCCTCCCCTGGCCGGGAGCGCGCGCCGGCCGGGGGCGGGGCCAGGGCCGTCCGAGGGTGTGGCGTTCACGGCGGTCACCGGGGGCGCCTCCCGGCGCGGCGAGGCGGGCGCAGTCACGACGCCGTGACTGCCGGCCCCCCGGCTGCGGCCTCCCGACAACGAGGCTCCTGGGAGCCAGAGGGAACCATTCCAGGATCCCCTGGCTTGCGCCCCCAGAGGCAAGGAGCTAATCCCGGAGAGAGAGGTGTCCCCTTTGGAGCTGAAATGGGGTCCCGACGGCAGAGCAGGAACGCCAAGAGAGGCTGGAAGGGGTGACTTCGACGGCAGGTCCAGTCTCGACCGCAGGGTGCTTCTGGGCGTCTTCTCCTCTCCCCGACCCGCTTTCTCTGCATCTCCCCCGGCACCCCACCCACCAGCCCCGGCACCATAACGGGTTTGTGGGTTTGGGAGCCCGGGTGCATCTCTGCGAGGCCGCCAGCCCGGAGCTCTCCAGTCGTCTGCTAGCGCGCCCAGGCCCCTCGGCCTCCGCCTCCCTTGTAGAGAGAGAGTTTGCCGGCCTCAAGTCGGGGGTCGGGCCTCCCAGGAGCGGAGGAGACCGACTTTACGAAGGTGTCCGACCCCTGGGAGGGAAGGGGGCCCAGGCTTAGGGCTGCGCAGGGAGGCTAAGGTCCGAGTTAGGAGAGAGTCGGGGCGCTAGGAGCAGGTTGCAAGTCCGCCCCGGGGGCGGGGGGCTTTGGAAGAGTGGGAGGAACCCTCGGCGAACCTGTTGCTCCAAAAAGAAATACGATTTGGCGAGAGGTTTGGCTCCCGGGAGGTCTCTAACGTAGTGGTCGGATCTCCAGTGCCACCCACCTCCATAAAACAACAAAAACCGCACTTCCCCAAGCCCCACCCCCACCCCCCGCGCCGTGGGCAGGCGAGTGCGCTAGCAGCGGCGTCCTCACCCCGGTGGACTCTCGCACTGCTTACTAGCTGGCTGGCGTGTGAAATGCCCCTGGACGTCGATGTAAATATGCAATTCTCACAAATATGCCAAAAGAAGTGGGAAGTCAGAATTTACACACACACACACACACACACCCTGAGCTCAGATGGCGTCGGGGCTCCGGGCACCTCTCCCGGCTCCCTCTCTGATGGGCCAAGCAGGCAGTGGCGGCATGCGCCCGGACTGCTGGAGCAAACTCGACCTTGGGGGGGGCAGTTGGCGCCAAGGCAGCCACTGTCGTCCTCAGCTGGCAGCTTTGTTCGAGGGCCCTACTGGGCCTCCTCCTTTTGTGGTGCTCTATTAATTATTAAGAGAAATATTCCCGAGCTGAATTATAGATATTCCCTGTGCTCACTCACCTAACCGCTGCTGGCTTGGCGAAGGACAACAGGAGGGCTGATTTTCGTTCCTGTTTGATTTTTGTTTGGGGGGGGAGAGATCTTTTTAAATAACTAAAAAATTTGCATTGTAATCGGTGAAAAGGAAAAAAAAAATTTAAACTGGCATGGGGTCTGGTTTTCCTAACTTCTTCCAGTTAGTGACAAAAGTTAGAACCTTTGTCCTGAATGAATTTATCTGTGATTCTCTGGCCTCAACTGCAGGTGGAGGAACTGAGAGAAAGATGGCATCCACACCAGCTCTAGAGAGGCTCTGTCTCAATTCATGCCCCACTATAATCCATTTCTGAAAGTAGGGAGAGTGGATTTCTCCAAAAGTAAAAAACATCCCGTGTACTGGCCCCAGATCCTCTCTGTACTGCCACAATGTGTAGTAGTCACTGTGCAGTTTCATACATGCCAAAAGCAGATGGTTGAGTTTATTGTTGTCTCATCAGAAGGATGTTTCTTGGGATGGTAGAAGGCAGGGCTGAGAGTACAGGATCTTGGGACTAGTTTCCCAAAAGCAATTTGTGAGATCAGTTGGAATCAACTGTGGAAATACTTTCAGGGAGATGAAAACTGAGATGGAATGATACACAAAAGACAGGTATATTGAAGCTTGGATATTTTAATTGGATCATGTTAAAACTTTATGAATTATGCTTCCATAATATGCTTCCATTTACTGTTTGTTCCTATCACAGCCCAGAGAATTTTAAACTTTAAAATGCCTGAGGTCTCTATAAATATTTACACTTCTTAGGTATTAGGAATCTGAATAACTAAAGCACCACAGCAAGAACACAGCTGAGGAAAAACCACTTTCATGAAGATGTTCATTCAGGTCATACAAGATATAGTTACTGAGAACTTGATCAAGGCTGGTAACACTCTTTTGAGTGCCCACCTAGCAGCTCTCTGGCTCTCTGCTAAATACTTTGCATACATATTGTTTAATTTTATCTGCATAAATAAAACACTTTATGTGATAGGGATTATTATTATCACTATTTTATAGAGAAGGAAATTGAGGCTTATGATGGTTAATGAACTTGCCCCAAAGTTACATAGCTAATTATTTAGCAGAACTGGGCCTTTAACAGCTGATGCAGCAATGTGGACAATCCCCATGCTAGTGATGATAATGCCATGTGGTCTAATGCCCATCTGTCCTCACAAACTACTGGCTGTTACAGATACAGAGGCAGTTCAGGAAACAAGGGGGTATGTGATTTGATGGAGGTATGAGAAACGTGTTCCTGGGATGCAATGAATGGAGTAGCATCTAATTTGGGGGAAGCAAGCAAGGATTGACAAAGAAAGGGGAAATGTGTCTAAGGAATGTGAGAACTGGAGTGGCTGCCGTAAAGAATACACGGGCATGTGGCACTGGCATGGACGGAATAACTGAAACCTGAGACGTAGGCGGTCCCCAATTGGGAAGAGCATGCTCCTGACCCAGGCTTCCCCCCATTCCCAAACACACACACACACACACACACACACACACACACACACACACACACA
>NW_006796751.1:63604-64383 GCF_000442215.2 Lipotes vexillifer | reverse complement strand
CACACACACACACACACACACACACACACACACACACACACACACACACACACACACACCTCTTTGAACTTTAAAAGAATTTCTTTATAAAGCAAACAAGAAACATTCCATTTCTCTTCCTGAAATTCTCTTAAGGATTCCTAGAAAGTCCCACAGATAAACAGTAGCAGAAAGATTCTTTGCTGTGACCAACAAAAATCTACCTTGTCTCAGTTTCAAACTGTTTTCTTTGGAGAGGAAAAAATTATTTTCTTGCCTTTCTTAATCATCAACTAGTCAAAATTCTTCAAGCACCCTACACCCAAATATACCTAATACCACAAATAATTTCTCCCTGGCTTTGAATTCTCTCAGTGGTAATACAAATATTCCAGACCACACTATGAAGCTTACGCAAAGGGCAGCAGATCTTCCTTTGTACAAAGCAGATAGAAGGCCCTGTGGGATACAAACTAAGTCCATTATAAATGTTTTTGTTCTCTTTGGGGACCATGGTCTCCAGTGAATTGCAGCATTCTGTTTACTTCACCTCTCTCTCCCCCAGAAGTCCACAACACCTCCCTGAATACAGGCAGTGTATCCCGAGCAACCAGCGCAATACCTGACCCAGAGCAGGCATTCGATAAGAATGTACTAAAATGAATGAATAATGGAAGAGGCTTCCATTTGCCAAGAAAGCTCAGTGAATGTGTTGGGAGAAAACCCAGAGAAGATTGCTTTTTTACCTGCTTACCCCAGACTCTCAGCTATCAGCCTTTTAAAGTTCTGAAGGGATGTGA
>NW_006796751.1:14285-63594 GCF_000442215.2 Lipotes vexillifer | reverse complement strand
GGAAAGAGTTCTGGGGCACTTGATTCCATGCTTCCCATTCCCTAATGTATGGATGCAGATGTTCTGAGCAGCCCATAATTCCTTATGAAATGTGAGTCACTCAGCTAGTTTTTCCTTGTAGATGGATTTTTCAGTGACCTTTCACCACACCACCCTGCATTCTGTTTTATGCATACCAGTACTAGTCAGGACTTAAGACCTCAGAACAGCATAATCACTTCTCATTAAATGAGGAAACATCAGTCCTGGAGAGAAAGACTAACCACTCACTTCCTGACTCTCTGACCACAGCTCTGTGTAGGTACAATGGGGAGTAAGACAGCTACTCTCTGCCCTGGATGGACACCTGCGGTCTAGGGGGTGAGAGATGCATCAACACACCCATGTGGTTAGGGTCTGATAGAAGTCACACAAGGAGCAGAGAGAAGCAGCATTAACTGCGGTTAGAAAGGTCCTCAAGCCAGAAGGAGCCACGGGTCAAAGGCTTACTGAATAAGAATGGCAAGAATGAGTGTAAGAATAATCAAAGAGAAGCAGAGGATCCGACATGGAATGGGAATGGGAAGCAGTGAGTGTGGACTTAGATAGGCCACGCTCAAGAGTCTGAACTACGGTCTGTGACAAAACACTGCATGAAAGGATTCTCAACCCTTTTTCCACCTCTACACACAGGACAGATGTGGTTCACACCCATGACACACTCCCCTGGGCAAACACAGATAGGCAGCTGCAGCATCCACTAAATAGACTGAGTTGCAGGCATTTCCAGGCTTCTTGGCTATAATGGCATCTTTCTCCTCCATCTATGAATGCATCTGAGAAGCTAAGTGAGTGAAATTGAGTTGGCAGAACCTTAAATCATCTCAGATTTAGATTTCTGAATGCAAATCAATCAAAAATGTCCTTCGTTAACTGAAGTAACTCAGAATTTGCAATGTGACACTGCTATTGAGATCCACCCTGTCAGATCCAGTAGTTCCTCTGGTCCAGGATCCCCTGTGGATACCAAAATCTGAAGTTACTCAAAGCCATTAATATAAAAATGGCATAGTATGGTCAGCTCTCCATATCTGCGGGTTCTGCACCCACAGATTGGTTGGTTGACTGCATGGATGCAGAACCAGTGGGTACTGAGGGCCAACTGTACACTATAACAAGGTGAAGTGGATTCATTCTTTTAGCTCTTTGTTATGCTTTCCTTATATGTGGTTAGAATATACAGCAGTTATGGAGACTCACTTAAAATGAAATATCCACCTTGGTGCAGATAAAAATCACCCACATCCTTGTGTGCGGGCACCAATCAATCAGGTGCAAACTTGGGGCAGAGATGAATAGAAGAAGCTTTAGGTGTGGAATAGTTTTCAGTCCCTACAGAAATTACCACCACTGTGCCTTCCATATTAACTCCTAATAATTTATGTCAAGGAGCTTTTCCCGTATAAGTAAATGTGGGCCTTTTTATAAAAATAAGAGGTCATGGTATACTTCCTGCCAACAATGTGTTCCAGACTCTGAAAGTCCCTTTAAATATGGTCAATGACCATGGTACAGGCTGGATTCTACTCTTTCAAGAGTTGGCTGCTTTGCCATCTTCCCCATTTTGATTGTGATCAGTACCTTTCGCCCCCTAGAACAGACATCACCAAGGCTTAAAACAGGCCTTTGCTCTAAAGCCTAAGAATGTTAATGCCTCCTCCAGGCTGCCAACACCCATCACAGTCCTGACCATCTCTCCTTCATCAGACCAACATTACTTCTGATTTGGTTAAGTACTATAAAGACTTTGTCCAGCACATGCTTTCCAAAACAAGGGTCATAGTTGTAGGAAGGATGCTCTCATGTAGAAGAAATTTGTAGTAGAGGTCAGATCAGTTAAGAAATATACCCCAAATTATGTCTGCTCTTTGCTCACTTTTCTCCACTCCTGGCTAAGAGAGAAACACAATTCTGGGGATTAGCCAACTGATATACAGTCGACCCTTGAAAGACACAAGGGTTGGGGCACCAACCCTCTGCACAGTCAAAAATCCGAGTATAATTTATAGTCATTCCTCCCTCTCTGCAGTTGAGCTTTCATGAATTCAACCAACCAACTACAGCGTATTGGAAAAAAATTCTTGCGTAAGTGAACCTGCACAATTCAAACCCATGTTGTTCAAAGGTCAACTGTATTTTAGAACCAAAAGCACAAACAAACAAAGCTGAGAGTATGAGTGTCTAGGTTGTTAACTTATGGTTTCTCATCACTGGTTGCTGAGAACAACACATCAGCTATGAAGTTTTATATACACTAGAAGCCCCTCTAATTTATCTCTCAGTCAACCTTACAAATCAGCTCTTATTCTGAATAAACACAGAGAACATAGGCTGACAGCCCCAAAGTTCACACAGGAGTACAAAAACTGACAGTCTTCTTTAGATGGTTTTTCAGAATGAGTCCTTTTCTGAATTCATATATAGATTTGAACTTGAAAGTAAATTACAATGAAATTCTAATGATTTACAATAGCCCTGGGGGTGGGGGGGAAATAAACATTTGACTAAAGCAATTACTCTTGGACTGCTTGCAGGGCTGGAGCAGAGATCAGATGCTGGGGTTATAAGATTGTCTCTCCAGCTTTCTGGTTGCAGAACCTCCTGCAAGACACTTAACCCTTGTGAATCTCAGTTTCCTTATCTATAAAAAGGGGAACTGTACTATCAGTCCTCTTTTACAAGATCATGAGTGTAGATCACATAAGAAAATGTAAGAAAACTGTTCTACAACCATAAAAATACAACATAAATAGAAGACATTATTTTAAAGTAATAATCATCTGCTATGGACTGAATGTTTGTGCACCTCCCCACCCCCCAAATTCATATGTTCAAGCTGTAAACTCCAATGTGATGGTGTTTGGAGATGGGGCCTTTGGGAAGTAATTAGAGTTAGATGAGGTCATAAGGATGGGGCCTTCATAAGGGGATTGGTGCCCTTATAAGAAAGAGACACCAGAGAGAGATATTAATCTCTCTTTCTCTCTCTTTCTCTCTCACTCTCTCAGAAAGATGGTGGCTGCCTACAAGCCCAGAGAAGAGGCCTCAGAATGAACCCTACCTTGCCAGCACCTTGATCTTAGGCTTTCCAGCACCCAGACTGTAAGAAAATAAACTCCTGTTGTTTAAGCCACCCAGTCTATGGTATTTTTTTTATGGCAGCCTTAACTGATTAAGACATCATCAAAACTTGATAACAGATATTTAACCTGTCTTTCCTAGCAAACTTCACTATGGTAATAGAAACTGGTACCTGAAACTCAGCAACATGTTGAGTAAGAAATGATCCTTACAGGTTTTCTTTCAAGGAATGGAAAGATTTGTAATCAACTTGCCAGTTGTTAACATGGTAGTAAAATTTTATTAGGGCTTCATAATCTAAAACTCACTCTAAACCAATTTGGAATTTGGGGCAGTTTTTCTTGTAAAATGGCTATAGATGACATTAGCTTGAATATCCTGAATGTTGTTAACAGTATTAACTGTTCATTAATTCAAGAGAATTTTACTGAGCACCTCCTTTATCTCAGGCATCAGTCTAAGCACAAAGCAGTAGCGATAAACAAAGACAAAGCCCCTGCTCTTAAAAAGATAAGCAGGACTTCCCTGGTGGTGCAGTGGTTAAGAATCCGCCTGCCAATGCAGGGGACATGGGTTTGAGCCCTGGCCTGGGAAGATCTTACACGCTGCAGAGCAACTACTGAGCCTGCACTCTAGAGCCCACGAGCCATAGCTACTGAGCCCGCGTGCCACAACAACTGAAGCCCTCGCGCCTAGAGCCCGTGCTCTGCAACAAGAGAAGCCACTGCAATGAGAAGCCTGCACACTGCAATGAAGAGTAGCCCAGGCTTACCGCAACTAGAGAAAGCCTGTGCACAGCAACGAAGACCCAACACAGCCAAAAGTTAATTTGATTTTTAAAAAAAAGATAAGCAAAGTTATTTCACACAACATTAACTGTTGTGAGGAAAATAATATACAGTAATAGAGTGTCAGGAAAAAGGTTTTCAACTTCAGTTGGCTAACTACAGAGAAAGTGACATTTGGACTGAGGCCTACATGACAAGAAAGCCTGCCATGTGAAGACTTAGGGCAGAGAAAAGAAAAACTGTTAGAAGAGGTCTGAACAGATGTGGTCTAAAAACTGAAAATGTCAGACAAGGGTAGCTAGAAAGCAAAGGCTTTCCCATAAGGAGTCTAGTGAACAGACAGAATCTAATGCACGAGAGTCCTAATACGATTTAATTCTACATACCACCACCTAAACATTTTAAGTTGGGATCATGGAAGTGCATCTCCCTCCTTCCTTTCTCAGACCCCAATTTCAGGCTTAGTCACTCTTGTAAGTATCTGAGAATAGATAGGAAGGAGCCTTCCTAGGGGGTTAGAGAGGTAGTCCTGGACAGAGGGAAGAGTTCACAGTTCTACATCAGAAAACCGCTCACATGTACATAAGAGGTGATGATTGCTATCCCCAGGTGTCCTGAGTTGTAAATGTAGTTCCCAGATTTCTCTTCCTGGTCTAGTGCCGCCTATTCTCTAAAAGGCAGGATGTGCTGTCTCTGTTACGACTTCTGTTTTGTTAACAGTTCTTTTCATAGCAAGGAATAGAAAGCAATTCAAGCTAGCTCATAAACAGTCGGCTTACAGTAAGGTTATTGTCAGATCTTACAGGAGTCCACAAAAGAGCTGAAGAACTCTTTCTCAGTAATGAGTCTGCTTTCCCATAATGTCTCCATACATGTGGCCCCACAATGGCTGAGTTAGCCCCACTGTTACACAGTCTTTCAGTTTAAAGGTCCTTCACATGCTCTACAATATCTAAAAGGAGGAATCTGATCAATTTAGCTCAACTTTTTAACCAAGCCAATCAAGTCACAAATTACCAGATTAACTGGTCAAGCCACCAATGTCCTAAAGGGAAGTTCACTCATCTGAGTCTGTAGCTAGAATGAAATTTTCTGAACAGGGGCCAATACAAGTAAGTCCAGCTCACTAATTCTAATAGCAACATGTCAGGTTGTTTTAAGATCTTGGGAAACCCTTGCTATTCTTACTTATAGAGGATCTTCCTGGCATCATATCTAGCATACTTTAAATGCTTACACATTCCACGTTAGAGATTATGCAATCTATTTTACAGTTGAGTTGCAACTGACTAGTGGACAGTATTACACGGAAATTTTGCAGTATTTTAAGTTTTTTCTGTATTTCAGAGTTAATTTTAAGAGTGTAGACATTTCATAGCCTCCTGAAAAGCTTACAGGCACACAGGCATGGCCCAGAAACAAAACATAATCCCTGAACAAAGAAATAGCTCCTTGATTACTGTCAAGTACTTAAGAGTCTTGGCTTTTAAGGCATTATTAAATAATCACATTTTTGGCTGATAAACTCTGGATGACAGATATCCTCACTTACCTGTTTATTTGTCTGCATGTGAATATGTGCTGACATATGTGAATGCATCCTGTGTTTATGTTGTCTTCTATGTTGTGTGTAAGCTATAATGGGAAAGCTAATTATTAAACTCTGCAAATACAGCCAGAGGCTACTGTGAGCGATGCAGCCAAAAAAAATCTAAAAGTAACTATGTAATAAATAACCATTTGCAGATGGGAATTGTTCGTGCGGTTTTCTAAACAATAGCAGGTTTCTTTAAGGCATTACGGAATTTTTCCTGATGTTTTACTAGGTGCACTAAATCTTCCATGCCTAAAGACAGATAATTTGAATAAGACTGTGATAAAATTGACTGGATCCAAATTAAAGTTATTTTTAGGACAATACTGAAAGCAATAGAAAATTGCTTTATTCTTAGAATAGATTCATACATGCATATTCTCCTGTGTTAGTTAAAAGCACCAAGAGAGTCATTTCTGAGAGGCAGAGCATTCCAGCAATTATCTTAGAATACTACATTGCCAAAAATGTAAAGACCACTCTTCAAAATAATATCTTGATTGCTTAGTGTTTTATTTCTTCAGGTTCACTCAGAAAAAAAAAAATTTTAAAAAGGAGACTAAATTAGAGCTTAAAAGTTATAGGAATATGTTGCAGAAATATTTAAGTGAGAAAGCCACAAAGTGTACCGCAAGAGACTTACTGAAAAATGCAAGACAATTGGGTGTTTCTTAGCAGGGGTGATATACCAAATTTTATAAGCAATTAAAATAATGTTAAATAATTTCCAAAATTTAAAATCAACTTACAGAAGAGTGGGCTTGACATGTGATAATCTGAGATGTTTTCTTCTACCTGGGACCAAAGGATTTGGTGCAGCCTTTCAAGACAGCTCTGGTTCATACAATCTTCTGCCACCACTAATGTATATGTGGTTAGTGGTCTAGTCATGTGCCTCAAACTTAGCTCAACAGAGTCCCTGTACTAATAATATGTTTAATAACTATTAATTTTCCTGCTCAAGACAGAGCATCTCCATCAAATGATGAACTTTGGCTGCAGTTTCAAACTTAAAGAAAAAATATACTATATTCTCCTCTTTAACTCATGGGAAGTTATTAAATATTTCATTCCTAAGTTGAATGTGATATATGCAAAGGATAATTTGACTTGTTTACGGTGATATACAGATTACAAGTTAAGACACAGCCTCTAAAACCAGCAAATCTCCATCCATTACTAGATGTATGACCTTGATTAGGTTTCTTAAGTTTTCTAAATGGAATGTTCTCAACCACAAAGCGAGAACAATGATACATACTTGATAAGGTTGTTGTAAGAACTGAAGGAGACAAATTATGTGAAAGACAAAATGCACAGGACAACTGAGGAGACGATTAATTCGAGCCATTACAATGTGGAGATTATTCATTAATGAGGAGAGTCTCAAATAAAAGGAAGGGGGCTGGGGGTTTTATAGAAGCAGAAGCAGATAAACAAAGGACTCATCCTAGAATCCTTTAGGGGTCATAAGGAAAGACAGAGGTGAGTCTTACCCTGTAATATGGAAATAGAATTAAAATCTATCTGTATATTATACTTAATGCTGATAAATCAGAGAAAACATAGCTGTTTTTATTAAACAAAAAAAATATTAAACAATTCTCATTTGCCAAAGATTTACCTAAATTATGTGAGCTTGAAATCATAAAGCATTTCTGATTTGGTTTCTGTAAGGATACTTTTAAAATTTGGCACATTGAAAATCTTAATAGTTCAACTTCCTTAATTCCTGGGAATTTTAGGAATATTCAACTTAAATATGCAATAATTTACCTCTAAGCCAATCAGAATAGAACGCCTTAAGGAGCTCTTTAAGGTTGAATCAAATTTGGTAGTTCCATCTGGAGGTAGGAAGTATTACACACTCACACAATGAGATTGGTAAAGGCCTTTCTGAATAACACATAAATACACAGAAGGAGAGAAAGCTTACGACTTCAATTCTAAAATTTCTGTCATGGGTCAAGCATAAACATAGAAATGCAAAGAACTGTTCTTTTCCCGCCGGGTATAAGTTCTTAATTGATTTGCACTCCAAACAGACAAACAGGCAAGACTAACAACCCAGAGTCTCTGTCGTCTTTCACCTGACAGAGACAAGATCTCTATAAACCATTAGTTTCTTTACAGAGACCACCAAATGGTCAGACCACAAAACCAAAAGAAGCCGGCAGCAGAAATCAGGCATGTGTTCAAAAAGAATCAAAATCAAATCCTTACCATGCTACTGATGGACACAAGTCTATTGCACAGGACCAGGAGTTGGACTTACCATTGGGTCACCAATCACTAGCCAGGAGCAGAGGACAAAGGGCTCCAAAAGTCCTTTACTGGGTGGAGTAAACAGGGATCCAAAAGTGAGGCCATCATATCAGAGTTACAGTACCAAACTGTGAAAGACAAATGCAGAAAAGATTATTTTATATAAACTATTACAATAGGAAGAATATTCATAAATGAGGAATATCTCAAAGAACAGGAGGGAGCCTGGGATTTTTTAGCGACCAATAAGCAAGAAGGTTTTCCTCGAGTTTATGGGAGTCCTTGGGAAGGAGGCAAGTGGGTCTTAACTCAAAATACACCAGCACAGGGTGGTCATTTAAGGGTAGGAAGATTTCTTAACCATTATTTGCTTTCCAGGAGCAAAGGGCTCAGATAAAGTTCAGCATTGTGCATAACACAGGGAGATCAGCTTGGTTCTTTGTGTCCACCTAGAGGGGTGGGATAGGGAGGGTGGGAGGGAGACGCAAGAAGGAGGAGATATGGGGATATATGTGTATGTATAGCTGATTCACTCTGTTATACAGCAGAAACTAACACACCATTGTAAAGCAATTACACTCCAATAAAGACGTTTAAAAAAAAGGTTCAGCATTGTCACATTGTCAATTTTGTAAAATGTTTACTCATGAAGAGCAAAGTGTTGGCAATTATTGTTGGAGAGGGCAGTGCATTTAACAGTACACTTTACATTTTTTGTGTAGAGTCAAATACTGACTATCCTTTACTAGCTGTATGACTTTGGGGAAATTACATAATTTCTCTGATTTTTAATTTTCTTATCAGTTCATTGGGCATAAAAATAGTGGCTTCTTCATAAAACTGTTGTGAAGAGCAAATAGGTTAAAAATGAAAAATTCTAAGACCAGGTTCTCACCTGGTGAGCACTCATAAACAATGGTTAACTATTATCATTACTATTTAGAACTGAATGAATGCCATTAGAAAATGGTTCATTTTTTTTATTTCTGAAACCCACCTGACAAAGTAAACATTTCTAGAGCACAAGGATTCACTTTTTTATTTGCCAGATCAGTTTGGTAATTTTAACAGTAGAGGGACATTTTGAATTTATTTCTTTAAAAAGTTCTGCTATTGTAAAGGAAACAGGAAATAAATTGTCCTTAAATAATTAACTGAATATTAACAAATTAAACCAAAATCAAAGTTGGAGAAAACTAAATGGCATTTGTCTCTGTTGTGTTAAAATCCATAATTCTGCTGTTTTCCAGCTGAGCTGATATAAACTAGAAAACTGATTGATAATAATTTGAGAAAAAAATTTTTTTAAAGCTTGTCATCTTCTTTTCCTTTTAATGAGTGAAATTAATGGTAAAGAAACCTTATCAGATCATTGTTTATGTGAACTTGGTTCTGGGAGGATAAAAGGTTTTGCTGTTTAACAAGAGCAAATAAAGCAGTCCTAGACATTCTTGAACGAACATGTAATTCTCTCCTTCTAGAGCATAGAGAGCTTTGTCACAGGGTTCAGAGTCTATCTCTAACAATTCTCAGCCTCTGACTGAGGCTATTAATGCTACCTCATTTAATGACCTTTAAAATACCAAGAAGGAAAACATTTTATGCTGATTTCCTTGACTCCCTATCTTTGATGAAGACTAGTTTAAAAGGGGGAAAGTGATGAGATGAGGGAGAAGTTTGTATTATTTTGACTGGAGTCTCTCAATTGGTTTACATCTGCATTGCTGATGGGACCAAAATGATAGCTATTGGCTAAAGAACTCTTTAAATCATCCAGTACAAGACCAAAAAAATTTTTTTCATTCTAAGGACTCAGCATCATAATAGACCATCATAGGAAGCACAAGTATGGCCTTAAGAAGCTTCAAATCCACCTACATGCTTGGGAAGGCAAGACCAGCCCTGACATGATACAGTGGCAAATATATAAGACAACATACACGTTTTTCTGGTCTTGGAAGTCAGACAGCTTTGGCTCAAATTCTGAATGCATCAATAATAGACCATCACTTGACCATGGACAATTAGCTGTAAAATTTATTTTCTTCATCTGAAAAGGGAGAATAAAGGAAGTACACACATTGTGGAATTGCTTTGATGATTAAAAGAGAAAATGTAAGTACTCAGTTTCTGGCCCTTGGTCCATATTCTAATGAATGTTAGCCAAGTTGTAGTGGTATAGTAAAACAGTATATAAGTAGTGTATATTATAAAGAATTTATATATAGGCTATAGGCATAGTCTACAATTAATTTATCTGATAGTACATAATTAGATAGTGTTTATGGTGGTACAGATATAAATGTTATACCAAGTCAAAGGAAGGAAGAACAGTGGGGGTATCAAAAGGGAAATTAATGCTCTTGGTACCATGCCTGGCAAGTAGTAAGGACTCAATATATGTTAGATGCTTTTACTATCACTGCTAATTGATTTAGTAGGCTTTGTAGAGGAGGTTAAACTTGAGCTGAACGTTAAAGATGGGTAAGATAAGACTAGCAAAGCATCCCTCAAGTGAAGACAATAGCAGGATGAAGTCACTGATGTGGGTATTAGCATGACACGGCCCATCAAGGTAAAGACAGTAGTCTAAAGAGAACCAGTGGGAATATGCTCTGATTTCTCTATCAACAAGTCATTATCATTACTTTCCTCATTATTAAGAGCTGCTATTCCTTATAGTGTTTTGTGCCGGTGACTATATGTAGTGAGCTGAATGATGGACACCAAAGAGATATGTCCTCCAATGTCCTAATCCCCAGAATCTGTAAACATGACCTTATTTGGAAAAAAGAGATCTTTGCAGATGTAATTAAGATCTTGAGGGACTTCCCTGGTGGTCCAGTGGGTAAGACTGCACTCCCAATGAAGGGGGCCTGGGTTCAATCCCTGGTCAGGGAACTAGATCCCACATGCATGTCGAAAATGAGAGTTCGCATGCATGTGGGGCCTGGGTTCAATCCCTGGTTGGGGAACTAGATTCCACATGCATGTCGAAACTGAGAGTTTGCATGCCACAACTAAGAAGTCCTCATGCTGCAACTAAAAGATCCCACATGCCGCAACTAAGACCCTGTGCAGCCAAGGTAAACAAACAAACAAACAAATAAACATTTTTTTAAAAAGGAAAAATTGCAATAAAATTTGAAAAAAAAAGATCTTGAGATAAAGAGATCATCCTGGTTTATCCAGGTGGGTCTTAAATCTGATGACAAGTGTCTTTATAAAAGATACACAAGAGAGATCCACAGAGAAGGGAAGGGAACAACATGGCCACAGGGGCAGAGACTGGAGTGATGACGCCACAAGCCAAGAATTCCCAACAGTCACCAAAACCTGGGAGCGGCAAGGAACAGAATCTCCTCTAGAGGCAAAGCACTGCTGTCATGTTGATTTTGAACTTCTGGACTCTAAAAGTATGGAAGAATAAATTTCTATTTCTTGGTTTAACCACCAAATTTGTGATACTTTCTTACAGCTGCTGCAGAAAACTAATACACTATGCCAAACTTTTTCTTTATTTAACTTAAAAGCCTTCTGCAATCTTCTACTGTCATCTATAACAACACAGATGTTATGATCACCATTTACAGGTGCTACAGCAATGTTTACCAGGCATGTTAATCTAGTGGGAGGGTCAGGAAAGATTTCTTAAAGGAAGAAGTGTCTAAACTGCAATCAGTTGATTGGGTGGGAGTTAGCTTGAGACAGAGCTGAGAGGGGTGTTAAGTAGGTGGAGAGCCTAGATCAAAGGATAAGGAACTAAACAAAGTTCGGAGAGGCTGGGGAACATAACGACGAGCATCTTAGATGCAGCACTAGGACCTGACCAAGGCTGGAGGATCAGCCTGGGCCTGGTAAGTTTCCCTAAAAACAGAAAGAGCCTGGCTGTAGGAGAGGCCACGCATCCGAGACTCAAATAACAAGCAGAGGTCAGATTCTCTTTGTTTTATCAGCCAATCTACTGCTCTTGTGATAAATAATTGATAGGCCTGGATTATTTTAAACCTGTGAGGGTATGGGAGGGGTAGGGAGAGAGAAAGGAGACAAAATACACATGGAAGTTGGCATATGCTCTCCAGAGTTTTGCAGAAGCCAGGTGGTAGCCCCTCAAAAAAATCAATAACCACTGCTTCTATTTGTGGCTCTGTTTCCACAGAAACATGTTTGTGGGTGAATTTGGAAGGCGGATTTACAATGCCAAACCACCAGTCCAAAAAAGAGAAAAATTCCGTTCAAATAAACTTTTTACTGTAGTAACAAATGTTTGATTTTACTAACTTTTTCCATTTAATTAACTGAATTTGGAAGGAATTATGAAATAAAGTCAGCCATGCTCCTGTAGGCACAATAATACTGAAATCTGGAAGCAATATTGGCTTCAGTATAAGCAGAATATGTAGAAGGTGGAGAAAAAGGTTTGATTGGCCTGTCAAGTGGAACTTATTTGCAAAAATAATGAATAGAGTCAACTTTAAGACACTGTGCTAGTGAGGTTAACACTGATTAAAAGGAAAAAAAACTCACTTCACTTTTGTGCCTTCCTAAATCTTAAATGTTATACCATGCATGTTGTAGGCACATGGTTAAAAATGTTCTTGAAACTATCTGCCACAAGTAATTTATATATGACTCTTTACCTCAGACAATATAAGATCCTTCCTAATATCCATTCTTTAATACTACAGAATGAGTACATTTTAGTATTTTCATTAGTATCAAACCTAAAATACTAAAAGTACTAAGTACTTTTATCATTAAAATATGTGAAGTTGTCATAGTTCATTTTTTAAGGCTTTTTTTTAAGAGTAATTTTAGGTTTACAACAAAATTCAGAGGGAGGCACAGAGGTTTCCCATGATCCAGGTCCCCACACATGCATAGTCTCCCTCATTGTCAACATCACTCACCAGAAGAGTACATTTTTTTTTTTTTTTTTTTTTTTACCATGGATGAGCCTACATTGACAGAGAATATCAACCAAAGTCCTAAGTTTACCTTAGGGTTCACTCTCGGTGTTGTACATTTTACGGGTTTGGACAAATATATAGTGACATATATCCATCATTATATCATACAGAGGACTTTTGCTACCCTAAAAATCTTCTGTTCTCTGCCTATTCATCTCTCTCCCTCCTTCCACCCCTAGAAACCACTGATCTTTTTATCATCTCCATAGTTTTACGTTTTCCAGAATGTCATATCGTTGGAACCAGAAAGTATGTAGCCTTTTCAGATTAGCTTCTTTCACTTAGCAATATGAATTTAAGTTTCCTCCAAATCTTTTCATGGCTTGAGAGCTTCTTTCTTTTTAGTGCTGAATAATATTCCACTGCCTGGAGGATATGGTTCATTTTTAAACATCAATCTATTCCAGTCTCTAAAGGAAGTATAAGCCTCAATTATTCAAAGTGTCCTTTAGCATTGAGTCTCAGATCTAGATCTCACTAAGTCCTCCTAACTTCTAAATTGCCCTTAGACCCTGGGGTGCTGTTGAACCTACAAGAGGGCTAAGGGAGAGGGCAGGAGGAAGACAATGTCATCGGCCTCATCTGTGAATCTGTGAGGGACTTGAAGGAAAACAAGATAGGGATCCAGGTAGATAGATATATCCACAAGGAAATGTCCTTTTTGTCATAATAAACCATAATCTCCATAAATTATATAGGATGAACCAGCTTCTGTACTTCCTCACTTCTTAAATCTGATTCTTCTTGTTATCTCACCCTCTATTATCTGATCTAAAGTAGATCTTGTTAGTTGCTTACCTACCATCCTTTACCCCTTTCCCTCTTAGAAACAGCATCGTAGGTTGAGTGGTCTTGTACCTGGCCACCATCATAGTAATTCTACATCACTCTAAAAGCCTCCTAATATGTCCCCCTACTTCTACTCTTCACCCCCGAAGTTCTTTCTCTTCACAGCAGAGTTAGCTTTTAAAACTTAAATCAGATCATGACACTATCCCCCCTTAAATGACTTATCTATTGAGAACAATGTCCCACCTCCTTACAAGGACCCACAAGGTCCTAAGTGACTAGGCTAACCCTCCATCCCTGGCCTCAGCTCCTGTCGCTCTTATCATGGACCAATCACATTGGCCTTTTGGCTCTTTAAATACACCAAGGTTTTTCCAACCTCTGTCTTTGCTGTTTTTTCTGCCTGGGAGGACTGACTTCAGTTCTTTGGGTAGTTGGCTTTTTACCATTCAGGTCACCAGCCGAACATCTCAGGACTTTTCTGCCCACCTAAACTAAAGAAACCCTACTACCCAGTTACCATCACAGCCTCCTATTTTATGTTCTTCATGCCATTGGTCATTATCAGAAATACTCATATTCATTTATTATTTGTTTAATTTTCTAGAATGAAAGCTTTGTAAATGTAGGAAGCTTTTCATTGCCCCACCCCAGATTTTAGTAAGTATTCAATAAATGTTTGTTTAAAAAAAAAGCAAAACAAAAAGGGACTTCCCTGGTGGTAAAGTGGTTAAGAAACTGCCTGCCAATGCAGGAGACACGGGTCCAAGCCCTGGTCCAGGAAGATCCCACATACCGCAGAGCAACTAAGCCTGTGCGCCACAACTACTCAGGCCATGGGCCACAGTTACTGAAGCCCGTGGGCCTAGAGCCCGTGCTCCGCAACAAGAGAAGCCGCTGCAATGAGAAGCCTGCCCACCGTAAAGAAGAGTAGCCCCCACTCACCGCAACTAGAAAAAAGCCCGCGTGCAGCAACGAAGACCCAATGCAGCCAAAAATAAATAATAAAACTAAAATGCCCCAACCTTTAAAAAAAAAAAAAAACACAAAGGAAGGAAGCAGGGGGTCAGTGAAAGGAAGGAAGAAAAGGCTCTAGATAGTACTTCTTTTATTTTTTTTCCCCTCATTATGTATTTTATTTACATCTTTATTGGAGTATAATTGCTTTACAACGGTGTGTTAGTTTCTGCTTTATAACAAAGTGAATCAGTTATACATATACATATGTTCCCATATCTCTTCCCTCTTGTGTCTCCCTCCCTCCCACACTCCCTATCCCACCCCTCCAGGCGGTCACAAAGCACCCAGCTGATCTCTCTGAGCTATGCGGCTGCTTCCCACTAGCTATCTACCTTATGTTTGATAGTGGATATATGTCCATGCCTCTCTCGCGCTTTGTCACAGCTTACCCTTCCCCCTCCCCATATCCTCAAGTCCATTCTCCAGTAGGTCTGTGTCTTTATTCCTGTCTTACCCCTAGGTTCTTCATGACATTTTTTTTTCTTAAGTTCCATATATATGTGTTAGCATGCGGTATTTGTCTTTCTCTTTCTGACTTACTACACTCTGTATGACAGACTCTAGGTCCATCCACCTCATTTCAAATAGCTCAATTTCGTTTCTTTTTATGGCTGAGTAATATTCCATTGTATATATGTGCCATATCTTCTTTATCCATTCATCCGATGATGGACACTTAGGTTGTTTCCATCTCTGGGCTATTGTAAATAGAGCTGCAATGAACATTTTGGTACATGACAATTTTTGAATTATGGTTATCTCAGGGTATATGCCCAGTAGTGGCATTGCTGGGTCATATGATAGTTCTATTTGTAGTTTTTTAAGGAAACTCCATACTGTTCTCCACAGTGGCTATATCAATTTACATTCCCACCAACAGTGCAAGAGGGTTCCCTTTTCTCCACACCCTCTCCAGCATTTATTGTTTCTAGATTTTTTGATGATGGCCACTCTGACTGGTGTGAGATGATCTCTCATTGTAGTTTTGATTTGCATTTCTCTAATGATTAATGAAGTTGAGCATTCTTTCATGTGTTTGTTGGCAGTCTGTATATCTTCTTTGGAGAAATGTCTATTTAGGTCTTCTGCCCATTTTTGGATTGGGTTGTTTGTTTTTTGTTATTGAGCTGCATGAGCTGCTTGTAAATTTTGGAGATTAATCCTTTGTCAGTTGCTTCATTTGCAAATATTTTCTCGCATTCTAAGGGTTGTCTTTTGGTCTTGTTTATGGTTTCCTTTGCTGTGCAAAAGCTTTGAAGTTTCATTAGGTCACATTTGCTTATTTTTGTTTTTATTTCCATTTCTCTTGCTGTGATTTATGTCATAGAGTGTTTTGCCTATGTTTTCCTCTAAGAGTTTGACACTTTCTGGCCTTACATTTAGGTTTTTAATCCATTTTGAGCTTATTTTTGTGTATGCTGTTAGGGAGTGATCTAATCTCATACTTTTACATGTACCTGTCCAGTTTTCCCAGCACCACTTATTGAAGAGGCTGTCCTTTCTTCACTGTACATTCCTACCTCCTTTATCAAAGATAAGGTGACCATATGTGCGTGGGTTTATCTCTGGGCTTTCTATCCTGTTCCACTGATCTATCTTTCTGTTTTTGTGCCAGTACATATTGTCTTGATTACTGTAACTTTGTAGTATAGTCTGAAGTCAGGGAGCCTGATTGCTCCAGCTCCGTTTTTCGTTCTCAAGATTGCTTTGGCTATTCAGGGTCTTTTGTGTTTCCATACAAATTGTGAAATTTTTTGTTCTAGTTCTGTGAAAAATGCCACTGGTAGTTTGATAGGGATTGCACTGAATCTGTAGATTGCTTTGGGTAATAGAGACATTTTCATAATGTTGATTCTTCCAATCCAAGAAAATGGTATATCTCTCCATCTATTTGTATCATCTTTAATTTCTTTCATCAGTGTCTTATAATTTTCTGCATACAGGTCTTTTGTCTCCTTAGGTAGGTTTATTCCTAGACATTTTATTCTTTTTGTTGCAATGGTAAATGGGAGTGTTTTCTTGATTTCACTTTCAGATTTGTCATCATTAGTGTATAGGAATGCCAGAGATTTCTGTGCATTAATTTTGTATCCTGCTACTTTACCAAATTCATTGATTAGCTCTAGTAGTTTTCTGGTAGCATCTTTAGGGTTCTCTATGTATAGTATCATGTCATCTGCAAACAGTGACAGCTTTACTTCTTCTTTTCCGATTTGGATTCCTTTTATTTTCTTTTCTTCTCTGATTGCTGTGGCTAAAACTTCCAAAACTATGTTAAATAAGAATGGTGAGAGTGGACAACCTTGTCTTGTTCCTGATCTTAGTGGAAATGCTTTCAGTTTTTCACCATTGAGGACGATGTTGGCTGTGGGTTTGTCATATATGCCCTTTATTATGTTGAGGAAAGTTCCCTCTATGCCTACTTTCTGCAGGATTATTATCATAAATGAGTGTTGAATTTTGTCAAAAGCTTTCTCTGCATCTATTGAGATGATCATATGGTTTTTCTCCTTCAGTTTGTTAATATGTTGTATCACGTTGATAGATTTGCGTATATTGAAGAATCCTTGCATTCCTGGAATAAACCCCACTTGATCATGGTGTATGATCCTTTTCATGTGCTGTTGGATTCTGTTTGCTAATATTTTGTTGAGGATTTTTGCATCTCTGTTCATCAGTGATATTGGCCTGTAGTTTTTTTTCTTTGTGACATCCTTGTCTGGTTTTGGTATCAAGGTGATGGTGGTCTTCTAGAATGAGTTTGGGAGTGTTCCTCCCTCTGCTATATTTTGGAAGAGTTTGAGAAGGATAGGTGTTAGCTCTTCTCTAAATGTTTGATAGAATTAGGCTGTGAAGCCATCTGGTTCTGGGCTTTTGTTTGCTGGAAGATTTTTAATCACAGTTTCAATTTCAGTGCTTGTGATTGGTCTGTTTATATTTTCTATTTCTTCCTGATTCAGTCTTGGTAGTTTGTGCGTTTCTAAGAATTTGTCCATTTCTTCCAGGTTGTCCCTTTGATTGGCATAGAGTTGCTTGTAGTAATCTCTCATGATCTTTTGTATTTCTGCAGTGTCAGTTGTTACTTCTCCTTTTTCATTCCTAATTCTATTGATTTGAGTCTTCTCCCTTTTTTTCTTGATGAGTCTGGCTAATGGTTTATCTATTTTGTTTATCTTCTCAAAGAACCAGCTTTTAGTTTTATTGATCTTTGCTATTGTTTCCTTCATTTCTTTTTCATTTATTTCTGATCTGATTTTTATGATTTCTTTCCTTCTGCTAACTTTGGGGTTTATTTATTCTTCTTTCTCTAATTGCTTTAGGTGCAAGGTTAGTTTGTTTATTCGAGATATTTCCTGTTTCTTAAGGTAGGATTGTATTGCTATAAACTTCCCTCTTAGAACTGCTTTTGCTGCATCCCATAGATTTTGGGTCGTCGTGCCTCCATTGTCATTTGTTTCGAGGTATTTTTTTGATTTCCTCTTTGATTTCTTCAGTGATCACTTCGTTATTAAGTAGTGTATTGTTTAGCCTCCATGTGTTTGTATTTTTTTACAGATCTTTTCCTGTAATTGATATCTAATCTCATAGCATTGTGGTCGGAAAAGACACTTGAAACAATTTCAATTTTCTTAAATTTACCAAGGCTTCACTTGTGACCCAAGATATGATCTATCCTGGAGAATGTTCCATGAGCACTTGAGAAAAATGTGTATTCTGTTGTTTTTGGATGGAGTGTCCTATAAATATCAATTAAGTCCATCTTGTTTAATGTATCATTTAAAGCTTGTGTTTCCTTATTTATTTTCATTTTGGATGATCTGTCTATTGGTGAAAGGGGGGAGTTAAAGCCCCCTACTATGAATGTGTTAGTCAATTTCCCCTTTTATGGCTGTTAGTATTTGCCTTATGTATTGAGGTGCTCCTATGTTGGGTGCATAAATATTTACAATTGTTATATCTTCTTCTTGGGTTGATCCCTTGATCATTATGTAGTGTCCTTCTTTGTCTCTTCTAATAGTCTTTATTTTAAAGTCTATTTTGTCTGATATGAGAATTGGTACTCCAGCTTTCTTTTGGTTTCCATTTGCATGAAATATCTTTTTCCATCCCCTTTCTTTCAGTCTGTATGTGTCTCTAGGTCTGAAGTGGGTCTCTTGTAGATAGCAAATACATGGGTCTTGTTTTTGTATCCATTCAGCCAATCTGTGTCTTTTCGTGGGAGCATTTAGTCCGTTTACATTTAAGGTAATTATAAATATGTATGTTCCTATTCCCATTTTCTTAATTGTTTTGGGTTCATTATTGTAGGTCTTTTCCTTCTCTTGTGTTTCTTGCCTAGAGAAGTTCTTTTAGCAGTTGTTGTAGAGCTAGTTTGGTGGTGCTGAACTCTCTCAGCTTTTGCTTGTCTGTAAAGGTTTTAATTTCTCCATCAAATCTGAATGAGATCCTTGCTGGGTAATCTTGGTTGCAGGTTTTTCTCCTTCATCTCTTTAAATATGTCCTGCCAGTCCCTTCTGGCCTGCAGAGTTTCTGCTGAAAGATCAGCTGTTAACCTTATGGGGATTCACTCGTGTGTTGTTTGTTGTTTTTCCCTTGCTGCTTTTAATATACTTTCTTTGTATTTAATTTTTGACAGTTTGATTAATATGTGTCTTGGTGTATTTCTACTTGGATTTATCCTGTATGGGACTCTCTGTGCTTCCTGGACTTGATTAACTATTTCCTTTCCCATATTGGGGAAGTTTTCAACTATAATCTCTTCAAATATTTTCTCAGTCCCTTTCTTTTTCTCTTCTTCTTCTGGAACCCCTATAATTCGAATGTTGGTGTGTTTAATGTTGTCCCAGAGGTCTCTGAGACTGTCCTCAGTTCTTTTCATTCTTTTTTCTTTATTCTGCCCTGCAGTAGTTATTTCCACTATTTTATGTTCCAGGTCACTTATCCATTTTTCTGCCTCAGTTATTCTGCCTCAGTTATTCTGCTAGTGATCCCATCTAGAGTATTTTTAATTTCATTTATTGTGTTGTTCATCGTTGTTTGTTTCATCTTTAGTTCTCCTAGGTCCTTGTAATTGTTTCTTGCATTTTGCCCATTCTATTTCCAAGATTTTGGATAATCTTTACTATCATTATTCTGAATTCTTTTTCAGGTAGACTGCCTATTCCCTCTTCATTTGTTAGGTCTGGTGGGTTTTTATCTTTCTCCTTCATCTGCTGCGTGTTTTTCTGTCTTCTCATTTTGCTTATCTTACTGTGCTTGGGGTCTCCTTTTTGCAGGCTGCAGGTTCATAGCTCCCGTTGTGTTTGGTGTCTGTCCACAGTGGCTAAGGTTGGTTCAGTGGGTTGTGTAGGCTTCCTGGTGGAGGGGACTAGTGCCTGTGTTCTGGTGGATGAGGCTGGCTCTTGTGTTTCTGGTGGGCAGGTCCACGTCTGGTGGTGTGTTTTGGGGTGTCTGTGGACTTATTATGATTTTAGGCAGCCTCTCTGCTAGTGGGTGGGGTTGTGTTCCTGTCTTGCTAGTTGTTTGGCATAGGATGTCCAGCACTGTAGCTTGCTGGTCGTTGAGTGAAGCTGGGTGCTGGTATTGAGATGGAGATCTCTGGGAGATTTTCACTGCTTGATATTATGAGGAGCTGGGAGGTCTCTTGTGGACCAGTGTCCTGAAGTTGGCTCTCCCACCTCAGAGGCACAGCACTGACTCCTGGCTGCAGCACCAAGAGCCTTTCACCCACACAGCTCAAAATAAAAGGGAGAAAAAGTGGAAAGAAAGAATTAGTAGAAGTAGAAAGAAAGAAAGAATGGAGGGAGGGAGGGAGGAAGGAAGGAATGAAGGAGGGAAGGAAGGAAAAAAAGAAAGAAAGAGAAGTAAAATAAAATAAAGTTATTAAAATAAAAAATAATTATTAAGAAAAAATTTTTTTTTAAAAAAGGAAGGATAGAATCCTAGGACAAATGGTGGAGGCAGAGCTATACAGACAAGATCTCACACAGAAGCATACACATACACATTCACAAAAAGAGGAAAAGGGGAAAAAAATCATAGATCTTGCTCTAGAAGTCCATCTCCTCAATTTGGGATGATTCGCTGTCTATTCAGGTATTCCACAGATGCAGGGTACATCAAGTTGATTGTGTAGCTTTAATCTGCTGCTCCTGACGCTGCTGGGAGAGATTTCCCTTTCTATTCTTTGTTTGCAGAGCTCCCAGGGTTCAGCTTTGGATTTGGCCCCGCCTCTGCATGTAGGTCACTGGAGGGCGTCTGTTCTTAGCTCAGACAGGATGGGGTTAAAGGAGCAGGCAGAGGCCAGCATGACGTTGCACCAGCCTGAGGCGCGCCGTGCGTTCTCCCAGGGGAGTTGTCCCTGGCTCCCGGGACCTTGGCAGTGGCGGCCTGCACAGGCTCCCCGGAAGGGGAGTGTCGATAGTAACCTGTCCTCGCACACAGGCTTCTTGGTGGCGGCAGCAGCAGCCTTAGCGTCTCCCGCCCGTCTCTGGGGCCCGCGCTTTCAGCCGCGGCTCGCGCCCGTCTCTGGAGCTCCTTTAAGCAGCGCTCTTAATCCCCTCTCCTCGCGCCCCAGGAAACAAAGAGGGAAGCAAAAGTCTCTCGCCTCTTCGGCAAGTCCAGACTTTTTCCCGGACTCCCTCCCGGCCAGCCGTTGCGCACTAACCCCCTGCAGGCTGTGTTCACGCCGCCAACCCCAGTCCTCTCCCTGCGCTCCGACCGAAGCCCGAGCCTCAGCTCCCAGCCCCGCCCGCCCCGGCGGGTGAGCAGACAAGCCTCTCGGGCTGGTGAGTGCCGGTCGGCCCCGATCCTCTGTGCGGGAATCTCCCCGCTTTGCCCTCCGCGCCCGTGTGGCTGGGCTCTCCTCCGCGGCTCCGAAGCTCCCCACTCCGCCACCCACAGTCTCCGCCCGCGAAGGGGCTTCTAGCGTGTGGAAACCTTTCCTCCTTCACGGCTCCCTCCCACTGGTGCAGGTCCCGTCCCTATCCTTTTGTCTGTTTTTTCTTTTTTCTTTTGCCCTACCCAGGTACGTGGGGGGTTTCTTGCCTTTTGGGAGGTCTGAGGTCTTCTGCCAGCATTCAGTAGGTGTTCTGTAGGAGTTGTTCCACGTGTAAATGTATTTCTGGTGTATCTGTGGGGAGGAAGGTGATCTCCGCGTCTTACTCTTCCGCCATCTTCCCGGAAGCCTCCCCTAGACGCCTCCCCTAGAAGCCTCCCCTTCTTACTGTACTTGATGGATAAGTAATCAATATACATTCTTAGACTTACCAAGCCCACTAGCTGAGGAACATGGAACTAGATTATTACCTTAAAAATATAATGAAATAAATACCTGAAATAATTTTTTAAACATGTGATTTAATAAACTCACTGATAATATAACCTCTTTCTAAGGGTTGCGCTGGCTTCCTTCAACATTGTACCCTAGTTAGATACAGTTGTTTTTAAGTAAATTAATTGGATACTTAAAAAAGTAGCATAAACTTTTTAGCAGAATGACTGGGGATAGTCTTTGGTGCCAAAGAGCCTAAGTTCACATTCTGGCTCTGGTATTTACCAGGTATAAACTTTGGGCAGTTTACCTTACCTTTCTGGGCTCAGTTTTCTCACCTATAAGATGAAGCTAATGTTAGTCCTTCCTTCACAGAGCTACCACTAGGATTAGACACATGGATGCCAGCTTGCTTAGCACAGTTCTTGCACAAACTAAGGATCTGACAAATCCCAACAATTATTAAAGTGTTTTACATTACACCTTGTCATCAACAGATTTTCTAAACAGGCACTTGGCTTTCCCATTTACAGAAAGACCAAACGAATGAGTCACCCAGCTTTGGTTCACAGGAAATACTTGATACTACGTTCTCTGAGCCTTTAATAATGACAGTAGCACTGTCTTCAGCTGACAGCCAGGCATGCCTGCTTGGCCTTTATTTCCTTTCTATAAAGCTCTCTTTTATCACAGCTTCACATATGCATCTGATTTGGTCTCTGCTCTACGTGGCTGCCAATATGTGGAATCTGCTTGATCCTGATGAAACTATAAGGGAAGGGATGGAAATTTAACAGGAAAAAAGACTTCCTTCTTTTTCCCCTCCAAGTAAAAGGGTTGGGTATCATGAAGATAAAAATAAAGAAGCATTATTTTCAGGTTGATTCCTAGAGAAAGTTTCACGTGAACACAACAGTCAACAAAAAGTATATAATGGGCCCCAAAACCTTTTAATTATAAATATGTGTTTAAGAAAAGCTTATGAATAAAATGTAACAAAAAAGCAGATGCTGGCAGAGGCAGAGAATGAATTACCTAATTATTTCTGTGTAAGCCACCTATGTGCTCCCTACAATATGGCATTCCCACAGAGAAAAAAATATAAAGGTTCACATTAAACCAAAGTTCTGAATTTGATTGAACTCTAGTTTCACAATTCCATATTTTCCTGATATTTTTGTAGTCTCTGTTTATAAGCTCATGACAGTCTATCATGAAATGAGGCATAAGCAAGGGAAAAAATGTTTCTCAGGATACACTAAAGTCAAGAAAAGGAAAAAAAAAAGAAATAAGAAAATGAAATTTGGAGGAAAGCTAATTCTCTTGGAATACAAAAAGCATAATTTTCCATTGTGATAAATAGCTCTTCCCCAATAAATGTGGTATAATTGTAAATCTTTCAGCTATAGGCAAAAGTTACAGATGAATCATGCTATCATGGGGAAGCCTATTTGGCAATTCAGCTTCAGAGTCAAAGAACATTTACTATATTCCAAGTGCTGTGCTAGACACTGCCTCTCACAATTACTATACGGAGAAAGCATAATTGTCCGCTTTTGTCATATGAGAAAACTGATACTCAGAGAAGTGAATCCATTTGTGCTTATTTGCACACCTTGGTTCTTGGATTCCAAGTGATTTGACTGACAGACTCAGAACTATCATGGGAGAGAAATGAATATTGGAAATCTGGAGGCCAGGATGTGTGAATGCAGAAAAAAAGGTTATAGATGGAAATAAGGCTCTGAGGTTTAAAACAAAATTCTCAGGGGGAAAAAAAAAAAAAAAAAAAAAAACCCGAAGAAGGATTAAAAGGATTCTTACTCCTGAAAAAATAGTGACCATTTTACCCTTTTTTTTTTTTTTTAGCGGTACACGGGGCCTCTCCCGTTGCGGAGCACAGGCTCCGGACGTGCAGGCTCAGCGGCCATGGCTCACGGGCCCAGCCGCTCCGCGGCATGTGGGATCTTCCCGGACCGGGGCACGAACCTGCGTCCCCTGCATCGGCAGGCGGACTCTCAACCACTGCGCCACCAGGGAAGCCCCATTTTACCCTTTTTAATCTATCTTTCTCTGCTGTCTCCACTTTTCATCCTGTCCCTAAATTGGGGTGATCCCCAAGGCTCTGCATTCAGCTCCTCTCTTTACTTCCTTTCTCAGGTAAATCATCCACTCCATCGGCCACTTCAAAGTTCTTCCATGTAATACACAATCAATAAATAAATGAATAAGCTGCTTGTGGGAACTTAGCTCAGAAAGGGTCAGAGATTTGTTGAACGGATTTTAGGCTCAGAATTCATAGGAGCAAGCAACTAATTGGGGTTTTCATGTAGTTACAAATGAATAACCTTAGCCTGTACTGGATTTATTCTCTGTGTATATATTGTGTAATAGCATTTTTTTCTTCTCCAGATGTAGGATGATTCAAACAAAAGTGTGCATATATCTAGACCACAGTTCAAAGCCTGAAATCCAAAGAGGAAATTCCCTCTAATCCTTCAATTGTGAATAGTAGTAGATGACTAGCAGTGATACCCTTCTACAGGGGAACATCTTAAGTATTTTTTTAGTGGCTTATAATAACACATTTATTATCTCATGGTTTTCCTGGGCCTAGAATGTAGTGCAGCTTAGTTGGATGCTTTGACAAGGCTGCAGTCAACTTAAGGCTCAATTGGGGATGCATCCATTTCCAAGCTCACTCCAGTAGTTGTTGACAGGATTCATTTTCTCACACAGGTTTGGACTGAAGGCCTCAGTTCTTCAGGACCTCTTGGCTGCAGGCCTTCCTGGATTGCTTGCCACAGGGACCTCTCCATAGGTAGCTCATGCATCTGGCTTCATCAGAGCAATCCAGAGAGAGGACAAGTGAGAGTACTAGCAAGATGGAAGTCATAGGGAGTGACATCCCATCACTTGCCATATTTATTTCTTAGAAGTAAGGCACTAGATTCAATCCATACACAAAAGGAGACTACACAAGTGCAAGAATACCACATTTCTCCTTCTCCACGTGCTTCTTGGCCTCACTAGGACATCTGATATCACGATTCTCCAAGTTGGGCTCTTGCAAGATGCTCCAGTAAGAAGGCAGTGGAGGAGTGAGAAATGGTAACTTAGAGGAATGAGAGGTAGGTTAGGCAAAGCAAACCCTTCTGGAGGCAGGTACATTGGGAGAGTGACAAGAGGGGAAACTGACAGCAAATGTAGTCTTATTACCATTAATGGACATTGCTTCAGTCAATTAATTGATTATGTATTTATTATCACCCATACATGGCACTGATGAACCTGACATATTTTGTGAGATCTTTAATTCCTTAACTCCAGGGATTTTTTTATTATTATTATCAAGATAACATTCTAACTGTATCCAAGGAAATATGCTAAACCTTTCTATGTTTCATGCCTTAATGTGGCCACTTTAATTTTCCATATACTCATCCATGTTTTGTCCATATGTACACATTTTCTTATGTGTCATAGTGAGCTTGTAATTTTATGTTCTCCTTTTTTTCATTTAAAATTGTAATATAGGAACTTCTGTGAAAGATGTCTTACAGGTTTAAATTTAAGAAAAACTCCCTTTACCAAACACAACTAAAATAAGCCAAAAAAGAGTAAAAGTAGCAAAGATATGATAACATTGAAAGCTCATGCCACAAACTGAAACTGAATAGTATCATCTATTACAAAACAATTTGGACCAAACTCAAATAAGACACAGAATTTATAATGATAATTGATCCAATCCATGAGCTACAGATTCCAGTAACCTATAGCATCATTTGTATGGTAGGAAAAGAGCAAATTAAAAAATTCTGAAACTTAACAAAATACACCACTAGTGTATTTTGTTTTTATCACATTCTCTCAGTCTAGAAGACAATTCAGCGGATAAAAATTAAGCAGATATATAAAGGGATAAATAATAGAATTACCAATAGAATCAGTAAGGGTGACTCAGTAGACCTTAAAAAGAAAATATCCACCTTTTTCTCAAATGCCACAAAGAAAATGACAATATATTTCCCCGAAGAAGCAATAGTACAAATTAGATTCTCTGAACACAAGCAATAAAAGATTTGAAAGAAAGTGAAAATTTTTAATTGTCTACTAACTAAATTCTGTCAAACATAAATTAAGGTTAAAAAAAATAGAAATGAATAGAAAATATAACAATAACAGTATATTTCAGAGTTATGAACTCTAGCCAAGGATATACTCAGTGGCCACTTCATAACAAAGAGACTATAATGCTACTCAATTATTAATAGAAATGTCAATTTTCATATATATATTCTTAAAAGAATAATACATTATTACCAGTGTGGTTAATTCCAAAAAGTCAAAAATAACCCTATATTAGGACATTATGACAGAGGTGACCAGCTAAAAATGATCCACTAAAAATTCTTGTTCTCCCAACCATGGTGTATATTTACTGCTAGAAATTAACTGCCCAAACTGGGACTATATTTCCCAGCCATCCTCACAATTAGGTGTTGCTATATGATGGAATTTTAGCCAATGGAATGTGAAAAAAAGTGGCATGTGCCACTTCAAGGTGCCTCTTACAAGGTATTCCTGCATTCTCTCATTCCCTCCCAGTTGGGTAGTTGGAATAGAAATGATCTCAGGACTTAGGAAGCTATATTTTGATGATGGTAGAGCATTTGTCAGTCTGAGTCTCTGAATAATTATGTGGAAGAGAATTGCCTTAACTTATTCATCCCTCCTGTTCTGTCCCAAAAAACAAACAAACTTTTATTTGAACTATTACATTCTTTGGTTCTGTTCCTTACAGAAGTTAGCCTACTCTAACCAATAATATATCTATTAATAGAAATTATATAGATGACAAGAAAAAAGGTACAATTATTATTAATAAATTCTTATAAAAAAATTTGAAAAATTCAAATGTTCATATTTGGGGTCAGCTATTTCTGAGTTCCAACAGATTCCCTGACTTTCTTGCAGTTTGGTTGTCCATTCTTATATTTTTAAACTTTCTGTGAGTTCCCCATTTTTGCTTAAGCTAGCCTGACCTAGCTTCTGTCTCTTGATACCATGGCCCAACTAATACAAATGCCAAAAGAACAAAATGCACTAGAATTTAAAAAATAACTTTTATTTTCCACTAGGAAAGTAGAATATCTTCCTTCTTTAATCCAAAAAGAGTACAGAGTAAATTTATTAGTTTCCTAGCACTTGCAAGATTAAGGTCCTGTCAAGACCCTACCTTCAAATTCAAAATGTCACCTATTCTATTACCCAGCAGCAAACAATGGGTTTTGGTGATGAACTGGCAATATGCTGCTTTGATGCAATCACTCATCCAACAAGACCAGTAAATGAACTAAATGCCATCTCTCTCAGGTGAAAGAATCCAGAGCGCTGGCAATGTTTTCAGGCAGATAATATAACCCTTCATTATCTAGGCTTAGTGTGCTGTTACTTAATGCATGCTCTTTAACAGGAAAAAACTTTTTCTGGTTACAACTGTAAATTGATACATAGTTATTATCTTCCACGAAACCCATTATGGGTTCACAGCAGCCTTCTTCATAGAAATAAATCCTGCTTCAGGAATTACAAAACTTGCAGAGAAGCAGAGCAAGCTCCATTCTATTCTTACAGAATGATCCCTACTGGAAGTTTTTACAAGCAAATAAGGTTAGACACGCTACTGAGAGGTAGAGTTAACATTTATATAACTAAAAATATGCTGTTACCATGACCAGCCCTTTTGCTACAAATATTTTTAACTGCTTTCAAGGAATCCTGTGTTGTCCCTTATGGATTACAGTTATTCTCTGATTTGATGTGATTTCTGTATTAATCAGGAACTTTTGAAAACAAGTGACAGAAGCCCAACCCGAGTTTAAGGGAAAAAGCAGAGGAGAATATTTATACTGACTAACCTAAGAAGTCCAAGAGATTATAAAGGCTAAGCTAAGCTGGATCCAGAGACTCAAATGTCTTCATTTTTATATAAATTCTCCTCATGTGATGGCAAAACAGCAACTGTCAATTCTAGGTTTACATCACACTTAGACTAAAAAATGCCACTGAAAAGTTCATTCTTGAATGTTCCAGTCAATGTCTTGGGTCTTGTGGTCACCCGAAACCAGTCGCTATAGTGAGCAGATACACTTTGCTGATCTGTAGGGTCTCATGATCAACTCTTTGGTCGGCCTTCAGCACCAAGATATGTAAAATGGATTCTTGTGAGAAAGAGGATTCCATCAGCAGAAAGGAGTGGTGATGAGCCACAAACCTTCTGGGCAGACAAAAATTTTAGCTCTCACAATCCACAATAGTTAATTTCATTTAAATTAACGTGACTATCAAGGGGAAAAGCACCATTGTTTCTAATTACATTAAGAAGTCATGTCTGTGGAAGCAACCTAAATGTCCATTGACAGATGAATGGATAAAGAAGATGTGGTATATATATACACAATGGAATATTACACAGCCACACAAAAGAATAAAATAATGTAGCAATATGGATGGACCTAGAGATTATCATATTAAGTGAAGTAAGTCAAATGGAGAAAGACAAATATCATATGATATCACTTATATGTGGAATCTGAAAAAAATGATACAAATGAACTTATTTACAAAACAGGAACAGACTCCAGACTTCAAAAACAAACATATGGTTACCAAATGGGAAAGGTTGTGGGGGGAGGGATAAATTAAGAGTTTGAGATTAACATATATACACTACTATATATAAAATAGGTAATCAACAAGGGCCTACTATATAGCACAGGGAACTCTACTCAGTATTCTGTAATAACCTATATGAGAAAAGAATCTGAAAAGAATGGATTTATGTATAACTGAATTACTTTTCTGTACACCTGAAACTAACACAACATTGTAAATCAACTATACTCCAATATAAAATAAAAATAAAATTTAAAAAAAGATTAAAAAGAAGTCATGTCTGAAAATTATGATCCATGTTTTGCCTCAAGTACAATGTCAAGGGCTGCTCTCTATAGGGACATTTGTTGCTAGCAAGGCTAACTCATGTTCACAGGGACATACTTCTTTTAGTTATAGTTATGCATCAAATAATCTTCTAAAATTTCCTTTGACCAGTCAATTCCTATTTGAGGAATCTGTGACTGATGGAAAATAACAGGGTTGGCTGTGGTTGTTGGTAGTCTTTTTTTTCCGTTCAAAGTTTTCTGGACAATGAGTGAATAAAACTGAGACCACTGCTCCATTAACACCAGGATCCAACCCATTGAGCTAATCAGTCCAGTAAGTCAGCAATAATTATGATTTAGATTGACGAAAGGAGGATACCATGATGGAAGGAAGGAAGGAAGGAAGGAAGGAAGGAAGGAAGGAAGGAAGGGAGGGAGGAGGAAGGGAGGAAGACAAGAAGAAGGAAGGAAGGAGGGAGGGAAGGAAGGAGGAAGGAAAATCTATGTATGTCAAGCTATGTGTCAGATTCTCAGCTCATGTTAGGGGTGCAAGAAATATCACATTTAAATTTGTTTTCAATCAACCTAATCTTGACTCTGGTCCCCAGTTTACTGGGTTGAAGGGTAATCTAAGCCGTTATTGCTGGAGTATTCCCCATCCATCACTCCAGAGTTGTGCAAAATGCTGGGATCAAACAGCACTAAGACTTTGGGGAGGCTCAGCTGGTCTTTTTTTTTTTTTTTTTTTTTTTGGGGTACGCGGGCCTCTCACTGTTGTGGCCTCTCCCCTTGCGGAGCACAGGCTCCGGACGCGCAGGCTCAGCGGTCATGGCTCATGGGCCCAGCCGCTCCGCGGCATGTGGGATCTTCCCGGGCCGGGGCACGAACCCGCGTCCCCTGCATCGGCAGGCGGACTCTCAACCACTGCGCCACCAGGGAAGCCCTCAGCTGGTCTTTGGTCACCCATCCATACTGGTGCCCACTCAGACACCCATAATTATCCCAGTCCACGTGGTCACTTCAGGAGAGGTTGCTCTGCTGCTTTCCTGTGAGGCTTGAGGCATGTGACACTTAAGCAAGGCTAGGAGGCCTAGGAGATGGCAGCCATTTCCCTCTGAGGTCTTGCCATCATCCCAAAGGCAACCAAATTCCTGTCCTCCCAATTTCTCAGTAGTTCCCCTCCCTGCTCAGCTAACTTCTGACTCACATACCTGCTCCCAACTCTCTCCCATTCAGGACATTAGCATAATCCCTCACGGCTTTAAGATCATAAAAAATAAAGTCTAACAGAATAGAAAGAGCAGGCCCCACCTTCTCCTTTGTACAGAATACATTACAAATATTCCAAAGGCAAGAAATTACAAAGCATGGCTACTACCTTAAAATAAGAGGGAAGGGGAAAATTGAAGGAAAAAAATCACATTTACTGCTAGGTCATTTGTCCCTTTTCTTTAAAAGGAGGTGGAAAGAAAGAAGAGGAAGAGACAGAAGCTGAAGTTTATAAAGTTTAAGTAAATTGCCAAAGCCCTTCTGCCAGTAAGTGGTAGAATCTGGGTATTTTGCATCCAGTGCCTTTTGCAAACCAATCCTAACCCATCACATCATTCAATTTGTAACATTTTAAAAGTTAAACTCCAAAATTAAAATTTTTAATCAATTTTATTGTTCTTTTAATTTTTTATTTCTTCAATTTTATTGACAGTTGCTTTAGAAATAGCCTTGGATTTCTCAGAAATATGCTTGATTTTAAGCCCTCAATCATCTGTTAGAAATGTCTCTTAGAGCTGAAAGTTTCCAAAGTTACAATGGTATAGCTTAGGATTCAAAATGGTGAAGATACTAGAAGAGTAGACAAAATAGAAGCATCAAAAAATAAAATCCTTGAACTCCTATTTCTTATAACCCCTTGATAGCAAAGCAGGATTTGGGTGTCTTCTTTCATTTGCAATTGATGTCCCTAGCTGCCTTACTCATAAGACATCAGATATCCAAAACAAAGCCATGGCAGATTTCCCACCACTAAATCTGTAACAGCAATGAATCAATATGTGAATCCTCTGCTTTTACTATATATGTTCAAAGATGTGGGAAAGTTCCCAGAAAGTACGTGGATTAGCTGAAGTCCAAATACTATGGGAGAGAAAACTGTGCTGTCTAGAATTGCTTAGCAACAAACCAAAGACAATAGGGCCATTAGTTCTTTATAACAGTGGGCCTGCTCGATGACCACAAGCACTGAACCCTAGAATCCTTACAATTTTTCCGAAATCCTAAGAGCAACGGAGGTTCTGTTTAAGCAGAGAATAACAATCCTAGAGGAGAAATTAGGGGAGTTTATAGACCATTAGACAACATACTCTCTGTAAATAAATGATAATGGTCTTTGTTTCAAATATTATTACAGAATTTCAGTAGAATCACATCATTTATGCATTTAATTTACTGAAATTAGATATATGGAAAAATAATATATTTTTAAGTTAGTCATTGCTTTTTAAACTTCAAAGAAGCCAGATCTTTCAAAGTCATTTTAGCCTTACTCAATTTCTGCCACGAGTTCTAAATCTTGAATCTCATCCCCACGTAATACAATGTTGCCGAGTATTGTAGAACTGGAACTGATGGCTGGCTGTGTGGCAGAATGAATCTATAGAAGAAGAATCAATAGAAGTCCTGCATCCAACACTACTCTCTCAGGTGACTCTAAGTAAGGAACTTAAGTGAGGAGAATCTTACTTTTCTCATCTGCAAAGTCAGGGTAACAATGATCATTTTCTTACCGTCATAGTAGGGTTTTTGTAAAACTCAATCACATAATATTAGTAACTGGTAATATTTCAAAATATTTAAATTCAAGATATGTTATTGTTATTTACATGGTGGTTATTTTTATTTTTATTCTTAACTACAGTCAAGTCCCTGGTTTGAAGATTCATCTTGGAAGGGTTGTGAAAACCAAGCTTAATACAATCCACACTTATAACAGTCAGTTCAAAAGGGCTGTTGCAATCCCTCAGTTCAACACCCTCAATCCAATTCAGAGGATGAAGTTGCTATCAGTACCTACTACAAGGTTCTTTTGGTATTGTTACCTATGTTTTAAGTAGAGTTTCCCTAAGTGCTCTTCACCTGTCATTTAATTTTACTCCAAAAGAAAGGTATTTAAAGTAGATAACTCTCTCTTTTTCAAAGATAATCTGCAGTAGGATAATAAGTGGGACTTTGTTGTTCCTAAATGAATCACCAGAACATAAATTTCTGAAAACAGACTGTAAGAATCCCTCTCAGGGGGCTTCCCTGGTGGCGCAGTGGTTGAGAATCTGCCTGCCAATGCAGGGGACACGGGTTCGAGCCCTGGTCCGGGAAGATCCCACATGCTGCGGAGCAACTGGGCCCGTGAGCCACAACTACTGAGCCTGCACCTGTGGAGCCTGTGCTCCGCAACAAGAGAGGCTGCAACAGTGAGAGGCCCGTGCACCGCGATGAAGAGTGGCCCCCGCTTGCCACAACTAGAGAAAGCCCTCGCACAGAAACGAAGACCCAACACAGCCAAAAATAAATAGATAAATAAATTTAAATCATATGGGCTTCTAAGAAGACCTCTGGCTAAAAAAAAAGAAAATCCCTCTCAAAGGATGCAAAGCAATAGCGGGCAAGATAATCCCCTTCAAGCTTTATTAGGAAGCAGTCTAACTGAACCTGATACTCCCAGTGATCCACCTGAGGCCCTCCCACCCCCGACGCCACCTGGTATCTCCCAACCTGTATACGAAGAAGACTACAAGAACTACAAGGGAATGAGATGGTTCGAAGTCCACCCAAAGGAAAGTGCTGAGGCTTTCTCCTTAACTTTTCACGAGAGAGGTGACAGGTATGCATTCCTATGCCCCAAACAACGTGTGTGTGTGTGTGTGTGTGTGTGTGTGTGTGTGTGTGTGTGCAGGGCATGGGGCAGGGAGAGCAGGGGCTCTAAGAAAACTACTAAGAGATATTGGGCAAGCCTACTAGAAAGGGAGAGAGGCATCCCCTTCCTTGCTGGACACCTGCTTACACAGTGTAATGGCTGTTCTGCTCCCTGCGCCATTTGGACATTGGGGCAAAACGGATTGCAGCAAGAGGGCAGATCAGAGTAGGAGTGGCAGTAGAACAGCCTCTTCTACCTTTGGCATGGCAAGGATATGTGACTTTTCTCTGGGACAAGTGGAAATTGTAGAAAGTACCTATTAAAGAGGCACCAAACACAACCAGTTATAATCATAGTACCATTTGATATGTGTATACCACTTTCTTGTCTGTTTCTCTCACCTTGAGGGCAGCAACTTTTTATATCCCAGTGTCTAGAAAAGTGTCTGGTACATGGTAAATATTCAACCAATATTCGTCTAATTAATTAACATAAAGAGACTTATCCTGGCCTCCCATTCTAGGCTCTATCTACTATAATCTTCTGGTCTTCCAACTTTCTACTTGACAGCACTGGTTTACCCGTCCTTTCTGTATTTTAACAATAGGACTTCTCTTTAATGTCTAAATTTTCAAATCATAACAGAAATTGATCTCATTACATTATTGTTCTTATTCTATTTCCTAATTCTTCTTCCATTTTTTTTTAAGCTTGGTAGTTGGCTTCAGACACAGAAAAGTTACGTTTTTATCAATTGACGTATATTGTAATGTATAAAACAAGCAATTGTTTGAGTCAATCAATCTTAAGATGCATTCCAACATTTGATCTCATACAATATAACGCTACCTTGCCAGGGAAAATACAGCAGACGTCATTTCTGGGAAGTACATTAGTTTCATTTTGGTTGTTGCCTTGGCAGTTGGCCATGGGGGTAACAAAAAAGAAAAAGGCAAAAAACAACAACAACAACAACAAAGGAGTTCAATGCTTTAAAAACTCTGAAGTACCATTCTAAGTCACTGCAAACCTCTATCCAACCACTAGTATCTGTGCAGATTTTGAAATGAAGCTATACTGTTTACTACAAATCTTATTTTAAACATGAAAAGTGCAGTCAGTATATAGAACTGGGCTGAAACCATGAAAACGGGCAGTCAGGTCTAGGCTTTACGAAACTTTAAGCAAGGCTTCCAGACCTAACTGGCCCTAGTAACTGTTCTCCAAGTCCTCTCCAAAGTAAAGAAAGGAGATAAGAATGAAAGTGGGACTTTTGTCCGTGATAATCTCCAGAGTATTAATTCCAAAATTCCTTTCTCTGTACCCTTTCATCCTCCCCACAACGAGGTCGACACTCCTTTTTTCTCATCCTCTGTGATGGAGCCTATTGTACCCAACTCAGATGTACAAATGTAATTATTTTTGCCTCTTGTGCTTAGCAGGCACAAACCTAATCATCCCTGTTAAACAGAACTTAAAACACTTCCAATGGAAACTCATATCCTTTTGGGTAGTCAAATGTCGGGTTTCTTCTGTTCCCCCTTTCTCTTGGGGGATTGTCTAATTTCCTAGGGGAATTATTCATCATCCTAAAATGAGTAGATCATGATTCTACTGCTAGCCACAGATGCTATGCATATTATCCATTTTAATGAAAAGAGGCAGTAATTTCACTCGGGAAAAATTTTCAGTCTCCCCTTCCCATCCTTGATGACTTGGGCCATGGCTCTGTTCTCACTGGCATCACTGAGCTCTAATGCCCCGTGTACCCTTAGAGGTCTCCCCTAAGTCTCTGCTAAGAGGGCTTCCTGACCCATGACAGACACATGGCAGGCACCTTGGCTCTCAACACTTCTAGGTTTCATACTCATTCAGGCATGTGGGGACTTTTCGTATTTCATCTTCATTCACCGATAGGCTGGATGCATTCTGTGTTCAGGATATCACAATGCTCCCCCAACTCCCTTTTCATGTTTTCCAGTATATATCCTAATAAGCATATATTCCCCGTCCATTCTTTGGGGTTCACCCAAGGATGGTGTAACTTCTCAGGAAATCTTGTTAAACAGGCTCAAGGTCCAGTTGTGTTCAACTAGCCAAAAAAAGTAAGCATCCTTTTCTGCTTGATCTGAACTTTGAGATGTTGGGGGTGGGAGTTGCCTTTGGAGATTTTACGATGCTCAAAGTGAGCCCACGATACTCTGTTCCTCTAATTAAATGAGTCTTCCTAATGACAGGATTTGATTAGTCCCCATCTTTCACTAACAGATGTTTATTTCATAAACTCAAATTGACTTTTCCTTTGAGCCAGTCTCTGTCAGTGCCATTAGGTAGGAGGTTTGGCAATGGGAAGGCACAGTTAGTTCCCAGTGGTGACTGGGAAAAGAACTCTAATCTAAAACAAGCTGTAAGCTTTGTTGTTTCCTACAAGGAAACAAAAATAGAAATGCACTTGGGGGAGGCTGACCTGGTAGATGTCTGGGATACCTTTGTGCTTCTAACAAAGAGGAGGGCAGACATGAACATAATATGCAAAGAAGAATATATGGCTTCATTTTTCTTAAGAGGAGAGGCAGTTTAAAATAGATCCCTTCTTTACTTACTCTTTGTAAAATATTGTGTGTCTCTTAGGAAAGGGTTTCTTTTCCACATGAAAACTGACATTCTCCTGCTCTGATATTGCAGTTACAAAAATTCTGATATGAGAAAAACATTCCACTTCAGTCCAGAATTGAGCTTTCTACATCATTTGAATCATCACACAGTAGCTTGTAACTCCGTGGGTGCAAAAAAAAAAAAAAGAAAAAAAGAAAAGAAAAAAAAGTGTGTTGACTAATGCTCCTCCTGAAAAAAGACCACATAGTAATTTTCTTCTCCCTTTTAAAAATGGAACAACAGTTACCCTTTGTAGATCCATAGGACCTACAGTTTAAAACATTCTCCACACAACTTGGAAATGTATTACAATACTAATGAGAAAGAAAATGCAATAGTGTTCCCACTTTATAGGTATTAAAATGAGATATGGGGAAGAGATTTCAAGTCCTGCAAATATGACTCATATTTATTGAACATCTAATATGTGCCAAGCACTGTTCTAAATATTTTATGTACAAAGGTCACTTAACCCACATCACAATCCTATGAGGTTTGTACTATTACTACCCCCTTTACAGATGCACAAGCAGGGATAAAGCAGTTGGGAAACTTGCTTCAAGTCATTCAGACAAAATGTGCTAGGGTAAGGACTTCAACCTAGACAGGCTGAGTCCATTGTCAACCCTCTTAATACTACACATGATGCCTTTTTTCCCTCCAGCTTCCTTGAAGTAAAATTGATGAAAGTGTAATATATTTAAAGTATACAGTGGGATGATTTGATATACATTTATACTGTGAAATGATTCCCACAATCAAGTTAATTAACATATCCATCACCTCATATAGCTTTTTTTTTTTTTTTTTTTTTGGTGAGAACACTTAAGATCTACTTTCTTAGCCAATTTCACGTATACAATACAATATCATTAACTATAGTCACCATATTGTATATTTGATTATTTTATAACTGAAAATTTGTATCCTTTGACCTACATCTCCCCATTTCTTCCCTCCCCCAACCCCTGGCAATCATCATTCTACTCTCTGTTTAAATGAGTTTAATTTTTTTAAAGATTCCATAAATAAGTGATACCATATAGTATTTGTCTTTCTCTGTCTGCCTTAGCATAATGCCCTCCAGGTTCACCCATGTTGTTGCAAATAGCAGTATTTCCCTCCTTTTTATGGAATAAAATTCCATTGTGTACATGTCACATTTTCCTTACCCACTCATCCATCGACACACACTTAGATATCTTTGAGAGATCTTTAAGATTTCAGCTCATTTGGATATATATCCAGAAGTGGGATCATATGGTAGTTCTATTTTTTTTTTATTTTTATTTTTTGGCGGTATGCGGGTCTCACTGCCACGGCCCCTCCCGTTGCGGAACACAGGCTCCGGACAAGGAGGCTCCGCGGCCATGGCCCACGGGCCCAGCTGCTCTGCGGCATGTGGGATCCTCCCGGACCGGGGCACGAACCCGCGTCCCCTGCATTGGTAGGCGGACCCCCAACCACTGCGCCACCAGGGAAGCCCTGGTAGTTCTATTTTTAACTTTTTTGAGGAAACTCCATACTGTTTCCATAATGTCTGTGCCAATTTACATTTCCATCAATTGTGCTCAAGTGTTCCCTTTTCCCTATATCCTTGCCAGCACTTATTTTTTTTGCGGTACGCAGGCCTCTCACTGTTGTGGCCTCTCCCGTTGCGGATCTCAGGCTCCGGATGCGCAGGCTCAGTGGCCATGGCTCACGGGCCCAGCCGCTCCGCGGCATGTGGGATCTTCCCAGACCGGGGCACGAACCCGTGTCCCCTGCATCAGCAGGCGGACTCTCAACCACTGCGCCACCAGGGAAACCCAGCACTTAACATTTTGATAATAGACATCCTAACAGGTATGAGGGGATGTCTTATTGTGGTTTTGATTTGCATTTCCCTGATGATTAGCGATGTTGAGCATCTTTTCATGTGCCTGTTGGTGACCTGTATGTCTTCTTTGGAAAACTGTCTATTCAGGTCCTTTGCTTATTTTTCAATCAGGTTATTTGGTCTCTTTTTGCTATTGAGTTGTAATAGGGTTTGCAAATATTTTCTCTCATGCCATAGACTACCTTTTCATTTTTTTGATGGTTTCCTTTGCTGTGCAGAAACTTTTTAGTGTAGTCCCACTTGTTTATTTTTGCTTTTGTTGCCTGTGCTATTGGTGACCTATCCAAAAATCAATGTCAAGAGGAACATAAGGAGATTTTTCCCCTATGTTTTCTTCTGGCAATTTTATGGTTTTAGGCCTTACATTTAGGTCTTTAATTCATTTTGAGTTGATTTTTGTGTATGGTGTAAGATAAGGGTCCAATTTCTTGCTTTTGTGTGTGGATATCTAGTTTTCCCAATACCATTTATTATACAGACTATCCTTTACCTATTGTGTGTTCTTGGCACCTTTGTAGAAAATTAGTTGACCATGCATCTGTGGGTTTATTTCTGGGCTCTCAGTTCAGTTCCATTGATTTATGTGTCTCTTTTTATGCCAATACCATATTGTTTTGATTACTATAGCTTTGTAATAAACTTTGAAATCAGGAAGTATGACACCTCCAGCTTTGCCCTTCTTGCTCAAGATTGCTTTAGCTATTTTGGATCTTTCATGGTTTCATACGATTTTTAGGATTGTTTTTTCTTTTTCTGTAAAAAAATGCCATTGGAGTTTTGATAGGGATTGCATTGGATATATAGATCACTTTGGGTAGTATGGACATTTTAACAATATTAATTCTTTCAATCCATGAACATGTGATATATTTCCATTAATTTATGTCTTCTTCAAATTTCTTCCATCTATGTTTGTCGTTTTCCACATACAGATCTTTTACCTCCTTGGTTAAATTTATTCGTGTTTTTTTTCTTTTTGATGCTATTGTAAATGGGTTTTTTTCTTAATTTCTTTTTCAGATAGCTCATTGTTTGCATGTTGCCTTTTTTATACATATGTAGTGAAACTACATCATTTATCATGGCAGAATCTATCATGTTGACTGACATTTAGCTATTTAGTGTCTTTAAAAATGAAAAATTAGGTTTAAAAATGTTCTCTGTGATGGAAAATGCAGAAAATTTCAAGGAGGAAGCCAAACCAATTCTTGAAGATTTAAACTGCCCTCCAGGTGGGTCTGGGTGTTCAGAAGATAAGTCAAAGTGCTTGGTGGCATCTGGTTAAAAAACATATATTTGAGATTCAAATATAACAGACATTAGCAAATGTAGCTGGGCTTGCTACTTTCGGAGATCATTTTTTATCAAAGAAACTCAAAGTTTTTTTTTCACTGAAATATAGCAGTTATCCAGCTTAAGGACCTTGGTCAATTGAATCTGATGAAATATAAATATGTAAAGAAGAAACTGCATTAACTTAATGCTTTACACAGTTTACTAAGTACCTTCCCGTAGGCATTTTATTTACAGAAAGGAGATGTATGAATTCTCCCCTTTATAGTTGAGGAAGCAGAGGTCCAAAGATATTAAACGTCTTACTCAAGGGCACACAACTGTGAAGTTATGTGATTGTGATGCAAATCAATTCCATTTCTCTTTCAACTATATATCTGGAATGTTTTAGCACTTGCAATTTTTGGAATGTTTTCATATATGCATATTTACTCTATTCTTACAGTAGCCCCAGGGAATGATGGTGACTAGCATTTAAGGGTATGGACTTCAAAATCAGATTGCCTCAGTTCAAATTCTGACTCTGCTGCTTACTATGTGACCTTAGACAAGGTACCTAATCTCTTCGCGTTTCAGTTTCCTCATCTCTAAAACAGGATTATAATATCTATCTCACAGGGGAAAGGGGAGGATATGTAAGTATTAAGTGAGATACTATAAGAAAAAGACTTGAAACGGGACCTGGCACAAAGTAATATATGTGAGTTTTTACACTGAGTATGTGTTAGTTCTTACATATAGGATTGTTACGTCATTTTATAGATAAAAGAACTGTGGCCTCAAGTTTAATGACTTGCCTGCTGAGTTAGAATCCAAACTCAATTCTACTGATTCACAATCTGCTTCTATCTCACTACCCCAGCCTGGTTTATGTAGAAATCTAGGCTTTACTGAATTCTATTCAAGTTGGAGAATTATAGACAAGAGTTCTAAATCAGGTGTCCATCTGTGGATTTAGGGGTTACGAAAACCCTCTAAAATGGTATGGAAAATGTGCCTTAGTATATTTTTCAAGAAAAGGGCTCACAGCTTTCATCAGGTTCATGAAAGAGGTCCAAAACTCATAAAGGTTAGGAGACACTGACTGTGAGACAGTATAGCATAACGTTTAGGGTCTTTGGAACTGTCTTTGGAACTGCCTGGGTTCAAATCACAAGTCTAACATTTATTAACTCTGTGACCATGGGCAACTTAATCATCCTGTAACTTTATTTTCTCAACTGTAAAAGTATCATGATAATTTGTAAGGATTAAATTAATTAATACATATAAAAACAATTAGAACACTGCTTGGCACATAACAAGCTCCATATAAAGGTCATGATCAAAGGATGCTTAAAAACCAAGTGGATTTAATCCACTTGGAAAGTGAGTTACTAGTATAGCTAATATCAATGGAACTCAGCACTATGCCTGCCTGGCCTATTGCTATGGTACACAGCCTCTAAGATGGTCCCAGTGATCCCCACTTCCTGGTTTTCATACCGTTGTGTAACTCCCTTCTCCTGAGTGGATTTATTGAGCTTCTAATGAATCATATATGCACAAGTGATGGAATGCTACTTCTGAAATTACGTTATAAAAAGACAGTGGTTTCTGTCTTGGATGTTCTCTTGTTCTTGGACTGTTCACTGTTGGGGAGGTCACGCACCATGTTATCAGGCAGCCCTGTGGAGAGGCCCACGTGAAAAGAAACTGAGGGAGGCCTCTGGCTGACATCAAGCAAACAAGGCCCTCAGTCTAACAGCCCTAAGGAATAGAGGCCCACATGAGCAAACCTGAAAGCAAATCTTCCTCCAGTCAGGTTTTAAGATGAAACTTCAGACCCAGCCAACAACTTGGCTGCAACCTCATGAGAGAATTTAAGCCAGAGCCACCCAACTAAGCTGGACCCAGATTCGTGACCCACAGAAACCATCAGATAATAAATATTTATTGTTTTAAGCCACCAAGTTTGTGGTTGATTTTTATGCAGCAATAGAGCTCTCATTTAGAACTTACAACCACCCTATGATGTAGGTATTATACTGATTTACAGAGGAAATCAGGAGAGGTCAAATGACTAATTCCTACTGGTACCGAATTTTGCCTGATTCCAAAGCCATGTTCTTCCTTTTTTTTTTTTAAGATTTTTTTTTGATGTGGACCATTTTTAAAGTGTTTATTGAATCTGTTACAATATTGCTTCTGTTTTATGTTTTGGTTTTTTGGCTGTGAGGTATGTGGGATCTTGGCTCCCCAACCAGAGATTGAACCCACACCCCCTGCATTGGAAGGGGAAGTCTTAACCACTGGACCACCAGGGAAGTCCCAAAGCCATGCTCTTTCTTAGCTAGGATATTAATTTCTTTTTTTTTTTAACTCATTTTTGAGATTATTTTTGAATCTGTGTACGTTTTGCTTTCAAAAATTAAAATAAGAAGCCCTCTGCAAGGCCATGAAGATGAGCCGGTTCTGTCTCTCTGCAGCTCTTCTCATCCTCCTGGCCACCCTGGTGGCTGGCACCCCAGGGGGTGAAAACAAGAGCCCTGCTGCCCAAGCCCTGTGGCCTGCTTTCTGCCTGGAGCCTCTGTACATGGGTCTCTGCAGGGCCTGGAAGATCAGGCACTTCTACAACTCTAAGTCTGGGCTCTGCGAGACCTTTGAATGTGGTGGCTGCCGTGGGAAGAAGAGCAACTTCCTGAAGGCAGATGACTTCATGAAGACCTGTGGTGGTGCTGTAGGGGCCTGACGAGGACCTGTGAACTGTGCTCCCTGAAGACGCTGAAGTACGGGGAGGACTCACGCAGGGCTGGGCTGTGGCTGCTTCTGAAACAGTATGGCCTCCTCTACTTCTTTCTCAATGCTACCCTCCTCTGAAGAACCCTGCCCCTTTCCTTCTCCCCATGGGTCTACATGCCTCTTCTCTGTCTCATCCAATCGGCTCTAAGCACCATGAGAGCAAGTCTTTACTTTCTCCCTAGCACTTAGCACAGTTCCTGGCACAAAGGAGACAGTCCATAAATACTTGAGGAAGAAAGGAATGAATGCAGGAGCACATTCCTCATGACCCTAGTAACTACAGGGCCTATGGTTTGAAGCCAGGATTCTTGTCCCAACACTAATCCTCACTGCATTCTCACCTTCATCCCCCTCCCCACCATCACTGCTCTCTTTGTGAGTGGCCAAGGTGGAATTTCTGGCAACCAATTCTCAGCATCAGTGGCCGCAGAGGTCTTTTCAATAAATAAGCCCCTTTCCCCCACAGTGATGTTCAACATTTTCCTGTCTGTGGCTTCAGTCTGGCCTTATACTTAAATAAATTCATTTTCTTATTAATCTAAAAAAAATTAAAATAAGACTTACTGAAGTTATTCAGGAATAAACTTCAATCTACTTTTGAAACATATTACTGATTTTTATTTTAACTGGACCTTGGAAGCCTTAGTAACTCTCACATAGAAAAATACTAGGTTTTATACACATTTATGCTATAGGGAATACAGTCTAAGATTTTTATAAACATTAAATTATAGACCCTAAGTCTGAGCTCTTCAAAATAACCTCCAAATTATTATTGTTATTTATTTTGGGAACAAAGCCCCAGCCCCCCCACCGCCTGCTACTGGCAATCACCAATTTGTTCTCTTTATCTAGTAGCTTTTTTTTTTTTTTTTTAGATTCTCCATATGAGAGATAAAATGGTATTTGTCTTTCTCTGCCTGACTTATTTCACTTAGCAAAATCTCTTCAAGGTCTATTTGTGTTGTCACAAACGGCAAGATTTGATATTTTTTATGGCTAAATAATATTCCATTGTATAAAGATTTTCTTTTTTCATTCATCCGTTAATGGACACTTAAATTGTTTCCATGTCTTAACTATTGTATATAATGCTGCAATGAACATGGGAATGCATATACCTTTTCAAGTTAGCATTTTTGTTTTCTTCAGACATATTGCTCGAATTGAAGGATCATATGGTGTTCTATTTTTAATTTTATGAGGAACCTCCATACTGTTTTCCATAGTGGCTGCACCAAGTTACATTCCCACCAATAGTGCATAAGGGTTCCCTTTTCTCCACATCCTTGCCAACACTTATTTCTTGTCTTTTTGGTGAAAGCTATTCTAACGGGTGGGGGGTGATATCTCATTTGTGATTTTGATTTGCATATCCCTGATGATTAATGATGCTGAGAAGTTTTTCATGTACCTGTTGGCCAATAGAAAAATATCTATTCAAATCTTCTGCTCATTTTTAAATCATATTGTTTTTGTTTTGCTATTGAGCTCTATGAGTTCTTTATATACTTAGGATATTAGCCACTTAGAGAAATATGATTTGCAAATATTTTCTCCCATTCAGTAGGTTTCATTTTGTTGATGGCTTCATTTGCTGTGCAGAAGTTTTTTAGTATGTTGTAGTCTCATTTATTTTTGCTTTCGTTACTTTTCCTTTTGGTGTTAGAGTCAAAAAATCATCGCTAAGACTTATGTCAAGGAGCTTACTGTCTATGTTTTCTTTTATGACTTTTATGGTTTCAGGTCATACAATCAAGTCTTTAATCCATTTTGTGTTAATTTTTGTATATGGTATAAGATAAGGGTGCAGTTTCATTCTTTTGCATGTGGCTGTCCAGTTTTTCCAACATCTATTGAAGAGACTGTCCTTTCCCCATTGTACAGTCTTGTCCTTTGTCCTTTGTTGCAAATTAATTGACCCATATGCATGGATTTATTTCTGGGCTCTCTATTCTGTTCCATTGATCTCTGTGTCTGTTTTTATGCAAATACTACACTGTTTCCATTACTATAGATTTGTAATATAGTTTGAAATCAGGGAGCATGGTATCTCCAGCTTTGTTCTTCTTTCTGAAGATTGCCTTGACTATTTGAGATTTTTTTTTTTAGTTCCATACACATTTTAGGATTATTTGTTTTATCTCTCTGAAAAATGCCAATGGAATTTTAACAGAGATTGCATTGAGTCTGTTGAGTAGCACCAACATTTTAACAGTATTGATTCTTTCAATACATGAGCATGGAATATCCATTTATTGGTGTCTGTTTCAATTTCTTTCACTAATGTCTTATAGTTTTCAATATATATGTCTTTCACCTCCTTGATTAAGGGAACATAGTCCTTTTAAAAAATCATTTATATTTAAATTTATTAAAAGCATAAAGTAAGATGGATAATTATCCATCACCTATTGACTCCCATCCTCAAATAAATTTTCCTCAATAAGACAGTGGTCTCTTGACTCTGGGCCCTTTGACTCTTGGTCCAGCAATCTGACAGTTCCATCCTTGATTTCATAGTGCAGGAAATACTTAGAGTCCTGGGATAGTTAATGATCCATGCTAAACCATTAGAACAAGCTATAGGACCCATTTAAACTTGTGGTCAATTTGAAGAACATTAAAGAAGAGATATTTATGACTTCAGAATATAGTTCAGGCTTCACAAACCAATTCCTTGACAGAACCCCTTCCCTCTGACTTTCTGAAATAATTACTAACTTTAACTCAATGGGATATTAAAAATTGATCTCTGGTTACTGTAGCAAATTGAGAACAAAATGAAAATCATTAATCCCAGAGGCAAAGATGTCTTGAGTACAGAGACATTCCAGGGGAATATGTTACAAAAATGACTAAATGTATTTTTGTTTCAGATACCATAATTCTCTCTCTCTATCTGCTCATCCATCTATCTATACATCATCTATGTTAGAATCAGCCTCTCAATATTTAAATTATTCCTAATTTCAAAACAGACGATAAATGCTTCTTGGGTCAATAGTGCCCCAAAGGAGTGACATATCCATAGATTTTTAGAGGGTGAGTTATTTGAATGTCTAAGGCTTAATGAAAATACAGTATAAAAATGTTAAAAACAAAAATCTAATTTTGACACTGTATATACAATAAAATTTTTTCTTAAATTTAGTTTCATCATTTTAACAATACATTTAAGATCGATCCTGGTTGACTTTACTCACAGTAGGTGCTGAAAACTAAAATTGGTTTGTGTATATGTAGAGAGAATGCATCTCTGTGGCTGTGGTAAATAAGTGATATGATTAGACATAAAAATTAGGGAATACCTGCCATTGATAATAGTGGATCATCAAGACTGACTATCAGGGACTTCCCTGGTGGCACAGTGGTTAAGAATCTGCCTGCCAATGCAGAGGACACGGGTTTGAGCCCTGGTCGGGGAAGATCTCACATCCCGTAGAGCAACTAAGCCCGTGAGCCACAACTACTGAGGCCATGTGCCGCAACAAGAGAAAGCCTACACACCTAGAGCCCATGCTCCGCAACAAGAGAAACTACCGCAATGAGAAGCCCCTGCACCTCAACGAAGAGTAGCCTCCACTCACCCAACTAGAAAAAGCCCGCACACAGCAACTAAGGCCCAATGCAGCCAAAAAAAAAAAAAAGTTAAAGACTGACTATCAATACTCACTGCTTTTGCTAGGCTGAACACCACACTATTTTTTTTTTTGGATGGATCAAAACCAGGAATTGGCATAATCACTGATACAATCTCAATCTTAACATTAATCTTAAAAATATATTCTGCATTGTATGGGGTAGAGTATTTAAAACAAAGAAAAGGGCTTATGATCAGGGATAAGAGATTTTGGTCCTGTTTTGCCACTATGTGATTTCCAATGCAACTTTGGGAAAGTTGCCTTTTCTCTCTGGGATTAATCTTCCTTATCTATAAAGTGAGAAGACTGATCTTTAAGATTCCTCCCAATATTAATACTCCAGACTGAATAATTACAACCTAATTTAAAGTGCCTTAAAATATTCAAATAACTGAACTTCTAAAAAAAAAATACAGTTATATTACTCCTTTAGGGCACCCAACAAACATTTATTTCCAAGTACAATGGATCCGTACGGTTCACATACTCTGTGAATTTGCCTGCTCGTTAAAATTTATTTGTAACCCCAAAATCAAAACTCACATTGCTTTTGTGGGCATTCATGGATATGCTCAATGTGTTGAAATATTTGAGTCACACAATGTACATGTTCCCAGCTGAGGTCAAATAAGGCAAAGTTCTGTCTGCTTGTTTCAACTCTCCTACTATAAAGTGCCTTTTTTTTGCAACCTTTTTAGTGACACATTATTTGCTTTTATTTTTCACTTTTTGTTGGTGATTTCTCTGTTTCAAATTGCGCCCAAGAGCAATGTTAATGTTCCCAAGTCCAAGAAGGCTCTGATGTAGAAAACACATGTGTTAGATAAGCTTTGTTCAGGCATGAGTTGTAGTTTTGTTGGTCATGAGTTCAATGTTAAAGAATCAAACATATGTATTAAATAGGGTGGCTTTTAATAAAAACACACATAAAACAAGGTTATATATTGATTGGTCGATGAAAATGTTATGACCAGAGACTTGCGGTAATCTAACCCTGTATTTCCCCTAGGAGTTTGCAAAAAATGTTCTTTCCAAATATTATCCCTCTCTAAAAATTCTTTAGTAAATGTACAATAGAATTTTATTTTCATATAGTTTTTCAGGTGTTCACCAAAGTATCTGATGTGACAATCATAATGTAAGGTACAGCTAAATATTTAGGATTCCATCATTTCTGTTAATAATATTCCTCTCTGCTATTTCTAAATTTCTTCATTTTCCAACTTATTTCCACTTGAGTTGTATCTGAACAGTCCAAGATTTCATTTGATATTATAACTGTTCAAAAACATTATTTTACAGGGAACCTCCCTTTCTATCACTCAATAAAACACTTACCTTCTTTGAGTTCACATTCAGCCTGCTCAATATTCTATCTCTGGGAATGTAACAGCATCATTTTGACAGAAGCATATCTAAACATATTAATACCCTGGAGAACATGCCTAGGAGATGGGAGCAATACAGTTTCAAAGAGTGCAATTGATTTTCCAATAAAAACTTGAAACCCTGTGATCTGAACCATCTGTGGACAATTTGATAAACAGATACAAGAGGAAGGGTGAAAAAAAAAAAGATGCTCTTGATATTTTACTCCTTGTGTTAACAACAGATTGCTGGAGTTACTACTTTCGAATTCTGCAAATATTGAAACTCATTTCAAACCAATACAGGCAATGGGTTTTATGATAGCTTGAATTGCAAGTTAAATAGGGAGAAATAAACCCTGTTTAACATAGAGCAACCTGTGTATGGTGGAATAATGTATTGCCACATTAATCTGCATTTTATTCTCACTGCTGTAAATAATTTTCACCACTTTGTCTAAAGAAGATAGCAATGTTTTTGTCTTTGCTTTTCCCAGAAATGGGAAAAAACACAAGCATACCCAAAAGATCACTTCCAAACAGAACATTTCTTTTCAAAAGTCTAGGCTCATAAGAGAATATGGAACTAGATTATCTAAGTAGAGGGATTTCTGGATTGGGAAAGGTAATAAATTAGCCTTTAGACAAGAAAGGTTTTGAGAGAGTTTTTCTGGAAAATGGTGGAGTAGGAGTCTGGAGAGTTCAGAAGCAATGGAGAATGATGTGCTGATCTACTACTAGTAGTCTACTACCAGGGAGATGCTGGTCTCAGGTGAGATGACTGCGAGGTGTACCTGAGAAGGTCAGTGACTAGAGAATGCAGCTTTCAGCCTCAGCAAATATCTAAATGCCCTTTGATAGAGGCAGAGAAGGTGCATGTAACAGTGATGACCAGTGTGCACTGCAGACCAGAAGGCTATTCTTCAAATATTCTTCAAATATTGTGATTCTCAATAAATGCTGGAGGGAGCGTGGAGAAAAGGGAACCCTCCTACACTGTTGGTGGGAATGTAAATTGGTGCAGCCACTATGGAGAACAGTGTGTAGGTTCCTTAAAAAAAAACTACAAATAGACTTACCATATGATCCAGCAATCCCACTCCTGGGCATATATCTGGAAAAGACAAAAATTCTAATTCAAAACCATATATGCAATGTTCATAGCAGCACTATTTACAATAGCCAAGGTATGGAGGCAACCTAAATATCCACTGACAGATGAATGGATACAGAAGATGTGGTATACAATGGAATACTACTCAGCCATAAAAAAGAATGAAATATTGCCATTTGCAACAACATGGATGGACTTAGAGGATATTATGCTAAGTGAAGTAAGTCAGACAGAGAATGACACAGATAACACTCCACTCTTTATAAAATATATGAACCACAAAGATTTACTGTATAGCACAGGAAACTATGTTCAATATCTTGTAATAACCTATAGTGGAAAATAATCTGGAAAAGAATATATATATATATATATATACATATATATACACACACACACATATATAGCTGAATCGCTTTGCTGTACACCTGAAACTAACACAATATTGTAAATCAACTATAGCTCAATTAAAAAAGAAAGAGACACTTTGCAGATTTAACAACAGCAACAACCAAATATTGTGACTCTCATATTACTCTAGGCCCCCTGCAAAAACATAAATTTCAATTTTGAATCAGGTAGGGAGGAGTTCTGAGTACATTGATCTGATTTTTTTTAAGAAAAATAAGATCATGTTTCTTGCATTGGCTCATAGACAAAACTCATACCCATATGTTAACTCATGTAACCCTAACAACCCTGCAGTGTTGGTGCCATTAAACCTATTTCACAGATAAGGAAAGTGAGGCACAGAAAAGTCAAGTACCTTGTCTAATGTCACAGAGCTAGGAGGTAACAGAGCTGGGACTTGAACCTGAACAGCCTGGCTAGACACTCTGTGTGCCTGAATACTCCTCTCTTCTGCCTATCCTGTCATGTCCATGTCAGGCCCCTTAACTCTTTTTAAAAGTGATCTGCTACAAATAATTACTGTGCATGTGCTTTATCTCCTCTTAGCTCCCTGAGGACTGGAATGCTTCTTATTCTTTGTGTTTCCTACAGTGCCTGACACTGACCTGGGAAAAAATGCCACTCTTACATAAATATGTAAAAATCAAGCTTGCTCACAAAACAGATCTGAATATATGTGTGCAAAGACACACACATGTGTGTATGGATGACCAGGATCTATCAGATTCAATGCAATAAATATCTATAGTAAATGTCTCAAACCATGTTAATCACATATTAAAATACATTTCCACTAAAGAAATACATTGATATTTTTCGTTATATGCTTCACTTCATGACATCAGAACATACAATAAAAATGGTAATTAGACGCATTTTTTAAAGCAGCGAGTAAACTAGTTCTGAAATTTATATTGAATGCCATTTCAGAACTATTTTGAGAAAGGAATACATGATTTTTCAAGAGCATGCCACAGCTAATAGAGAGGAGCCTAGTCAAATCCCCCTTCAGACCTGAAGAACTTATGCCCCACCTGCCAGGAATGCTGCCAGCTGCCAGTCCTCTAAGCTGAGCCCTTGCCAGAAATTACCCTCAACTGGGGAAACCTGCCTCAAGCAGAGGTACCCAGCACACGATCACTGGTCAATGTGGGAATACAAAGGTACGGCCCTCCTTGTCACAACTTGAGACCACATCGATGGGCCATCATAACTTCAGAGCTCCCCATGAGATTCATCTATGGCCTTCCTTGAAACTGAATCAACACCTAACTTCTCCCTCTGCCTAACCTTATTTTCTTCCCTTTCCTTCCACCAAGTGTTGGTCCTGAGAGCCCTCCAAATAAACTTCTGCATGCTAATCTTCATGTCAGTATCTGCTTCTTGTGGAAATCAAGCTGGGACATTTCATGCATCCAAATAGATGCTACATGCTAAACTGCCATCAGCCTTGTTTCTTTGGAGACATGCTCAATACATTTTTTTCCTGCTG
>NW_006796751.1:0-14252 GCF_000442215.2 Lipotes vexillifer | reverse complement strand
CCTGCTGAAGTACTTACTTATGTAATTTAACCTAATAGAAGTAGATAAGCCATGTCCAAAGAGTCAAGAGGCTTATCTGGTCCTGCTGTGATTCCCAACATTAAAATAAGAAGATCTCCTTCTAAACAATGATTAGATCTTCATGTGATAGTATCCATTGATTGCAACTGTAGTCGCTAACACTGAGTGCTCATGAGGTATCCGGCATCATGGCAAATGATTTGCATGTATTTATCCTTTAGGCCTTATAACAACCCTGTGAGGTAGATACTATTATCAACTCACTGTACAGCAGGGTTCACAATAGTTAAATAACTTTCTCAAGGTTACAGGGTGACATGGCTTTCTGTCTGCAGCCCCTGAGTACCACTATATTGCCTCGCCTAAATGCATAATGACAAAGAGCTATAAAGAATTCAGTAATGCATCTAAATTACTTTCCATTTTATCCACCATAAAACAGCACCTGAATTCATTTGAAATACAGTAGTACATACGTACTATTTTTATTCAGCCCACAGACAATTTTTGGAATGCATATGCATTTGGAAACCTCCTTCAAAACCTCTGCACCTCTCATGGAGTCCTCCACGCCTCACTCAAAGGTTAGTGACCATTGCCCTAAAGAATATATATAACACTCCCATCCTATGCCCCTGATATTTAGGTTACCAACTCTACACCTGAAAAATAGACATAAAATAGTTAAAAGCAGAAAAATGGGGGAAAGTTCAAAAGTGGCAAATGCTATCAACTTTGAAAAGCAGTAGCCCGAGGGAGGATGCAGGAAATCCTGATATGACTTGGTGCAGATTCTAACATTTACTACCATTATTGTCCCCTGAGAACCATCTTGGCGAAAGAATGTGAGCACTCCAAATCTTGAGATTTTCATTAATATCTTTAATTTTCAGAGATGTGGACTAAAGGAATAAGTAATGCAGGAAAAACAGTCAAGGCAAATTCTTAAGAGTAAGTGTCATGCCCATGATGAGTGAGCTGGAGCAAGAAAATGCCAGCAGGGACACAATTTTCCAAAGCTATATTTTAAGTTGCCTGAATTAACTGAAGGCCTAGTGTATTCTACCAGAAAAACAGGATATTCCTCCAACCAGGTGAAATACATAGTACAGGATATTTGACAACAACTCAGAAGAGAGCAAATCCTAAGTGTTTCAGTTCTTTGTCAAAGCAATCTGTAATGTCAGGAGCTGATGGATGAATGCTTCCCCTAATCTTGCCTTTCCCCCTACTCTAAAGCAAAAAGGAGAGAAAAGAAGAGAGACAGAGAAAGAGAATCATAAGGCTGACAAAAGGTAGGCAGGCTTAGAACAGTACATGGAATCTACAGATTTCAACAAATGTCAGCCACTGATCTTTTTATAGAAAATAATGTAAATATTGCCCATTTTGACAAAACAAATATATTAATATAAATAACCTATATAAGGATGTGAGGGAAAATGGAGAAGGAAGAAATGTTCATCTGAATTTGTCCTATTCTTCATAGCAGGCAGGCATTCAGTACCATTTAGATTTGAAATCTAGAGTTTAAAGAAGTGACTGGCACATCATATTTTTTCACACTATTTTTACCTACCTTTAGGACAATCTATTAGGGACTAATATATGTTTGGGAAAGAACTAGTTATTCACTGCTGTTTATTTTCATTTGTTATAATAAAAATAACTTAATACACAATTTAAAATAGAATGTATTCCATGATGCCATTTTATGAAAATCATTCTCATTCGTCTACCTACCCACCCATTCCCCTATCTATCTACTCGTCTGTCTGTAGACACAAAGAAATATCTGCTATTATGTTCATTTACTGGTGATGGTGTTTATTTCTGGTTGATGAGATTATTTTTCTCTCTCCTGTATTGCTTGAGCTTTTTGTTTGTTTTTTTTTTTGCGGTACGCGGGCCTCTCACCACTGGGGCCTCTCCCGTTGCGGAGCACAGGCTCCGGACGCGCAGGCCCGGCGGCCATGGCTCACGGGCCCAGCCGCTCCGCGGCACGTGGGATCCTCCCGGACCGGGGCACGAACTCTCGTCCCCTGCGTCGGCAGGCGGACTCTCAACCACTGCGCCACCAGGGAAGCCCTTGCTTGAGCCTTCTAATGATGACTAGGTACCATTCTATGAAAAACAATAAAGGTTTTCTCTTGTGGAAAATTTTAAAAGATGGCCCAAATGAGAAAAGCAAAGTCTATTTATTCAGAGCTTGCGACAGTAACCATTGCTTGCGCTTTGGCAGAGGCTCAAAGGCAAGCAGAAGGATGGGCAAGCTTTCTAGTGGAAAGAAGAGAAGTCTCAGGTGTGCTCTGATTGGGGGCTTTTAGGCATGGGGAAGCTGGAGGTGGGCTAACTAGAAGTGAGGCATCCTGTGTGATTGGTTAGGGGTACCTATTTGGCTTTCTCTGGTTGGCCTTAAGTTGGAAGTGGTGACAAAAATTAGGGAAGCTGTCCGCTATTAATCAAGCCCTGGCCATTTGGGGGCTGATTGTTCCAGGAGTTATTGTGTGGTATCCCGAGTCAACCAGCTGGAATAATGGGCTGAATTCCTATAAGTCTGACTTGCAGACAGTAGGCTGTCTTCCTGAGCTGGTTACTCTAGAAAATGGGTTGGTTTCCAGGCTGATTGCTATATATTGTGGATCAGAGTTTTCTTTCCTAAACTATCTATCCATTGTTCATTTACATATTTTGTCTTTCACTTAAAACAAACATCATAAAAAACAATTAACAGCCAAAAAAAAAATTGTGTGGACAGTTTTTAAACAGTTCTTGGGGTTCTGTTGAGGGGCTTCAGAGTCTGGCACAGTGATGGATGGACCAAGTAGTCCCAACTCGTGTTTGTTTTTTTCCGTTTTATCAATATGGCTCTTTCTAAGCTTTTGGGTTCTTCCTACACCTTTAAGAAAATATTCTTGAATTACAAAAGTTGGATAACATTCGATTATATGACCTATACATCTGAGCTACTCTAAGGAAATACAGCAATCTGTCATGAGGTGCAACATAATTAATATGCAACACAGGATAGTGACTCATTGTATGACTTGGGTAATTAGCTAAATTTCATTTTCCTCATCTCTAAAATGGGAAAAATCACATATAATAAATAATGTCAATAATTGCATTGTAAGTATAATAAAGGATTAATCTCAGGAACAAATTTAAGCTTTTTAACCTGAAGAACACTGTACAAGGAAATTGTTATATTTTTAATTTAATATACTTCATGTTTTTTCTACTTCTAATTGGAATAATTATGTTGCTATATAAAAAAGAAGTGATCTGATCTCCATACTCCAGTTATGTTTATACTTATCTCAGTCCATATAGCATTTCACTTGATCATGATGAGGCTATTCCTATTTCTTTTTTTTTTTTTTAGTTTTTTTTTTAATTAATTAATTTATTTATTTTTATTTTTGGCTGTGTTGGGTCTTCGCTTCTGTGCGAGGGCTTTCTCTAGTTGCGGCAAGTGGGGGCCACTCTTCATCACAGTGCGCGGGCCTCTAACTATCGCGGCCTCTCTTGTTGCGGAGCACAGCCTCCAGACGCGCAGGCTCAGTAGTTGTGGCTCACAGGCCTAGTTGCTCCGCGGCATGTGGGATCCTCCCAGACCAGGGCTGGAACCCGTGTCCCCTGCACTGGCAGGCAGATTCTCAACCACTACGCCACCAGGGAAGCCCCGCTATTCCTATTTCTGATTAAAAAGCACAAATTAAAATAGCTTTGATTCTTAACAAAACTGGATGCTGATCCTTGTCTACAGATACTTTTTCTTCAGACTGACTGATTTCCCTTACCTTCGTTTACTTTGGCTGTCACTTAGAGCCCATACTACAATTCATTAAACAGTCTGAGAACATTGTTTCTTTCTTTGTTTAATGCTCCTAAACCTGGAATTAGAGTCAAATCATTTTTTGTTTTAAAAATGACCACAACTGATTATGAATGATTTTATTTCTTTTGCTACATGATTCTCTATTCTAAATATTATGACTTGTGCATGTATTACTTTTATGTATTAAAATAGCATCAAAGAAAAAGGAAAATGTCACCACATTGAGTTTTATGACACAAATATCTTGTATCTTGATGGCTACTCTTTTCAAGCAGAGACTCACTTTACATACAATGACAGGTCCCTTTTCTCTTGGGATGTGAAAGGCAAAGAAAACTGAGCAGAAGCAAATTGCCACACGATGGCCTTAAGAATTAGAGATGCAACTAAGGGCTTAGGTCTGGCAAAGTTATCCATGAAGCAAAATATCACAACCAAAGTCACTCAGTTTCCTCTTTATCATAAACTAATTCAAATATTCTGCCCTTTTCCTACCTTCTTACTGTTGTCATTTTTGTAATGAGTATATTGCAAAATTATTTGACTGTTACTCATTAATAAACAGAAAATTATTGTCTATTTGTGTAGCTTATCAAGAACCCCATTAGCCACAGGCATTTGATTGGATAACAAAGCCTTCAAATATTGACAGCCAATGGCTGATTTCTGTAACTATTACCCAGCGCAGCACATCCCCTTGGTATGTAGGTGCCCCCTTTGTAAGTACACCAAGTTGCTGAGTGCTCTGAAGTGGGCTGAATTAATCAAGTGTGACTGATTGCCTTAACTGATGGGGGAGACACAGTAACCTTTTTCTCAGAGCAACTACATCATGTAATTACAGAGGAAACGATATAGCTTTTGTTAGTTGGACTAGACACTTCTAATAACATTAGCCAAGCAAAGGGTATTATTATCTCCCATTTTAGAGATTTAAAAAAACTGAGACTAATATCAGTTAAGTAGGTAACAGCCCCAAGGTCATACAAAAGAATGACGAGTAAACACACAATTCATGTCTGTTTTACCCTATAATTACTATAACCAGAATCTGATGGAGTGGTTTATAGCATATGTAAGTATAAATAAGATATTTATAGCTGGTTTCAACTTTTATACATTTCTCGGGCTGCATATAAATGTTTCATTTGTCCTGGGTCCTCACTTTCTTGGAATTGTAATACGCATTTGACTCCTACTTCCATTTTTTCAGAAAAAACTCCTTATGGGATGACTCATAAAAGGATATCTCAAACAATCACCTTAAAAATCACCCCTTCTTCCTTGACCAGGTTCCCAAGACTAAACTGGGGACTGTGCTTTGATTTTCTCTCAATCTGTGGCAATTGTCCTCTCAACCCAAGATCGCCTTCATGAAGTTACAGGATATCACTTTTCCTCATGAGCATTGATCAGAAGTGTTGATTTTCCTAAGAGGAAGCCTATTGGGGGCTTCACAGAGCTGGAACCCTCAATAGTCTCCCTCCTCCCAGGAGTCCTTATTTCTTAGAATTTTCAAAGGAACAGGCAGGAGCAGCCCACACTGTGGACCCTTGCTACATGCAGAAGGAAATGTCCATCTGTTCCATTTGGCAAGCAGTTACCGTCCAAGTGCTTCACTTAAACTCCATTCCCCTCTCCCCTGTTTAAGTCTCATTGAATACCTAATGCCTCTACTCAAACGGAGATTCTGAGAGGTAGTAGCTTCCTTATCTGAATCATTTTCTACCTCTGGACCTAAGATTTCTCATCATAAAATTAGGAGGTCTGACTATTATCATCTATAGACTCTATTTCACAATTCTTAGAATTTCTCCCTATGGAAGAGAACAGTCAAGAAAAATAATTCACATTCTCCACTTCCAGGGAACATAGAAACAATTTTAAATTACAATAGGTTTTAGAAATACCAGTCTATCTACTGTCTATCTACCTATTTATCTATCTATCTATCTTCACTCTTATTTTCAGGCCTTACCTTAAAATAGAAATCTAGTTTTATGTAGTAAGAGTAGTGACATAGTGTGGAAAAAAAGAGGAGAAAGTTTTAATCAAATAGACTTGGATTTGATATCCAGCTCTAATATTTACTCTCTCTGCAATATTGGGCATATTGCTTTGCCTCCCTTGCTTTACACATCTGTAAAATAGGACAAATGATACTGAGCTTATAGGATATTATGAAGATTCATGAGATAACATATATAAAGCATCTAGTAGAGTACATGATGGATATTAATATAGATTAAAATGTTAACAATAATATTGATATTCCTTTGAGCTTATAACTCCAAATACCATAATACTTTTTTATAAGACCACACAGCATAGCTCAGCTGTGCAAATGCTTGCACTGCATTATTCATACAGATCATCTGAGGCTGCATAATAGGTGGAGAGAAAGGGCTGACCTCCCTAAAAAGCTTTTCCGTATCTCTTCCTCCACGTCCATCCTCATATTCAGAAAAAGGAAATGAAAGCACTGGCATGTCAAAGAGAAAATAATAGTTTTTTTTTACTTTTATCAGTTTTACATATGCAGCATTCTTTCAAAATTAAAGAGTCAGCATTCAATATATGTGTTTGATTTCTAATGACCTCATGGCAGAAATAATGTTCTCTGTTCATGAAGAAAAATGTTCATCCTGACAAGATTATGTTCATCCCTCTAGATCAGCGGTCCCCAACCTTTTTGGCACCAGGGACCAGTTTCGTGGAAGACAATTTCTTCACAGACAGCGGGACTGGGGGTATGGTTCGGTGGTAATGTGAGCGGTAGCTCCCGATTACTCACCTCCTGCTGTACGGCCTGTTTCTAACAGGCCACAGATGGGTACCAGTCCGCAGCCCAGGGGTTGGAGATCCCTGCTCTAGATCATAGTTTTATATTAACTCCTCATGGCTTAAAATAAAACAAAATTATTTTGACTAGGTCTATATTTAAAAATCTATTTCTCTGATGATTTTCATTAACTGGCTGTGAACAAAATATTCACTCTTTTAAATATCACTTTAACTGATTATTATTTGCTTCATGATCAATGAAACTATTATGGGTTATGGATTGATTTCTTTGGGAAAAACTATTTTCATTGAGGTCCAGTGAGGAAAAAGATACCACTCTAGATCTCATAAATAGAAGGAATTGATATCAGGAACTGGTTACTGGGTGATAAATGAGCTTGTAAACCAATTAGGGGACAATAAGGCAATCTGTAAATTAGCAACAGCAGGAAGTCACCACCACTCCTAGGACTGGAGGGACACTGGGGATAAGTGGATTGCAGGAGGCAGGCCAAACGATGGGAACAGAACCACAGCAAAGGATTCCTTGAGCTGGAACTCCAGAAAAGATTCAGTTGCTGCTGGAGATGCCACCAGAAGCAGGGTGGCAAAGGGGAGAGGCTCCCCTCTCCCTCCCACTCTCCAACCTACCTAGTGTCTTCAATGGCCAAACCTACCATGCTAGGGAAATGCAGTTCTCTAGAAAACAGAGTAGGGTAGCGGAAGGTCTGGGGACAGATCTGAGAACAAAAGGGGAATTAATTGATGAGCCCAATAACCACATTTTACTTAAAGTTGTAAGCTCCTGGAGGACAGGAACTACATCTAGTTTTCCAGTATATACCCACCATCAATTCAGCACCACGTCCAAGATGTTTAACGTTTATGTACTAAGTGAATCTGCATGTAACTTGGGTTGTATCAGACACCTTGAAGGCTCTAATCAGATCCTCTCAGCCACCTGTCTCTGGAGCCCTTAGCCACTTGTTTTGCCCCAGCTTCCACAACAACTGACTTTAGTGGGCACAACCCAACAGTGTGCCCTGTCCCCCGCTGCCCACTGCAGAGGAGCCTATTCATACCCACACATGCACACCTAGAGATTAATGCTCCATAGCAAACTGCAGCTGGCAGATACAGTTGTCTCCCTACTTCCCACCAATGAACTATCCTGAAGTGCTATTGTTTACAAGCCTTCCCAGAAAACGATCCCATGATGTCAAGCAGTTACCCTAGATGCCAAAAGGCAAGGTCCTTGATAACATACCTTATCATTATGCTCCCTCTTTTCTTGCCTCCTTCCCCTTCCCCTCTCTCTTGCTTCCCAGGGATAGGACTTCCTCATAAAATAGTGGCACCCAAACTGCTGCCTCAGCCTAACCAGTGCCGAGGCACTGGTAAAACTGAGAAAAAGCATAGAGTTAGAAGTCAAGAGTTATGGGTTCAAGTCTGAGCTCCACCTCCAACTGGCTATATGACCTTTAGTAAATTCTCTAGCCACTCAACACCTAATTTTTGTTTACATTTTCATGAGCATTTACTGAACAGGTGCTCTAAGCTAAGCATGGTCCTAGATGCCAGGATATAAATTTGAAAAGAACACGGTCTTGGCTCTCAAGGACTTCATATATTAAGGAATGACAGAGATGTAAATGAATAATAATGTCTTCATCTGTAAGGTAAGAATGTTCCCAATAGCTCAACAAGTCAGTGATTAAAAATTCAGACTTGGGACATTTCATAAGTATTTCAAATAAATTGTTACACTCAAAGAGCTGATATTTCCATCCTGAGCTGAACAGTGCCTTGTCATTATATACACCAGCTTGAATCCTGAATACCAACTGCCCCCAAAATATACGTCTCATACAGTATTTAAAAATGAGAAAGTTCCACGTTGTGTCTAAAAGAACTACACTTGGTAACCTATCCTAGTGGAATAATCAGGGATGTATGCAAAGATACATGGACATGGATGCTTACAACAGCACAGTTTGTACATAAAAGACATTGGAAACAACATAAACATCCAACATAGGCTAAATAAGTTGTGTAACATTCTTATTATGGAATACTAATTAATCTCTAAAATGCATATAGATGTTAACTTATAGCATAGAAATAGTGTTGGGGAGATTCTTAAATGGAAAAACTTCATATTTTAAATAGTAGGTAAAATATCCAACTTCTAGAAATAAATTCCATATATTCACATGAATCTAGAAGAAAATGTTAGCATTAGTTTTCTGGGGATGATGGTTTATCAGCATAATTTCTCTACTATAAAGATATATTTTTGAGCATAAAAGCATGAAAATCCTTAAATAAGGAAAATAGAAGTAATCTAACAGTTGATTTACTCACTCAGGCACCACTACAAGGGAAGAAACAAATCATTATTTTTTATACCATATCCTTTCTTATGTTAATCTACTTCAAGATACTAGTGATATTAAACATTTTTTCCATGTTAAAAAAAATTAATAAAGAGAAATTCTCCTCTGTATCATTTTACACTAAACCTCCATTTTTATGAGGGATGCATTTTTTTTTAATGTTTCTTGGAGCTCATTAAATCAGAATTCTCCTTGAATAGTAAATTTACTTTCAGTGAATTATAACTCAAGATAGATTAAGGGAGAAAACTAGTACAGTATTGAGAGTACATTTAAAAAAATTTTTTTATTGGTGTATAGTTCATTTACAATGTTGTGTTAGTTTCAGGTATACAGAAAAGTGAATCAGTTATACATATACATATATCCACTCTTTTTTAGACTCTTTTCCATATAGGCCATTACAGAGTATTGAGTAGAGTTCCCTGGACTATACAGTAGGTTCTTATTAGTTGTCTATTTTATATATAGTAGTGCGTATATGTCAATTCCAAACTCCCAATGTATTCCTCCCTCTCTTTTCCTCTCTGGTAACCATAAGTATTTTTTCTACATCTGTGACTCTATTTTTGTTTTGTAAATAAGTCCATCTGTACCATTTTTTTAGATTCCACATAAAAGGAACATCATATGATATTTATCTTTCTCTGTCTGACTTACTTCACTCAGTATGACAATTTCTAGGTCCACCCATGTTGCTGCAAATGGCATTATTTTGTTCTTTTTTATGGCTGGGTAATACTCCATTGTATATATGTACCACATCTTCTCTATCCATTCCTCTGTCAATAAACATTTAGGTTGCTTCCTTATCCTGACTCTTGTAAATAGTGCTGCTATGAACATCGGGGTGCATGTGTCTTTTCGAATTATGGTTTTCTCCAGGTATGTGCCCAGAAGTGAGACTGCCAGATCACATGGTAGCTCTATTTTTAGTTTCTTAAGGAACCTCCTTACTGTTCTGTTCTCCATAGTGGCTGTACCAATTTACATTCCTGTCAACAGTGTAGGAGGGTTCCCTTTTCTCCACACCCTTTCCAGCATTTATTGTTTGTAGATATTTTGATGATGGCCATTCTGACCAGTGTGAGGTGACATCTCATTGTAGTTTTGATTTGCATTTCTCTAATAATTAGTGCTGTTGAGCATCTTTTCATGTGTTTGTTGGCAATCTGTATATCTTCTTTGGCGAAATGTCTATTTAGAGATTCTGCCCATTTTTTTGATTGGGTTATTTGTTTTTTTGATATTAAGCTGCATGAGCTGTTTGTATATTTGGGAGATTAATCCCTTGTCAGTCGCTTTGTTTGCACATATTTTCTCCCATTCTGAGGGTTATCTTCGTTTTGTTTATGGTTTGCTTTGCTGTGCAAAGGCTTTTAAGTTTAAGTAGGTCCCATTTGTTTATTTTTGTTTTTATTTTCATTACTCTAGGAAGTGGATCAAAAAAGATCTTGCTTCGATTTATGTCAGAGAGCGTTCTGCCTATGTTTTCCTCTAAGAGTTTTATAGTATCCGGCCTTACATTTAGGTCTTTAATCCATTTTGAGTTTATTTTTGTGTATGGGAGTGTATTTTGTGTATAGGGAGTGTTCTAATTTCATTCTTTTACATGTAGCTGTCCAGAGAGCACATTTTGAAATCAAAGTCCTGGTTTCAAATCCTAGCTCTTCAACAACCAGCTGTGTGAACTTGTACCTCAGTTTCTTCACATGAAAAATGGGAATAATCAGGACTGGTGAACAATTTGTGAAGCTGAAATGAGATAACATGGGAATGGCCTGCACAGGCCCAGGTGCAGAGAGAGTCTAGCAACAAACATTAGTCCTTTTCCCTCTTCTACCAGCCCAAAGTCTAGAAAAAAAAAGCTAAAAATAAAAGGAAAGTATAAATTATGCTTTTGAATTTATGCTACTTCCCTAGTTCCCTGGATCTTTTTAACATTTTGAAATATGAGAGAAGTAAAAAGAGGGATATTTTTAAAGGAGTTAAAATACCAGTAAAAGGCTGAAATGTCATTACACCCACAAATATTGCAATTACCCAAATTTATTTCTGAATGGTCCCAATTTAAAACAAATATTTGTTTTACCTTTTAACAAACTGGAGCAGGTTATGTATGTATTTTTCATTTAGGGAAGGGAAAATGTTATCTTCAGAAGAGCAGTTTTCCTGTAATGTAGTATTTTGTATCAGAAAATTCATTTTTAGAATTTTTCATATTGCTGCTGAAGTATGCAGTTAAATGATTCTCAGTACACTATGATACATCAAATTCTACCAAAATGAATCTCTTAAGTATAAAAATTAAATCTCTTTCCTCTCATTTTCATACCATTAAGCTAAGTGGAACATTAAAAAAATAAATAAAAGGGAAAAAGAAAACTATGTTTTTCAATGAAAGTTCAAAATGCCCCAGAAAAATGAATTTGATCTTATCATAACTTCTTATGTAAATTGACAATTTATCCAGAGAAAAGTAAGCAATTGGGTGAACATGAGAATTGATAGTGATAATGAATACAGATACAGACATATCCTAAATTTGTCATCTCAGGGAGTCTTAAAGAATATTTTCCTGTTGATGTGGCCAACTTGACTCTACTCTAGATTTTCATGTTTCAACTCCTCATCTTCAGAAGGTGCCATGGTGCCTTCCTTAGAGCAACAGAATGGCTCTTCTTAGACTAGAACCGTATCCCTGGGGAAATTTCAACGTCTAGTTGGAGAAGCAACGTATGGAGAGCTGAGAGGTAAAGGTGAGAGAGCGCAATAATGACAAAAGCAAAACAAAGTTTATGACAAGCTTGAGTCGATCTACCCTATTCCTTTCCAGAAACATAAAACAGTTAATGAAATAGTAACATGGCCCATTGTCTTTCTCTGAAGTCCAGAGTGGACTGAATCTGGGCTAATATTAAATAGCAACACCACACTGATTGGGGCCCTGTACCAGTCTTATAACTCACTAACATCCCAGGGTCCTTGCATAGCAGCCTCTGAGGGGAAATGTATTAGTAGACTGAGAGAAATAGTATTGGGTATGGTATTGCATCATGGTCCCTTGGGGTACGGTCTATACATTTTTTTTCTTGACATTCAGGAGAATCACACATTTTTATAGTGAATTTCGTTTTCCTCATTTTTCTTGCATGAGGATTATTTTGGAATCACCAGCTCGAAATCATCAATCCTATCTCCATTCTCAATTAGAAGTTTCAAAGCATCTTAAGAAGTAAATTCAATTATTTAGACTTCTGTCAAATCACATGGTAATGAAAGGGAAGATGTAAAAGAATTAAACCTCTCTTACTTCTCTAGCAGGCAGGAATTTCTATGTTTTCTCACCTTGAGAAAACCAAAAGCAATTTCGAGAGGGTAGAAAAGAGAGTGACAGTACTGGCTCCCTGGCACAGTAATATATCACACAGAGCAAAGGTGCGAGTGAAGGACTGAGGGGTGGAGGAGTACAGCGAGCAGAATATGGGTCAGAACATTGATGAAACAACACTTAACAATCCTACCCAGAGAGTGGCATGCCAAGACAGTTCAGCTGCAAACAAACACAGAAAACGAGTGTGTTTTCACAAAAGGTGAGTGAGGGGTCAGCAAAGATAATGCATAGGCTTAATAAACAGTGGGAATACCAGACCTGGCTGGGTCATTCAGAAAAATCTATCTGAAAACAAGGCAGGGCAGGGCGGGCACGGGGGCCTGGAATTCACACCAGCAGGATGAAAAGAAGAAAACAGTCTTGCTCCGTCTGTCTGAAGTAGACGGCAGGGAACACTGCATTAGCTAAAGTATCAAGCAGGGCACCACTAAGTCAGCTGAAGCAGAGGGCAGAGCACCTCCTGGCTGGCTGACAAAAAGGGCAGGATTTTACCTGAAGCCAGTGGAAGAAGCCCAAGGGAGACCAACTGAAGGGAGCGGGACAAGAGCCTGTCTCTTCATAAAAGGCCAGCTGCAACCTTGCTTAGGTATCTCTGAAATTCATTCCATGGCACACCTTATGTCTCCTCCTTTTCTTTAGAAAAGCTACTCTATGCTTGCCTGCTCTTGCTTAGCATCTTCAACTTCCTGCTTCACTTCCCTGGCCCCTGATTCCTAGCCCTGGAGCTCTATGCTTTCTGCCAGCTCTGCCTCCACCGAGCACTGCCTGTCAAATGCAGTTTTACCCACAATCCCTCTAGCATCGCTCCAGGCTCAGGCCCCCAAGACTGACTCAGTCCTCCTTGGTTCATACCAGCCTTTCAACAAGCCCTGACTACAAGTAGGATTGGCCAGTGGGCAGTCTTTTGGTGATGTCTCTAAAGGGTTTGCACCTTAAATCTTTTGAACAGAGCAGCCAAAATTAATTCTCAGACTCCACTGATCAGTATACCCCACCGCAGACATGTCTCAAATCTATTCTCTGTTCTCCTGCCCGACGTGAACTACAGTTCAAGCCCCACAATATCTCGATTTCCAGTCCAGCAGCCCCCACCCATCTTTTCTTCCCTCCTCCAGTTTTGCACAGCACCCACAAATAAATTTCACACAACATGGTGAGATAATTTTCCTGAAATAAAACCTGACTGTATCATCGCTCTGCCAAAAATTCATCAATGACTTCCCCAGCTCTGAGGACAATGTCTAGATACTCTGATAATGCTTTCCCATCCCTTCACACAGGGGTCCCCTCTGTTTATTTCTTTAGCATCTTCTCTTCCGGGTCTTCCTCACGCCAGTACTGCAAGCTCCAGCCTTCCCAAAGCAATGCCAGTGTCCTGGACACAGCTGGCACCCTCCTCTTCTGCGCCTTTCTGTATGCTCGACCTCTCCTCCTTGCCTCCTCTCTCTTATTCTCCTACCTGCAGCTGGCTAACTTCTACATATTCTTCAGGCTTCAGCCTCCTCCAGAAAGCCTTCTCTGTCCCCACAAAATTAGGTCAGGTAGCCCTTTATATGCTCTTACAGCATTTGGTTCCTGGATCTCTTATGATGCTTCACTGCATTGTATATTGATCAGCCACTTATTTTCCTAGATCCCCACTAAGCTCTAAGCTCCATGAGGGCAGGGATCACTTCTGTCTAGCACAGTGTCTGGCTGAGGTAAACAATTAATACATTTCTTTTAAAAGCATTTTATGGTAACATTTTTTTTTTGTTAGTTTCTGCTTTACAACAAAGTGAATCAGTTATACATATACGTATGTTCCCATATCTCT
>NW_006796750.1:0-458 GCF_000442215.2 Lipotes vexillifer | reverse complement strand
CTATCAGTGGTCCATTACCAGTTTGCAACCTCTAAAGTTCAGTAAAGAGCAAGGAACAGAGCCCCAGGAAATATGATTTGTCATTGCCACTCAGGACCCTGGGCAAGTTACTTCACCAATTGGTCTCACCTGTAAAAGGAGGGACTCAGAATAGATGATATTTAAAGTCTCCTTACAGACCTCCTATACTGAGTGTGTGAACAGCTCTGTACGGATAGAAAACTACTGAGCCTGAACCTGCAAAACTGCTTTCATCCAAGTCCCAGTACTACATTTTCTAAAAATAGCTGCACATTTTTACTTACATATCCAAGCACCAGCATCCAGCAAGTCTTTTTTTTCCCTAATGAGAAAGCACCAATGCAGTTTACTTTAATTCTTCTAATTTATGAGAGTAACTTCTTAATGCTACATCAGAAGTCAATTCATCAATACTGAATTTGGAAAGCACAATCAAG
>NW_006796749.1:508245-510825 GCF_000442215.2 Lipotes vexillifer | reverse complement strand
CCCAAAAAAAAAAAAAAAAAAAAAAAGAATAGCTAGGGAGACTGGCCACATTAGGAAATAGAGCATTCTTTTGGTGGGAGGTACTTAGGGAACACATATATATATACATTCAAGTTTGAATGTATATATATATTCAAGTTTGAATATATATATATATATATATATATATTCAAGTTTATATTTCATACTCATTTATAGCTTATATGGTTAACATGAGACTATTTCATATTCCTATATATTTCCATAGAGATGATTCATGTGTGTGTGTGTGTGTGTGTTGTGTGTGTGAGTGTATGTGCCTGTGTTTTACACAGCTTAGTAAAGTGTGAGTCCCCTTAGGAATGAGGCTCTGATTATAAATGCAGACAATCTGGGTAATTCAAGGCCACTGGCTGAAGGAAGAGTTCTTGTACCTGTAAAGATCTTTCTCAACTTTTTTTTTTTTTTTAGCGGTACACCTAGTCCAAGTCACCCACCTAAAACAAGCATCTCTAAGGTACTTGCTAAGAGTTATTTAACATTTCTCGTCTTTACTTTCCTCCTGGGAATAGTAATAGCACCTACCTTGTAGGATTTGTTATGAGGTGTTAATAAGTTATTAGAATTAAATAACTTTGACAAGTACCTAGCACATGGTAAGTCCTTACTTAATCTTAGCATAAAATGGGCATTTTAAAAGCTAAGTCTACAATTCAGGATCCAGGAACATGTATTCCAACAATAGTTGTTAATACTTTCATTTCAAAAATTTCATTTGCAGCTATTTCATTTAAACTGCTGATTTGTGTTAGCATATATATTGTTTATAATTATCTGAACATCTACTATGCAAGTTAAATTGTAAATAAAATTAAACAGAAAACTTTAAATCTATGACCCACCTGCGAGTCTAAGCCAGAATTCTCTGGGCAGGTGGGCTTTGCATGCCCATGCATTGGCCAAAAAGGCTTCCCTTCCTCACTAAGTTAAAGGTTATATGACAGAGTGCCTAGGGGCATGGCCTCCAGCCCCAGGGGCCCTGCATTTTATCCTAGCTCCATCTCTTTTAACTATGCACCACTGGACAAGTCACTAAGACTATCTCCACTTCAGATTTCCCCATTTTAAAAAATGGTTTGATAATAGTATTGTCTACTAAGTAGAATTAATATGAGGTTTAAATAAGTTGGATATTTGTAAAAGTTAGACTAGTACCTGGTACTTACATGCTATATAAGTGTTTGTTAATCATAATGAAAATGTCTGTTTTAAACAAATATTCCTGCAGACATTGACCTCAGTTAAACCTCTCTGTAAACAGTTCTCTTAATGGCAAAAGGATATAATTTATGCTTCACACTTTCTGGCATATAAAATCTAAATTTTAGAGATGTGTGCGTTTGTCAAGGCTTGTCACTATGAACCCTTTTCTATATCATGTGTATGTTGTGTTTGGGGCACAACAGGACTGTCCAGGAAAGAAGATTAAGATGAGAAACTCCAGTTGTCTCTCCTAAAAGGGGCATTTCACCTTCTCCCTTGCCCCCAATAAGGAAGCCAGTGACTGTATTTTGAAGTTTGAAGGTGATAGATTTCTTGGCAGGGACTTAGGAATTATTATACTTTTAGAACTTATAAAATCTTGCTGAAAGCTTTTCTCTGAGTTAGGATGGGACTGAGCTTTTCCTCATTCTCATGGTGCGATTGTTCTACCCAATCATAAAACCTCATGTCATGCCAAACATCTGTTTTAAAATTTACAGCACCCACAATCCCCAGAGGCATAACTAAGAAGGGAGGAGAATGAGGTCCTGGAAACTGTGACACTCAGCATTGCCCATCCTTTCCATTCTTTCCTGTGTACCTCTCCCTTTTTGTTCCTTCCAAACTCCATGTTCTCGCACTTTTGTTATTCTTTCTGCTGCAGCTAATGCATTCTAAATTCTCCCCTAGCCTTAGATCCCCATGAAAACCAAACAATGAGGAGTGAGGTAGAAAAGACATAGTACAATAATTTCTTTTAATCTAGCAGCCTAATTTATTTTACTTGACTTTCCTTAAGCTAATTTAAGCTCTGGATACATTTGTCAATGCTTATTTTCAAAATACATCCATTTTCACAAATACAAACAGAAGTATAATTACTTTTCTTTCATTTGATTCTCAAAATAACTTTGCTTAATTTGAAGGAAAAAATAAGAGTATTGTTGCAAAATCACTAATGAAAGGGTTCAGGTTATGAAAGGGATATTATTCCAGTTCAAAGGCATTTTATTTATTTATTTATTTTAAAATAAATTTATTTACTTATTTTTGGCTGTGTTGGGTCTTGGTCACTGCGCGCACGCTTTCTTTAGTTGAGGCGAGCAGGGGCTACTCTTCGTTATGGTGCACGTGTTTCTCATTGTGGTGGCTTCTCATTACGGAGCACAGGCTCTAGGCGCGTGGGCTTCAGTAGTTGTGATGCGCAGGCTCAGTAGTTGTGGCACATGGGCTTAGTTGCTCCGCGGCATGTGGGATCTTCCCAGATCAGGGCTCGAACCCATGTCCCCTGCATTGGCAGGTGGATTCTTAACTACTGTGCCACCAGGGAAGCCTGGC
>NW_006796749.1:455117-508205 GCF_000442215.2 Lipotes vexillifer | reverse complement strand
CATTGCGGAGCACAGGCTCTGGACGCGCAGGCTCAGCGGCCATGGCTCACGGGCTCAGCCGCTCCGCGGCATGTGGGATCTTCCCAGACCGGGGCATGAACCCTCATCCCCTGCATCGGCAGGTGGACTCTCAACCACTGTGCCACCAGGGAAGCCCCCCAGCATTTTATTTTTGAGAAATTGCATAACATTTAATTTTTTGAGAATTGTTATATTAAATAAGTACCTATTTCCTGACTTTATAAAATCATACTTTTTTTTTCTACTCGTTTATTTTGTTTTTTTAATCCTCTCATTAGAATATCAACTCCAACAAAGAGATATATTTTTTTTCTTTTTTTCCCCACTGCTATATCCCTAGGGCCTAGAACAGTAGCTGGCACAGGTGTTCAATACATTTTTTTTTGAATTTTATTAATTTTTTTATATAACACATTCTTATTGGTTATCTATTTTATACATAGTAATGTATACACATCAATCCCAATCTCCCAATTCATCCCCCCCACCCCCACCCCCAGCCCCTTTCCCCCTTTGGTGTCCATAGGTTTGTTCTCTACATCTGTCTCTATTTCTGCCCTGCAAACTGGTTCATCTGTACCATTTTTCTAGGTTCCTCATATCTGTGTTAATATACAATATTTGTTTTTCACTTTCTGACTTACTGCACTACATTCTGTATGACACGGTCTCTAGGTCCAGCCACGTCTCTACAAATGACCCAATTTCGTTCTTTTTTATGGCTGAGTAATATTCACTGTAAATATGTCCATACTTTTTTAAAAAGGGCAGGTTTAGTTGAGAGTCAATACGTGATCTGGGTCACTACAAAAGCAATTGCTCACATATTTTAGAACGTTTACCATTGCCAGCATTTACCGCTGTTCTACAAGCTATCCAGGCCCTCTCTCAGTCTACACAACCAGCTGAAGTAGACAATAAGTAATATTGCTTAGGAGAGCCGTTGGTCGTATCAGAAAAAAAAGGATTTCTAAGTTAAGTATTAACTCCAAAAAATATTATATAAATAAAAAGTTTTTTTTTCAGTCAAACAAATTTATACTTATATGCATACACATATATGTGAAGACATTTTGAGCTTATATGTTCACATATGTTATATGTTTATATGTTCACATTTTGTAGAAACAACATGTGATTAATTGGTGACGTTAGGTCATGGGACACTTAGCCAGATAAAACAAGCCACTAACTAATGAAATGAACACCTGTATAATATGAAACAACATTCCTGTGAGCTTCACTTGGAGTAAATTTAAATGGAGTATGGGATTAGATGACGAAGAGTAGATGACATAAGCGAGATCCGTTGGGGTAAGGCTTGGGTGGGTGGGGAAGTGGGTAAAGGAGCGTTAATAAAACCATGTGCCTGGAAGGGTGTTGTGCATGATATTTGCCCGTCCTCTCTCCTGCTACTACTGTGGAAACCAGTGGAAAGAAATCAGTAGCTCATGGATGCTCCTTGTCTTGCATCTCCTGCATGTTATTACCATTTCTGCTGCACTAAAAGAAGACTAGAGTGGGAAATGGTTCATTACCTTGCTAACTAATTTGTTTGGGTTGATGGCAGTTTTGATATCTTTTAATTTCAGTTGATAGGTGTCTCTGATACTGCTAAGGAGGCTCAGAATTGCCCTGAGGGAATAGAATGGAAAAAAGGTCTCAAAAATAAGTATAGTAGTCCTTGGTATTTGTAGGGAATTGGTTCCAGACTCTGGTGAACACTAAAATCTGCACCTCAAGGCCTCTATATAAAATGTTATGGTATTTGCATATAAGCACACCCTCCCATATGGTTTAAATAATCTCTAGATTACTTATAATACCTAATACAATGTAAATGCTATGTAAATAGTTGTAAATACAATATAAATGCTATGTAACTAGTTGCCAACATGCGTCAAATTGAGGTGTTGCTTTTTTGAGCTTTCTAGAATTTTTTTTTTTATAATTTTGATCCCAGGTTCGTTAAATCAAGGAATGTGGAACCCAAGGATATGGAGGGCTGACTGTATTGAAATTGTCTTCACTTTGAGAAGACCAAAACTTAGACCTCTCAGTTTTGGCTTCACAATGGAGTTACATGGGGGGCTTTACATTTGCCTGGGACAGACCTCCAAAGATTCTGATTTAGTTGTTCTTGCATGCTTGCTGGCATGCTGGACCCTGGAAATTTTTAAAGTTCCCTAGGTTAAACCAATGCAGAGCCAAGGTTGAGAATCACTGACTTAGAAGTGAAATTAGAAACCAGAGATAAGCCCAGGAAGCTTGATTTCAGAATCTAGCTTGAGCAGTGTGGTACTGAGCAAAGGTAAACAAGGACTTGTGCAGTTTCTACAATATGCATTTATAGGAGGTGCCATTTGTGCCATAGACCTGGGAGTCCAAATGGGAATACTGTGGCAGAATTCAGAGCTCTTGTAAAAGAATTAAACAGAAAAGTATGAAAAGAACAGGACAGGGACACGTGGAGTCAGGCTCAAAAAAAGACTCCCTTGCTTAACAGTTTGCTGCGCTGTGTGCAGGTAGCTGTCTTTATTCCCATCTTACCAGAATAGGAACCATTCCCTAAACAGGACCTGCCTGAGAGCTTTCCAGGAAAGCTGATGGCAAACAAATGGGAGCTGTAGGTGGTGACAAGAGACTATATGTCATCCTTATCCCAGACAATTCTCGACGTCAGGAAAGCAATGTTAGAAAAGTTCTTCCATTGTAACTTTGGGATTTGACTGGAAGTGATAAATTTTCTCATAAGGTTGTGTGGCAATTAAAAACCAAACAGAGGTTAATATGTGTAGCAGAGAGCAGTTAGCATATTCATTAATCAGGGTCCTGTTTACACATCTGCTGTGAAGGATATTTACTCATTAATTTAAATGAGACCCTATGTTTGATAACAGCTGTCATTTTGTGACAGTGTTGACTCTACCTGATTCTACAGGTCTCAAAATCTGAGCCACATGAAATGCACACATTAAATATTAATCTCCTTTTTTGTAATTAAAAATTAATATTCTTGTTGTAAAACTTATGCAGAAAAGGAGAAAACTAAAGTGTGCCTTCTAACGACTCTCCTCTGTTAATTTTTTGGTTTATTTTCCCTGATATTTACTGTATTTGTCTGTGAGTGTGTTAATGTATGTGCTTAATTACAGAATTTGTAAAATGAAACTTTATATTCATAGTTTTTAAAGTTTGAATACTGTTTTTTAGTAAGTGAGCAGTTGCAAAATAACAGTTCATTGTTTCATTATTCTTCAATGTATGAAAATGATCCAGCATGGTTAAACATGGTTTACATTTTTTCTTTGTTGATGTTTGACATACAGCATTGTATCACTTTTAGGTGTACAGCATAATGACTTGACATTTGCATGTATTCTGAAATGATCACCATAATAAGTCTATTTACCATCTGTCACCCTACAGAGTTACAAAATTTTTTGTGTGTTGATGAGAACTTTTAACATTTTCTTTCTTAGCAACTTTAAAATTGGCCAAATATTATTGACTTTAGTCCATGATGTACAGTACATCCCCATGGCTTATTTATAATTGGAAGTTTACACCATTTGATCCCTTTCCCTCATTTCACCCACCCCTTTTCCCCCTCTCCTCTGGCAACCAGCTATTTGTTCTCTGTATCTGTGAGTCTGTTTTGTTTTCTTTGTTGCGTTTTCATATTCCACAGATAAGTGAGGTCATGTGATATTTGTCTTTCTCTGACTTATTTTACCTGGCATAATACCCTCAACATCCATCCATGTTGTTGCAATTGACAGCGTTTCATTCTGTTTTATGGCTGAGTAGAACTGCACAGTATACGCATATACCACATCTTCTTTATCCATTCATCTATCACTGAACTTAGGTTTTTTTCATTTCTTGGCTATAGTAAATAATGCTGCAATGAACATAGGGTTGCATATATCTTTTCAAGGTAGTGTTTTCATTTTCTTTCGATGAAAAAGAAGTAGAATTGCTGGATTATATGGTAGTGCTCTTTTTAATTTTTGGAAGAACCTCTGTACTGTTTTCAGTTCCCACCAACAGTGCATGAGAATTTCCTTTTCACCATCTCCTCACCAACACTTGTTGTTTCTTATCCTTTTGATAATTACCATTCTGACAGGTGTGATGAGGTGATATCTCATTGTGGTTTTGATATGCATTTCCCTGATGATTAATGATGTTAAGCATATTTTCATGTGCCTGCTGGACATCTGTATGTCTTCTTTGAAAAAATGTCTATTCAGATACTCTGCTTACTTTTTTTTTTTTTGTGGTACGCGGGCCTCTCACTGTTGTGGCCTCTCCCGTTGCGAAGCACAGGCTCTGGACGTGCAGACTCAGCGGCCATGGCGCACGGGCCCAGCCGCTCTGCGGCCTGTGGGATCTTCCCGGACTGGGACACGAACCGGCATCCCCTGTATCGGCAGGCGGACTCTCAACCACCGCACCACCAGGGAGGCCCTCTGCCTATTTTTTTTTTTTAACATCTTTATTGGGGTATAATTGCATTACAATGGTGTGTTAGTTTCTGCTTTATAACAAAGTGAATCAGTTATACATATACATATGTTCCCATTTCTCATCCCTCTTGCGTCTCCCTCCCTCCCACCCTCCCTATCCCACCCATCTAGGTGGACACAAAGCACCGAGCTGATCTCCCTGTGCCATGCAGCTGCTTCCCACTAGCTATCTATTTTACGTTTGGTAGTGTATATATGTCCATGCCACTCTGTCACTTTGTCACAGCTTACCCTTCCCCCTCCCCATATCCTCAAGTCCATTCTCTAGTAGGTCCGTGTATTTATTCCCGTCTTGCCCCTAGGTTCTTCATGACCTTTTCTTTTTTTTCTTAGATTCCATATATATGTGTTAGCATACAGTGTTTGTCTTTCTCTTTCTGACTTACTTCACTCTGTATGACAGACTCTAGGTCCATCCGCCTCACTACAAATAACTCAATTTTGTTTCTTTTTATGGCTGAATAATATTCCATTGTATATATGAGCTACATCTTCTTTATCCATTCATCTGTCGATGGACACTTAGGTTGCTTCCATGTCCTGGCTATTGTAAATAGAGCTGCAGTGAACATTTTGGTACATGACTGTTTTTGAATTATGATTTTTTCAGGGTATATGCCCAGTAGTGGGATTGCTGGGTCGTATGGTAGTTCTATTTTTAGTTTTTTAAGGAACCTCCATACTGTTCTCCATACTGGCTGTATCAGTTTACATTCCCACCAACAGTGCAAGAGGGTCCCCTTTTCTCCACACCCTCTCCAGCATTCATTGTTTGTAGATTTTTTGATAATGGCCATTCTGACCAGTGTGAGATGATATCTCATTGTAGTTTTGATTTGCATTTCTCTAATGATTAATGATGTTGAACATTCTTTCATGTGTTTGTTGGCAATCTGTATATCTTCTTTGGGGAAATGTCTATTTAGGTCTTCTGCCCATTTTTGGATTGGGTTGTTTGTTTTTTTGATATTGAGCTGCATGGGTTGCTTGTATGTTTTGGAGATTAATCCTTTGTCAGTTGCTTCATTTGCAAATATTTTCTCCCATTCTGAGGGTTGCCTTTGGTCTTGTTTATGGTTTCCTTTGCTGTGCAGAAGCTTTTAAATTTCATTAGATCCCATTTGTTTATTTTTGTTTTTATTTCCATTTCTCTAGGAGGTGGGTCAAAAAGGATCTTGCTGTGATTTATGTCATAGAGTGTTCTGCCTATGTTTTCCTCTAAGAGTTCGATAGTCTCTGGCCTTATATTTAGGTCTTTAATCCATTTTGAGCTTATTTTTGTGTATGGTGTTAGGGAGTGATCTAATCTCATACTTTTACATGTACCTGTCCAGTTCTCCCAGAACCACTTATTAAAGAGGCTGTCCTTTCTCCACTGTACATTCCTGCCATCTTTATCAAAGATAAGGTGACCATATGTGCATGGGTTTATCTCTGGGCTTTCTATCCTATTCCATTGATCTATCTTTCTGTTTTTGTGCCAGTACCATACTGTCTTGATTACTGTAGCTTTGTAGTATAGTCTGAAGTCAGGCAGCCTGATTCCTCCAGCTCCATTTTTTGTTCTCAAGATTGCTTTGGCTATTCGGGGTCTTTTGTGTTTCCATACAAATTGTGAAATTTTTTGTTCTAGTTCTGTGAAAAATGCCAGTGGTAGTTTGATAGGGATTGCATTGAATCTATAGATTGCTTTGGGAAGTAGAGTCATTTTCACAATGTTGATTCTTCCAATCCAAGAACATGGTATATCTCTCCATCTGTTTGTATCATCTTTAATTTCTTTCATCAGTGTCTTATAATTTTCTGCATACAGGTCTTTTGTCTCCTTAGGTAGGTTTATTCCTAGATATTTTATTCTTTTTGTTGCAACGGTAAATGGGAGTGTTTTCTTAATATCACTTTCAGATTTTTCATCATTAGTGTATAGGAATGCCAGAGATTTCTATGCATTGATTTTGTATCCTGCTACTTTACCAGATTCATTGATTAGTGCTAGTAGTTTACTGGTAGCATCTTTAGGATTCTCTATGTATAGTATCATGTCATCTACAAACAGTGACAGCTTTACTTCTTCTTTTCCTATTTGGATTCCTTTTATTTCTTTTTCTTCTCTGATTGCTGTGGCTAAAACTTCCAAAACTATGTTGAATACGAGTGGTGAGAGTGGGCACCTTGTCTTGTTCCTGATCTTAGTGGAAATGGTTTTAGTTTTTCAACATTGAGGATGATGTTAGCTGTGTGTTTGTCATATATGGCCTTTATAATGTTGAGGAAAGTTCCCTCTATGCCTACTTTCTGGAGGTTTTTTATCATAAATGGGTGTTGAATGTTGTCGAAAGCTTTCTCTGCATCGATTGAGATGATCATATGGTTTTTCTCCTTCAATTTGTTAATATGGTTTATCACATTGATTGATTTGTGTATATTGAAGAATCCTTGCATTCCTGGAATAAACCCCACTTGATCATGGTGTATGATCCTTTAATGTGCTGTTGGATTCTGTTTGCTAGTATGTTGTTGAGGATTTTTGCATCTATGTTCATCAGTGATATTGGCCTGTAGTTTTCTTTCTTTGTGATATCTTTGTCCTGTTTTGGTATCAGGGTGATGGTGGCCTCATAGAATGAGTTTGGGAGTGTTCCTCCCTCTGCTATATTTTGGAAGAGTTTGAGAAGAATAGGTGTTAGCTCTTCTCTAAATGTTTGATAGAATTCGCCTGTGAAGCCATCTGGTCCTGGGCTTTTGTTTGTTGGAAGATTTTTTAAAATTTATTTATTTATTTGTTTTTATTTTTGGCTGTGTTGGGTCTTTGTTGCTGCACACTGGCATTCTCTAGTTGCAGCGAGCGGGGGCTACACCTCATTGAGGTGCACGGGCCTCTCACTGCGGTGGCCTCTCTTGTTGGGGAGCATGGGCTCTAGGCACACGGGCTTCAGTAGTTGTGGCTCGCGGGCTCCAGAGCACAGGCTCAGCAGTCGTGGCGCATGGGCTTAGTTGCTCCGTGGCATGTGGGATCCTCCCGGGCCAGGGATCGAGCTCGTGTCCCCTGCATTGGCAGGCAGACTCCCAACCACTGTGCCACCAGGGAAGCCCTGTTGGAAGATTTTTAATCACAGTTTCAATTTCAGTGCTTGTGATTGGTCTGTTCATATTTTCTATTTCTTCCTGGTTCAGTCTCGGCAGGTTGTGCATTTCTAAGAATTTGTCCATTTTTCCACGTTGTCCATTTTACTGGCGTACAGTTGCTTGTAGTAATCTCTCATGATCCTTTGTATTTCTGCAGTATCCTTTCCATTTGTTAATGTGGTGCACCACATTGATTGATTTGAATTTGCTGAACCATCCTTGATTTCCTGGAATGATCCCACTTGATCAAGGTGTATGATTCTTTTAACATATTGTTGCATTTTGTTTGCTAATAATTTGTTGAGGACTTTTGCATCTATGTTCATCAGAGATATTGGCCTGTAATTTTCATTTTTGTGTTGTCCTTGTATAGTTTACATATCAGGGTTATGCTGACCTCGTACACAGTTTAGATGCATTTCCTCCTATTTAATTTTTTGGAAAAATTTGAGAAGGAGACGTATTAAATCATATTTGAACGTTTGGTAGAATTTACCGGTGAAGCATTCTGTAACTGCATATTTGTTTGTTTTGAGGGTTTTTTGTTTTGTTTTGTTTTGATTACTGCTGCAATCTCCTTACTAGTAACTAGTCTACTTAGATTTTCTATTTCTGTATGATTCAGTTTTTGAAGATTGTATGTTTCTAGGAATTTATCCATATAATTTCAACAAATCTGGGAATTGGTTGCCATATAATTTCTCACAGCAGTCTCTAGTGATCCTTTGTATTTCTTTGGTATCAGTTGTAACTTCTGTTTCATTTCTAATTTTGTTTTTTTTGACTCCTCTCTCTTTTTTTGATCTTAGTGTGTCTAGCTAAAGTTTTGTCATTTGTGTTTATCTTTTCAAACAACCACGTCTTAATTTCACTGATCTTTTCTGTTTTCTTTTTCTCTCTCTCTCTCTCTTATTTTTTTCCTCTGTTTCATTTATTTCTGCTCTGGCCTTTATTATTTCCTCTCTTCTGTTTACTTTGCATTTTATTTATTGTTTTCCTAGTTTCTAAGGTGGAAAGTTAAATTATTTATTTGAGATTTTCTTTGCTTCTAGAGATAGGCCTCTATCTCTAGAAGCTTTACTCTTAGAATTGCTTTTACTGCATCCCATAAATATTGGTATGTTGTATTTTCATTTTTATTTGTCTCGAGGTATTTTAAAATTTCTTCTTTGATTTATTCATTGACCCTTTGGTTGTTCAGTACATGTTATTTATTCTCATATTTGTGATTTTTCTAGTTTTCATCTTGTATTTGATTTCTTGTTTTATACCATTGTGGTCAGAAAAGATGCTTGATATGATTTCAGTCTTCTTAAAATTGTTTAGACTTATTTTGTGGCCTAACATGTGGTCTGTCCTAAAGAACATTTGCTGTGCCTGTAAGAAGAATGTGTATTCTGCTGGTTTAAGATGCAGTGCTCTCTATATATCTATTAAGTTCTTTCAATCTAATGTATCATTTAAGGGCAATGTTTCCTTATTTTTTGTCTGGATGCTCTATCCATTGATGTAAGTAGAGTATTAAATCCCCTACTATTTTGTGTGTGTGTGTGTGTGTGTGTGTGTGTGTGTGTGTGTGTGTGTTTTATTTTATTGGATCATAGTTGACTTACAATGTTATATTAGTTTCAGATGTACAGCAGTGATTCAGTTATACATATACAAATTCATTCTTCTTCTGATTCTTTCCCTGTATAAGTTATTACAGAATATTGGGTAGAGTTCCCTATGCTATACAGTAGGTCCTATTTTATATATATTAATGTGTGTGTGTTAATCCCAAGCTCCTAATATTTCCCTCCCCCCTCCCCACATTTCCCCTTTGGTAACTATAAGCTTGTTTTCAAAATCTGTGATTCTATTTCTGTTTTATAAATAAGTTCATTTGTATCTTTTTTTAAAAAATTAGATTCCACATATGAATGATATCATATGATATTTGTCTTTCTCTATCTGACTTACTTCACTTAGTATGATCATCTCTAGGTCCATCCATATTGCTGAAAATGGCATTATTTTATTCTTTTTGTGGTTGAGTAATATTCCATTCTATATATGTACCACATCTTCTTTATCCATTCCTCTGTTGATGGACATTTAGCTTCCTTCCATGTCTTGGCTATTGTAAATAGTGCTGCAGTGAATATTGGGGTGCATGTATCTTTTCGAAGTATGGTTTCGTCTGGATACATGCCCAAGGGTGGGATTGCTGGATCATATGGTATTTCTATTTTTAGTTTTTTAAGGAACTTCCATACTGTTCTCCATAGTGGTTGTATCAAGTTACATTCCCACCAACAGTGTAGGAGGGTCCCCTTTTCTCCACACCCTCTCTAGCATTTATCATTTGCAGAGTTTTTGATGGTGGCCATTCTCACCGGTGTGAGGCGATGCCTCATTGTGGTTTTGATTTGTATTTCTCTGAAAATTAATGATGTTGAGCATCTCTTCATGTGCGTTTTGGCCATCTAAATCGCCTACTGTTGTTGTATTGCTGTCAGTTTCTCCTTTTAGGGCTGTTAATATTTGCTTTATATATCTAGGTTCTCCTATGCTGGGTGCATAAGTGTTTCCAAATGTTATATCTCTTTGATGGATTGAACCATTTATCATAGGTTATGCCCATCTTTCTATTTTCTTACAGTTTTTCAGTGTTTTTGTTTTTTGCCTTATATAAGCCTAGCTACCTTAACTTTCCTTTGGTTTGCATTTGCATGATTCATCTTTTTCTATCCCTTCACTTTCAGTCTATGTGTGTCCTTATATCTGAAGTGAGTCTCTTGTAGGCTGCCTATAGATGAGTCTTGTTTTTTTATCTTTTCAGCCATTCTGTGTCTTTTGATTGGCAAGTTTAGCCCATTTACCTTTAAAGTAATTATTTATAGGTATGTACTTATTGCTATTTTGTTGATTATTTTCTGGCTGTTTTGTAGCTCCTTTCTGTTCTTTTGTTTTTCTCTTGCTTTATTCCCTTATGGTTTGATGACTTTCTTTAGTGTTATGCTGAGGCTCCTTGGTTCCTTTCTCATTATCTTTTGTGTATCTTATATTACCATGAGGCTCACATATACGAGCTTCCATATATACATAAAAACAATCTGTTTTATTTTGATAGTAAATTAAGTTTGAACACATTCTAAAACTCTTAAATTATTACTCCCCCCAACACATTTTATATTTTTGATGTCACATTTTATGTGTTTTTATTTTGTATATCCCTTAACTGATTAATGTAATTATAGTTATACTTACTACTTTCATCTTTTAATCTTCATACTAGCTTTGTAAGTGATTAGTTCACTACCTTTACTATATATCTACCTTTACCAGTGAGGTTTTTTTTAACTTTCATATGTTTTCTTTTTACTAATTAGTGCCCTTTTTTTCAGCTTAAAAAACTCCTTTAACATTTCTAGTAAGGCCAGTTTAGTGGTGATTCACTCCTTGAGCTTTTGTTTGCCTGAAAAGCGTTTTTATCACTCCTTCAATTTTGGATGAAAACCTTGCCATGTAGAGTATTCTTGGTTGAAAGTTGTTTTGTTTGTTTGTTTGTTTTTGTTTGGTTTTTGGTTTTTTTCCTCTCAGCACTTTGAATATATCATGCCACTCCCTTCTGGTCTACAAAGTTTCTGCTGAGAATTCTGCTGATAGTCTTATGGGGGTTCCCTTGTATGTAACAAGTTGGTTTGCTCTTGCTGCTTTTAAGATTTTCTCTCTAACTTTTGACATTTTGATTATACTGTGACATGGTGTTGGTCTCTTTAAGAGCATCTTGTTTGGAACCCTCTGAGCTTCCTGGATCTGAATGTCTGTTTCCTTCACCAGGTTAAGGAAGTTTTCATTCATCATTTATTCAAATAAATCTTCTACCTCCTTCTCTCTATCTTCTTTTTCTGGAACCTCCTATAGTAATGCAAATGTTATTCCTTTTGATGTTTTTCCTTAGGTCCCTTAAGCTGTCTTCACTTTTTAAAATTCATTTTTCTTTCTGCTGCTCTGTTTGGGTGAGATCCACTAACCTGTGTTCCTGATCTCTGATCCTTTTCTCTGCTTCATCTATTCTGATGTTGAACCCTTCCAGTGTATTTTTTAGTTCAGTTATTGCTTTCTTCAGCTCTGAGACTTCTGTTTGGTACTGTCTTATATTTTCTCTCTCCTTGTTGAATTCTTGCTATGTGCATTCATTCTTCTCCTGAATTCAGAGATAATTTTTATGACTATTACTTTGAACTCTTTATCAGGCAAATTACTTATTTCTATTTCATTAAGGTCTTTTTCTGGGGTTTTATCTTATTCTTTCATCTGGAACATATTCATTTGTTTCCTCATTTTGCTTACCTCTCTAGGTTTATTTTTACATATTAGGTGCAACAGCTATCTAGCTATCTCTCCTAGTCTTGAAGGAGTGGTCTTGGATAGGAGATGAGCCTTATCATTTAAGTATGCTCTCACCCATTGTTGTCTCTTAGAGCCTTTGTGATTGTCTGTGCAGCATGATTTTTTCTTGAAAGGTTCTGGTTGTTGAGGGTGCCTAGAAGTGCCTCTTCAGTAGTTTCAGACCCATGGAGCCCAGAATTGCAACCCCACCCCTATCTTCCAGAGCCAGGTGCTCTAGTGGTGTCCTCTGTGTGCGCTGTGCATGCCCAGCTGACTTTGGTAGGACTGCAGGAGCAGAATGGGGGATGGATGTGCCCATCAGCTCTAGTGATTGCAAAAATGGTACTCTCCAGTGCCAGGACTAGCAAGGTAGATGGAGAATGTAAAAATGGCAACTGCCAGTGCCTCTGTCCCTGGAAAGGATCCCAACAAATTCATGCTCCTCCAGCAGTTGCTGTAACACTAACAAATGAATCTCCTTCTCATGTGTTCTAGTTGCTATTCACACTGTTGCTTTTGCACTGGGTCCTGGGGCAAGTGAGTCTGCATGAGCCCTTTAAGAGCAGACTCTCCATACCCTATAGCCCTATGGTTCTCCTGGACACAAGCCCCTATGGTTTTCAAATCCAGGCATTGTGGTGACTCATCCCACTGATGCAGGTCTCAAGAGTTGGGGTGCCAGGTGTGGGGCACAAACCCCTCACTCCTCATGAAGAAGCTTCATATTTTGAAATCCCTCTCAATTGTGGGTTGCCATGCCAAGGATGGAGTTTTTGGCAAGACGATGTCCCTGCATCTCCTACCCATATCGATGTGGCCCCTTTATCCTTTGTTGTGGAAGAGGTATTCAACTAGTTTTCAGGTCCTTCCCAGGGGGAATTGCTTCACATGCAGCTGTAGATTTGTAGTGTCTGTGAGGGGATATGAGTTCAGAATCTCCCTATGCTACCATTTTGAACTACCTCCCTTGAATACTGTTTTTATTTATTTCATTATATCATGGCCATTTCCCCACCTTATCATATCCTTATGTTAATTATTTTAAACGACCTTTTAGGATTTCACTTTCTGGGTATACCACATTATTTGTAACCAAATACCTTTCATGTTTGGTTATAAAATTGTGCTCTGTTCGTAACGTTCCTGTGAACTTCCTTAAACATCACTGATCTCTAATTTTTTTCCTTCAGTACAAATTCATAGAGGTGGAGCATTTTCCAGATTTTATGGACTTTAAAGCTTTTCATTTATGCTGACAAGTTGCTTTTTAGGAAAATTGTACCAAGTTAAACTTGCAGTATCTGCAAGCATGCCATTCTGCTATAGCATCTCCAGCACTAGGTTCTGCTGTGTATTAAATATTTGTCAGTTTGATTCAGGATCTACTGCCAAGGACAAATGCATAGCCTTTGTATGTCTCAATTTTATCATTTATAAAAACTATTATAATAATAGTACCCACCCTTATAAGATGGTTGTATTAAATGTACTAATACATGTAGAGCTTTACACAGCACCTTCTTATAGATTAAATATTTAATAAATATTAGCTCAAATTCTTATCAGAAAAAAATGACATGTAGTTATAAATTTCATCCTTTTTGTTTGCTAATAAACTTGAGATTTTTAATATGCTTGCTAGCTACATGTACCTCTTGTTTCTTAAATTACCTGTTAAGGTCATGTGCCTCTTTTTTATTATGGCGTGTGCCCTTTTCTATCCACTTATAAACACTCCTTATATATAAAAGATAATTATTTTTATGTCATGTTTTAAAATTATTCCCTCAAGTTGTACTTTCTGTTAACTTTCCCTATTAAATGTTAGGGCACTTCAAACTTATATTAATATAGGGAAGGAATCGATGCTATTACTCAGCAGAAATCTGTGAGAAAGTCTGCTATATCTTCAAGGCTATGTATACAGATATGGTGAATTCGCCTCTAAAAAAGGTTTGAAAGCATTCCATGTGACTTAACATGCTGTGCTATCACTTTTAATTTTCTAAATAGCCTCTAGTTGTCTTTCAATTTTTTTTAATCAAAATTGATACCCAAATAATTCTCAGATTGTTATCCAGTTTCCAAGTAGTTGACAAGTGGTTAAAACTTTGCTGCTAATACTTAGTGTTATTGCATTGCAAGCACTGCAGTTAAATATTATGTATTATCTTTTTGTGTATTTATGAACTCAATCATGTATAATATATTATTCAAATCCTCTATATCATTGATTTTAAATGGTGATGAAGCAGAGGAGGGAAATCATGATAAGAAAATGAATATGGCTGAGCCCCATCTACTTCCCATTCTCTATTCAAGGATGGATCAAAATCTCTGGTTTTATGAGGTTGGGAATGGAGTGAGGATACACTAATAGACATCTTGGAAAAAAAAAAAACCTCAGATAACCCTGCTGTTATCTCCATATCTTTCCCTGTATCTCTGGAGAAGCATGGCACTAGAGTCCTCTTTATTATGCTCTACTTCATCTGTCAAAAATTCTGAGCTTAAGACCTCACAGTGATTGCTGATGTTGGCGTGGACTATTGGCCTTCCAAATATCACCCACCTTTCTCCATCAAAGGATCTCTTTCCCACTTCAGTCCAGGTGGTCTGGCTAAGGCTCCATTTCCAGCCTTTGGATTGCAGCAAGAAATCCAAACTTTTAGTTCCATATACAACTCCTGCTCTTTCTCTTCACCTTGCCTTTTTCTTGCTTTTACCTTTACGTAGAATTTTGGACCATCTCTCCCAGATCTACTATTGCTTAGCTGACTAACTTAAATTGATATTTTATTATTTAAATCAGTCGTCAACTTCTCAGAGTAGGTTTTCCTGAAGGTTGGGTCAGGTCATGAACTAAAACATCCTTTTTTTTTTTTTTTTTTCCTGCTTTTATCACTAAGCTTCCACACTGTGCTATAATTGTAGGTTTATGTGTCTGTCTCTCTGAATGTACCGTGAGCATACTATCACCTAGTACATTCTCTCACACATAGTGAATATGAAGTGAGTGTTTGCTGAAGGACTATTTTTTAAAAGGGAATTAAGAAGGTGAAAGAAAGAAAAGGAAAGAAAATAGAGAAATGAAAATATGAAAATAGAGATGCACGGGTTCTGAGCTACTTGAGGATACTACTTTTACTTTATGCGTCAATATGTCTCCTCCTACTGACAAAGTTCCTGGCACTTGGAGGAACTCCATAAATATTTATAGAAAGAAAAAATTAGTCTACATACATCTAAGTAAAACCTGTCTCATACTGGGGGAGGACTTGTCTAGCTTCTTTGACTTTCTTCCAGGTCTGTTTTGATGATGAAAAAGATGTCGGTCTACTTGTTGGGAAAATTGTGATTTTTTTCAATGGAATTCATCTTGGTATTGGAATACCATCAGTGGTATTCCAGTGCTTAGAATTACAAATTTGTTTCCATTGCCTCTTTACCATCATGATTCTTCCAAAACCAGGGAAGGTATTCTTAACTTCTGGTTTTGCTTTCTGTTGCACACAAATCTTTATCACCGTCCAACTTTCAGTCTTTATTTTATGTCAGTTCTATACATGTAATGTCGTATATAAAGTATCATATGCTCCAAGCAGGAAATGTACACAATCAACAGGCTGCACTTTGAAGGGGAAGGAATGCCCACAATCTTAGTATCTCCCCAGAATGAATTGTAATGATACAAACTCAAAAGGTAAGAACTAATATGAAATGGTTGAATATAGATGTCAACACTTTTAAATGGATTGCCTTTTTTTATTGTATGCTACACATTTTTGAGAAGGGAATTTGATAATTATAAACTGCAACAATAGTGAGGTTTTGAATATTCATAGGCAATTAAAATGCCTCGGTGCATTTTAGCAGTGACCTGTGGAAGTGTTACTCATTTTTAGAAATAACTGGGCTGTAATAATCAAATTCCCAAATATTCTGTTAAAAGTAGAGAGGGGAAAAGCCTAATTTAATAATGTTTTTATGTAATAGAAAGGTTGATGCTTGACTTATTCAAGGTTGATGTTATCATGCTTAATTTATGGCATTTGGGGTCATTTTGACATAACATAATGCCTATATCTTTTTACATTCTGGAAGGTCACAGATACGTCTTTGGTATAAAAAAAAAGTCCATCTGCAGTTGTATAAACCTCCTCAAGTTTGGAGTGGTTTGGGGACAGGATGCACTTTTCATTTTGCGTGTTGTGGCAGAGACTGGCTAAGCTCTCACCACATATCAGCTTCCTTTTCTTCCTGAGGATACAGCCTAACAGTATTTCCAGCCTACTTTCCGTTGCGGTGTCGCCATGTTGAAGTAGCTACTCACGGAATGGTAGCAGGAATGAGACACTCCATTTCCAGTGTGGTCCATAATAACCTCTCACTCATAGTCGCCCTGTTCTTTCCCCTCCCAGGGGAAGATGGCAGAGTCAAAAGGTGAGAGGAGACTGGAATCCCTAAATCTCAGCGTACAAAAAAGGCACTTAACTAAAACACCCACATTAGATTGTTACAACTCAAAGTAAACATTCATCTACCTCTGAAATTTGGGAGTTTATTATAGTAGCTAACTTTAGCCTAATAACGCATCAGGGATGGAGGGAGAAACTGCCTACTCTGGCTTTTTTCCAACCATACCTGAAATAATGACTATAGTTGCAGCTAGAGTGACTCTTTGAATTCTTCTATAATGTGATATTTTGAAGGTTTTAATCTGATATCTTTGGCAAAATTAATTTCACTAAATTTAAATACATATGTTTCCATTTAATACATTGCTTGGCCCTCTTCAATTTTTATTTATCTTAGAGTTGTAGCAAGACAATTTAAGGGCCATTCCATTGATACTCTCTTTCTCAGTGAATGCTTTTCCTATAATCATTTCTTTCTTTATTAATTCTTTTACCATTTACAAATGGTTTTGAGTAGATCTTATGTGCCAGACCCTATACTGGAATTTGGGAAACAATAGTAAATAAGGCAGACAGGGTCTTTGCCCTCATGAACCTTGTGGTTTTAGTAGAAGAAGCAGACCTTACACTACTAATCTTATAAATCATATAAATGACATTTACTTGGCATTATAACAAATGCTATGAAAGGAAAATCTAGTCAACTGTGGCACAGTGTAACAGGGAGGCCTAATCTAGGGACAGTGGTGGGTGGTGTCAGGAAAGACTTCCAAAGTAAATGTATTTAAACTGAAACCTGAAGGCTGAGTCAACTACTTAGTTGGGTAAAGAGGGAGAAAGCAGCAAGAAAAGCATTGCAGAGCGAAGGAACAACATACGCAAAGGTCTTAGTAAAATTATTAAGAGCTAGTGTTCATTGTTGGCTTTTTAGAAGCTAATCATTGCTCTGATTTAATTTAATGTATAATCTCATTTAATTTCTGACAAAAGGGCTATTGCATGAATAATAATACTCTTCCCGTTAGAAAAAAGAAAGCTTATCATTGGAATGAAATGTAGTGTGGTTGGAGCATGTGGAAAAAACAGGGGGTAGAAGAAATTGATGAAGGAAGCAGAAGCAAATCATGCAGGGCCTGTGTCATGTATTAGAGTGAAAGGCTGTACTTTAAGCAAGAGAGTTTGATGCAAGAGAGTTTGATAATATTTTTAGTAGTCTTCTACCCTCTCTCTTTAGGTAGAGAATATTACAGGAAATAAAAATGACTTACTGTAAATTAATGAATTAATTCTATCTAGCTAGCTAGTTATTATTTATTTACTTACTTATTTGCTTATCTATTTATTTTAGAAGATACTCTACTAACCCAACAGTATTATAGATACTTTCGAGTATACAAGACAAGAAAAAGACCTTGCCTTTGCGCTCAAGGATATAACTCTCACTTGCTCACTAGCAGGAATTCAATATTACCCTGTTTTAGGAATTAATAGTTAAAACTTGCTGTATTAGTTTTCTTTTACTGAGTAACAAATTACCACCAGTGTAGTGGCTTAAAACAACACACATATACTAGCTCACCGTTTCTGTGAACATGGAGTCTGGGCACAGCAAGGCTTAGCTGGATCCTCTGCTCAGGTTCTCGTAGGCTGCAGTCAAGGTGTTGACCAGGGCTGTTGTCTCATCGGAGGCTTGGGGTTCTCAGCTCACTTGTTTCTGGCAGAAGTCAGTTCCTATAGTTGTAGCTTATACAACATATATACGTATACACACACGCACATATATATATATATATATATGCATGCATGTATATAGTCCCTTAGCTTCTAGAAGCCTTCCTTCCCTGCCACAACGAAGGCTTCTGGAAGCTAAGGGACTATATACATCTTTAGAGTCATTTGAACATTCTTTAGGAAAGAGTAGATACCACCTTCTTCCTGTTATTTAATATCCCTAGCAACCATACGTCCTAATTTGCCTTGGACAATACTCACACTTATTGTCCCAGTGTAATTTTTATGGTGTTCTTTTAAACTCTCAAGAATATTTCAGTTTTTTATTGTCTATGTATTTATAGCCCTGATGTAGGAAGAAAATAACTCTTTCAAACCTGATGCCATTCAATATTTGTGATTCCCTTGTTCTGATTCCAGGGCTCACTAAGCAAACTTCTGACAATTTTCATGTCTACAGGAAGAAAACACTGGTTGGACTAACATCACAGCTAGGTTCACTCAGTGCTTGTCTTTCTCATTATAAATTAATGAACAGCCTTTTTGATTTATAAACTTCAATCCCTTACTAGAAAGACATTTCCTGATACTAATCAATCTCAGAATCCTAAGCAGACAGAGTTGCAAAACCATCACATTATTGTTGAGGACCAAGATGAACTCATTAAGTCAAAGGATTCCCTGCAAAGCCATGCATCCAGACCACTGACCTTTGGCAGATTCACCTTGACCACTCTTTGTGGCTCTTTATTATAAACACTTCCAGTAGCTTAGACAGTAAAGTGGAAGAGATAAGTGGAGATCCGAGTTGTTAGAGACGTCGAGGCAGGCTTCCTAGAGGAGAGGTGTAATATGAACTAAGTCTCCAAGATGGAGTGGGTTAGATGAACAGGCAGAAAAAGTCCATAAGGTCACATACATTCTTCAGTAATTTGCCATTCTTTGTTAGCTGAGAGTTTCCAGTTAGCTAGAGCATGGGCTGATTACTCCATGAATAATTGTATGCTTTCCAACTGTACCACCATGTTCAAGAGATAGACAACCTCCCCTACTTAGCCACAGATCAACTTCAGACCTTGGTAGTAAGAAAGTCATATTCTAGAATTCTGAGATAATTAGTGGATCTCTTTAATCATTAAATATTTATTGAGCACCACTGTGAAGCAGGTGCTGGGCTGAGGTGCTGGGAACACAGTGGTGCAGAAGACAATTGCATGCCCAGGCCTTACAGCCTGCACAGGAAGACTATCTTAGTTCATTTGGGTGGCTATACAAAAATACCATAGACTGGGTGGTTTACAAACAACATACACTCACAGCAGTTATATGACTGGGGGTTGATAGGATGCTATGGAGGTGTATAAGCGCAGGGCTTCAGAGAAGGCTAGACAGAGGGACTGACACCATCATGGAAATCTGAACAAGATTAAGCAAAGAAGAAGGAAGGCTGGAGTGTTCTTCAAGCAAACAAACAAACAAAGAAATATTACAAAAGCCCAAAAGTCAGGAACAAAACAACACAGATTTTAGGACATTATTCAATGTGCTCGGATTGGTGAGACCCAAGATTAGGAAAGTAAGATGAGAGGCAAGGGCATTTTAGGCCCATTCTGATGTTTTGTCCTGACCCCAAGAATATTGGGGAGCAGCTGAAGGGCTCCTGCAGCATGGATTCATGATACCAGACACCCAAACCTTGCAATGCCTTGGAATTTGTTTGGGTGAAGGGGAGGGTAGTGGTCAGGACAATTTCATACCTACATACATTATTATCAATTCTATGAAAATTTTCTTCTGGCATTTGCAAATATATTTATGTTTTTCAGAAATAAATTCACATAGCACTTTTTGCTTTATGACAAAAGAGATGCAGTAGTATTTGGAGGAAAAAAACTTGAATGAAAAAGATTTCTTGGACATAGTCCCATTTTCTATTCCTTGTAGTAATGGTTTTCGTTTGAGAATCGATAGCCCGTGCTCTTATCTTCTAGGAGTGTTTTGCACTGCTCACTAGCTGTCAAATTAGTAAATTTCTTGGTATCATATTTTATATTCTTTACTTGGAATTTACATTCCCTCTTTGTTTGCGATTTCAGTTTGAAATCAGTGTCACAAACTTTCCATTAGATAATGAATGAAGGAAGAATACAGTCCCTCTTGCCCATAACCATCCTACATTTGCTCCTCTTATCAGTTTGTCTTGGATGTTTTTTATTCTTTCACCCATGCAGTCAAACATACAAAAACTATGTGTCCTCTGTTATGTGCTCTATTTCTAAAGTCATCACTGTTTTGTGTTAAAGATCTTGGTATTAACAGCCCCTTCCCTGATTTCTACTGGTAGTGTTTCATTATAAAATTCATCCAGAAACAAAAAATACCTTCTCGATTTAAATTCTTGCAGAGTATGGTCAGCATTCAGGGGAAATGACTTCAGTATAATTGACAGAGAAATGGGCCCAGGAAACGCAAAAGCATGCAAAATCTTTAAAGTTATTTTTGCAGATTCAGTCTGGGAATGGGTGAAACCATCCTGACGATATTTGAATACGTCCTAAGGAAAAGTGTTGCGTCCCCTCAAAACGTTGAAAGCATGAACACATTGAAGAGAACAGTGTCTTGTGTTTCTGTTTGCAGGTGTTTAATGTAAGACTGGCAGCTTACTCTACCACAGTGTAACTTTCTAACCCTTTCTTGCTGTCATTATAACTAGCATAAATGATATTTTTATGGGAACTGAACCATGCAAATTTTCATGAAGATAAGTAAAAAGGAGACAAGTTTTGTAAAGAAATAAATCTACAGGTGATAAATTCTTCAGTAGTCCTTCCCTAGAATCATTAGAGATGTGATATACCAGTTGTACTTTAATAATTTAAAAAGTGTCTACCTTCTCTTCACTAACTAATGCTTAACCTAGCAATTCAGGGTCCCACTGCCAGAATAAATTCTTACAAAGTGATATTTTTCTCCTGTGAAGAGACACACAGCCAGCCCCAAAAGCTCTAAGTGCAAATCAAAGGTGCCTTTATCAGAGAAAGGGGAGGTCTCTAAAGTTACCTTAAATTGGAAAAAAAAAAAAACCCTCAAGAAAAAGATATTAAGAGGAAATGACTCAATATAAGTTCTGCCATTTTGGGCTTCAGTGTTTCACTGATACACAGAATAGATCAATAACCAAAAAACACCAGCCAAGGATGAATTGCCTTTGGTCCCAGTATGAGGAAGTATGGTGAGAAAAGAAGGAAATATGAGCTGTTCTTAAACCGTAAGACCTTAACAACTGTGAAAGATATTTTAGTGTATAAGCTTATTCATGTTATTTGTTCCAAGACTTACTCCATTCTACAGTTTTCCTATGAACTTATGATATATTCATATATAGATAATTATTCTATATGTTACCCCAGACATATATATTTTCTCAGTTCATCTCAAGAACAGATACATTTATCTCAAGAATGTAATACATTTATTCTTTTCTACAATCATTTTTTGATCTTATATAAGCATCCATCAATAAGGAAAAAAAATGATACTATTTGATGATGTGATTATGTCTTTGCCTTAACCTTACAGTGACTCAGAGTCCCCATCTGTAAACTAAGAGTAATAATAATAATGAGACCTTTATCAGGAATTAAATGAGTTAGTATTCATAAAGCATTTAGAAGATAGCATGATTCAATATATGCAAATCAGTGTGATACACCATATTAATAAATTGAAGGAGAAAAACCATATGATCATCTCAATAGATGCACAAAAAGCTTTTTACAAAATTCAACACCCTTTTATGATAAAAACTCTCCAGAAAGTGGGCATAGAGGGAACCTACCTCAACATAATAAAGGCCATCTATGACAAACCCTCAGCAAACATCATTCTCAGTGGTGAAAAACTGAAAGCATTTCGTCTAAGATCAGGAACAAGACAAGGATGTTGACTCTCGCCACTGTTATTCAACATAGTTTTAGAAGTCCTAGCCACGGCAATCAGAGAAGAAAAGAATTAAAAGGAATACAAATTGGAAAAGAAGTAAAACTGTCACTGTTTGCAGATGACATGATACTATACATAGATAATCCTAAAGATACCACCACAAAACTACTAAAGCTAATTAATGAATTTGGTAAAGTTGCAGGGTGCAAAATTAATGCACATATATCTCTTGCATTCCTGTACACTAACAATGAAAGATCAGAAAGAGAAATTAAAGAAACATTCCCATTCACCATTGCAACAAAAAGAATAAAGTACCTAGGAATAAACCTACCTAAGGAGGTATAAGACCTGTACTCAGAAAACTATAAGACGCTGATGAAAGAAATCAAAGATGACACAAATAGATGGAGATATATACCATGTTTTTGGATTGGAAGAATCAACATTGTGAAAATGACTGTTCTACCCAAAGCACTCTATAGGTTCAATGCAACCCCTATCAAATTACCATTTTTTACAGAACTATAACAAAAAATCTTAAAATTTTTATGGAGACACAGAAGACCCTGAATAGACAAAGCAATCTTGAGGGAAAAAAATGGAGCTGGCAGAATCAGATTCCCTGACTTCAGACTATACTACAAAGCTACAGTAATCAAGACAATATGGTACTCGCACAAAAACAGAAATATAGATCAATGGAACATGATAGAAAGCCCAGAGATAAACCCAGGCACCTATGGTCAACTAATCTATGACAAAGGAGGCAAGGATATACAGTGGAGAAAAGCTAGCCTCTTCAATAAGTTGTGCTGGGAAAACGGAACAGCTACATGTAAAAGAATGAAATTAGAACACTCCCTAACACCATACACAAAAATAAACTAAAAATGGATTAAAGACCTAAATGTAAGACTGGATACTATAAAACTCTTAGAGGAAAACACAGGAAGAACACTCTTTAACATAAATTACAGCGAGATCTTTTTTGACCCACCTCCTAGAGAAATGGAAATAAAAACAAAAATAAACAAATGGGGTCTAATGAAACTTCAAAGCTTTTGCACAGCAAAGGAAAACATAAACAAGACGAAAAGACAACCCTCAGAATGGGAAAAAATATTTGCAAACCAACCAACGGACAGAGGATTAATCTCCAAAATATATAAACAGCTCATGCAGCTCAATATTAAAAACACAAACAACACAATCCAAAAATGGGCAGAAGACCTAAATAGACATTTCTCCAAAGAAGACGTACAGATGGCCAAGAAGCACATGAAAAGCTGCTCAACATCACTAATTATTAGAAAAATGCAAATCAGAACTACAGTGAGGTATCACCTAACACCAGTTAGAATGGGCATCAACAGAAAATCTACAATCAACAAATGCCAGAGAGGGTGTGGAGAAAAGGGAACCCTCTTGCGCTGTTGGTAGGAATGTAAATTGATACAGCTGCTATGGAGAACAGTATGGAGGTTCCTTAAAAAAACTAAAAATAGAATTACCATATGACCCAGCAATCCCACTACTGGGCATATACCCAGAGAAAACCATAATTCAGAAAGACACATGCACCCCAATGTTCACTGCAGCACTATTTACAATAGCCAGGTCATGGAAGCAATCTAAATGCCCATCGACAGACGGATGGATTAAGAAGTTGTGGTACATATATACAATGGAATATTACTCAGCCATAAGAAGGAACAAAACTGGTCATTTGCAGAGATGTGGATGGACCTAGAGACTGTCATACAGAGTGAAGTAAGTCAGAGATAAACAAATATTGTGTATTAATACATATATGTGGAATCTAGAAAAATGGTACTGATGAACCAGTTTGCAAGGCAGAAGTAGAGACACAGTTGTAGAGAACAAATGTATGGACACCAAGGGGGAAAGTGGTGGGGGGTGGTGTCGGGGGTTGATTTGGGAGATTGGGATTGACATGAATACACTAATATGTATAAAATGCGTAACTAATAAGAGCCTGCTGTATAAATAAATAAATAACAATTGTAAATATTTATGCACCCAACATACGAGCACCTCAATACATAAGGCAAAAACTAGCAGCCATAAAAGGGGAAATCGACAGTAACACATTCATAGTAGGGGACTTCAACACCCCCCTTTCACCAATGGACAGATCATCCAAAATAAAAATAAATAAGGAAACACAAGCTTTAAATGATACATTAAACAAGATGGACTTAATTGATATTTATAGGACACTCCATCCAAAAACAACAGAATACACATTTTTCTCAAGTGCTCATGGAACATTCTCCAGGATAGATCATATCTTGGGTCACAAATCAAGCCTTGGTAAATTTAAGAAAATTGAAATTGTATCAAGTATCTTTTCCGACCACAATGCCATGAGACTAGATATCAATTATAGGAAAAGATCTGTAAAAAATACAAACACATGGAGGCTAAACAATACACTACTTAATAACGAAGTGATCACTGAAGAAATCAAAGAGGAAATTAAAAAATACCTAGAAACAAATGACAATGGAGATACAACGACCCAAAACCTATGGGATGCAGCAAAAGCAGTTCTAAGAGGGAAGTTTATAGCAATACAAGCCCACCTTAAGAAGCAGGAAACATCTCGAATAAACAACCTAACCTTGCACCTCAAGCAATTAGAGAAAGAAGAACAAAAAAACCCCAGAGTTAGCAGAAGGAAAGAAATCATAAAAATCAGATCAGAAATAAATGAAAAAGAAATGAAGGAAACAATAGCAAAGATCAATAAAACTAAAAGCTGGTTCTTTGAGAAGATAAACAAAATAGATAAACCATTAGCCAGACTCATCAAGAAAAAAAGGGAGAAGACTCAAATCAATAGAATCAGAAATGAAAAAGGAGAAGTAACAACTGACACTGCAGAAATACAAAAAATCATGAGGGATTACTACAAGCAACTCTATGCCAATAAAATGGACAATCTGGAAGAAATGGACAAATTCTTAGAAATGCACAAACTGCCAAGACTGAATCAGGAAGAAATAGAAAATATGAACAGACCAATCACAAACACTGAAATTGAAACTGTGATTAAAAATCTTCCAACAAACAAAAGCCCAGGACCAGATGGCTTCACAGGCGAATTCTATCAAACATTTAGAGAAGAGCTAACACCTATCCTTCTCAAACTCTTCCAAAATATAGCAGAGGGAGGAACACTCCCAAACTCATTCTACGAGGCCACCATCACCTTGATACCAAAACCAGACAAGGATGTCACAAAGAAAGAAAACTACAGGCCAATATCACTGATGAACATAGATGCAAAAATCCTCAACAAAATACTAGCAAACAGAATCCAACAGCACATTAAAAGGATCATACACCATGATCAAGTGGGGTTTATTCCAGGAATGCAAGGATTCTTCAATATACGCAAATCTATCAATGTGATTAACCATATTAACAAATTGAAGGAGAAAAACCATATGATCATCTCAATAGATGCAGAGAAAGCTTTTGACAAAATTCAACACCCATTTATGATAAAAACCCTGCAGAAAGTAGGTGTAGAGGGAACTTTCCTCAATATAATAAAGGCCGTATATGACAAGCCCACAGCCAACATCATCCTCAATGGCGAAAAACTGAAAGCATTTCCACTAAGGTCAGGAACAAGACAAGGTTGCCCACTCTCACCACTCTTATTCAACATAGTTTTGGAAGTTTTAGCCACAGCAATCAGAGAAGAAAAGGAAATAAAAGGAATCCAAATCGGAAAAGAAGAAGTAAAGCTGTCACTGTTTGCAGATGACATGATACTATACATAGAGAATCCTAAAGATGCTACCAGAAAACTACTAGAGCTAATCAATGAATTTGGTAAAGTAGCAGGATACAAAATTAATGCACAGAAATCTCTGGCATTCCTATATACTAACGATGAAAAATCTGAAAGTGAAATCAAGAAAACACTCCCATTTACCATTGCAACAAAAAGAATAAAATATCTAGGAATAAACCTACCTAAGGAGACAAAAGACCTGTATGCAGAAAATTATAAGACACTGATGAAAGAAATTAAAGATGATACAAACAGATGGAGAGATATACCATGTTCTTGGATTGGAAGAATCAACATTGTGAAAATGACTCTACTCCCCAAAGCAATCTATAGATTCAATGCAATCCCTATCAAACTACCACTGGCATTTTTCACAGAACTAGAACAAAAAATTTCACAATTTGTATGGAAACACAAAAGACCCCGAATAGCCAAAGCAATCTTGAGAACAAAAAATGGAGCTGGAGGAATCAGGCTGCCTGACTTCAGACTATACTACAAAGCTACAGTAATCAAGACAGTATGGTACTGGCACAAAAACAGAAAGATAGATCAATGGAATAGGATAGAAAGCCCAGAGATAAACCCATGCACATATGGTCACCTTATCTTTGATAAAGGTGGCAGGAATATACAGTGGAGAAAGGACAGCCTCTTCAATAAGTGGTGCTGGGAAAATTGGATAGGTACATGTAAAAGTATGAGATTAGATCACTCCCTAACACCATACACAAAAATAAGCTCAAAATGGATTAAAGACCTAAATGTAAGGCCAGAAACTATCAAACTCTTAGAGGAAAACATAGGCAGAACACTCTATGACATAAATCACAGCAAGATCCTTCTTGACCCATCTCCTAGAGTAATGGAGATAAAAACAAAAATAAACAAATGGGACCTAATGAAACTTCAAAGCTTTTGCACAGCAAAGGAAACCATAAACAAGACCAAAAGACAGCCCTCAGAATGGGAGAAAATATTTGCAAATGAATCAACTGACAAAGGATTAATCTCTAAAATTTACAGGCAGCTCATGCAGCTCAATAACAAAAAAATAAACAACCCAATCCAAAAATGGGCAGAAGACCTAAATAGACATTTCTCCAAAGAAGATATACAGACTGCCAACAAACACATGAAAGAATGCTCAACATCATTAATCATTAGAGAAATGCAAATCAAAACTACAATGAGATATCATCTCACACCAGTCAGAATGGCCATCATCAAAAAATCTAGAAACAATAAATGCTGGAGAGGGTGTGGAGAAAAGGGAACACTCTTGCAGTGCTCATGGGAATGTGAATTGGTTCAGCCACTATGGAGAACAGTATGGAGGTTCCTTAAAAAACTACAAATAGAACTACCATATGACCCAGCAATCCCACTACTAGGTATATACCCTGAGGAAACCAAAATTCAAAAAGAGTCGTGTACCAAAATGTTCATTGCAGCTCTATTTACAATAGCCCGGAGATGGAAACAACCTAAGTGCCCATCGTCGGATGAATGGATAAAGAAGATGTGGCACATATATACAATGGAATATTACTCAGCCATAAAAAGAAAAGAAATTGAGTTATTTGTTGTGAGGTGGATGGACCTAGAGTCTGTCATACAGAGTGAAGTAAGTCAGAAAGAGAAGGACAAATACCGTATGCTAACACGTATATATGGAATTTAAGAAAAAAAAATGTCATGAAGAACCTAGGGGTCAAACAGGAATAAAGACACAGACCTACTGGAGAACAGACTTGAGGATGTGGGGAGGGGGAAGGGTGAGCTGTGATAGGGCGAGAGAGAGACATGGACATATATATACTAACAAACCTAAGGTAGATAGCCAGTGGAAAGCAGCCGCATGGCACAGGGATAGCGGATCGGTTCTTTGTGGCTGCCTGAAGGGGTGGGATAGGGAGGGTGGGAGGGAGGGAGACAAAGAGGGAAGAGATATGGGAACATATGTAAATATATAAGTGATTCACTCTGTTATAGATCAGAAACTAACACACCATTGTAAAGCAATTATACCCCAATAAAGATGTTAAAAAATAAAAAATAAATAAAGTAAAATAAAATGCATAATAAGAGCCTGCTGTATAAATAAATAAATTAATTAATTAAATAAATAAATAAAAATTAAAAAAAAATAGCATGGGACATAGTAAGTACTCATAATTATTAGCTATTATTATCCATGGATAGTCCCATGGATATCATCTTATTGTCATATAACTGTTATGCATTTTAGGATTAATAAAGCTTGCTTACTCTGATAATGAAATTCAGCATAAAGTGAAGTCTGACTTTGTTTTTTCCTGTTGTTACTTCTCACAATTGCCTTGTAAATTAAGCAGGGCATGAAGTGTAAAGGATAAAGGACAGATAATTACAAAGCCTGGGTTCTCATTTTACATTCCGCTAGTCAGTTTTGTTAAGTTACATTATTTGCCTAGGCTTCAGTTTTCTTGTAGCCAAAATAAGGCCTAGATGTTCACAGTTCTGTAGAGGCATTTATTGCTTATAATGTAACATATGCTAAAGAAATAAAATATTTATCTTCTCCCTAAAGGACTATTTTTACCTAATTTAAAAATTTTACCTTGCTATGAGAACAAAAACCCACAATTAGGGACCACTCACAACAGACACTTAGCAGCTCACCAGGGATTAATTTCTGTTATATATTATGATACATTTTTTACATGACAGAATGTTACATTGTTCCTGGATGTCCCAGCATGTGGCAAATGATTATAACTTCATTGCTGATGTTTGAAAGATTTTGACTAATAAGGTAAGCCTTATGCTTTCATATTTCTTTTGTTTCTGCTTCATTCTTCTTATAAATAAGTCATTGAACAAAATTACTGTCTCAGAAAAATAGTCTGTTTCTTCAGCCCTTTCACACTTTATTGATCAGTGCATATAATTTTTAATACATATCCATGGAATTTAGAAATCTCATTTTTCACTTTGCTCCACAGGACTTTAAAGGCATACATTTTTACAAAATATTTATATTTATAAACTCTATATTGCAAAAGCATTGTGCCTAATTCCTTCTATTTATGTCCTAAATCTCTTTGATACAAGGACAACTTTCACTCATTTGCTGTAATAATAAAAAATTACTGTCATTTATTAGGTACTTATGAACTCACTCATTACCTCATTTTTTTTTCTCTTTACAACAATACTGTGAGGTAAGTATTAACATGAGCATTTTACAAGTTGAGAAACTAAGCTCACAGAAATTAAATAATTTGCCCAAGGTACCTGAAGAGTTAGTGCTGGAATCAGGATTTAAATTCTGAGTGTTCAGATACCTGAGCTCATGTTATTTAGCATTAGACACAGTTCCCTTTTGGAATGAGGCCAGCCTGAAGGAATGGAATAGATTCCAGCCCAGACTGCTGGAATCTGCATTTCCACTATGCTGTTACCCAAGTAATTGTTGTTATTTAGGTTTTAAACTATCCTTCCACCGTGATCCACTTGAAAGTTTCTAGCAGGTATTAGAAAATCCATTTTGTATTTCCTGACCAAAACAGTCTATCTAGACTTCAGTCTATTTAGACTCTCCATCTTATTTTTTTATTAATTAATGCTGCATTGGGTCTTCGTCACTGCACGTGGGCTTTCTCTCTAGTTGCGACGAGCAGGGGCTACTCTTCATTGCGGTGTGCAGGCTTCTCATTGTGGAGCACAGGCTCTAGGCACGTGGGCTTCAGTAGTTCTGGCACTCAGGCTCAGTAGTTGTGGCGCACGGGCTGAGTTGCTCTGGGGGCATGTGGGATCTTCCTGGACCATGTCCCCTGCATTGAACCCATGTCCCCTGCATTGACAGGTGGATTCTTAACCGCTGCGCCACCAGGGAAATCCCTCTATCTTACTGATTGAAGGTAACATTTCAGGCAAAGGCTGAAGGGAGTTGTGACCAGTGCAGAGCCAACCAGGCCAGCCAACCAACACTGCCAATCAGTGGGCAGACTGATGCTCCAGGGGAAGAATCACATTCTTGAAACAGGAAATGCCAGAATATCGAAAAGCAGTGGGGAAAATATCATTACAGTAGGAATGATGGAATTGAACAGTTTAAGAGGGGAAAAGGACAAAAAATAAGAAAGACTAAACAAAGAAACTTGGAGCCATGAATAACCACAACAAAATCAAAATACTCTCTCTTCATTACATCGTATTACCTCTTTAATGTTTCCACAGATGTGCTTTAAAGAAACATATGTTTGTTATTTGTTTACGAGATGCTCATAAAAATATTTTGTGAGTGTGGAAAGAAGACAGACTGTAGAACAATGGATAGTTTTATGGAAAAGTTACTTGTGAATTTCCTTGCATGTTTTTAAACTCTATTGCCTTGAATTTTAAGTCTAGATTCCATTTTCTGAGTCAACATTTCCTTACAGGCAATGAAAATTACCTTTTAATATAATGTTGATTTAAAATATTTCCATTTGGGCTTCCCTGGTGGCGCAGTGGTTAAGAATCCGCCTGCCAATGCAGGGGACACAGGTTCGAGCCCTGGTTCGGGAAGATCCCCCATGCCACAGAGCAACTAAGCCCGTGCGCCATGACTACTGGGCCTGCGCTCTAGAGCCCATGAGCCACAACTACTGAGACTGCATGCCACAACTACTGAAACCCGCGCGCCTAGAGCCCGTGCTCCGCAACAAGAGAAGCCACCGCTATCAGAAGCCCGCGCACTGCAATGAAGAGTAGACCCCGCTCTCCGCAACTAGAGAAAAGCCCGCGCGCAGCAACAAAGACCCAATGCAGCCATAAATAAATAAATAGATGTAAAAACAAAAATTCAATTTAAATGAAGTTCTGGAAGATATTACAGATGCCCCCAGCTTTTATTTTATTTATTTACTGATTTATTTAAAATTGAAGTATAGTTGATTTACAATGTTGTGTTAGTTTCTGGTGTACAGCAAAGTGATTCAGAGATATATATATATTATATATATATACATAATATATACATTTTTTCAGATTCTTTTCCATTATAGTTTGTTACAAGATATTGAATATAGTTTCCTGTGCTATACAGTAGGACCTTGTTGTTTCTCTCTTTTATGTGTAGTAGTTTGTCTCTGCTAATCCGAAATTCCTAATTTATCTCTCCTCATCCCTTTCCCCTTTGGTAACCTTAAATTTGTTTTCATGTCTGTGAGTCTGTTTCTGTTTTGTAAATAAGTTCATTTGTATCATTTTTTACATTCCACATATAAGTGATATCATGATATTTGTCTTTCTCTGACTTACTTCACTTAGTATGATAATCTCTAGGTCCATCTATGTTGCTGCAAATGTAAAAAAAACATAACCCCATAGAGTTTTCCAAGTACATGTTCCAATTTTTCTAAGTCATCAAGAGACAATAAGCAGTGAATTTATTTAAAAGATTGATATTTTGTTAGAAACAAGAAAGAATATTTTTTAAATTTAATAAATATGTAAACATTTTTTAGGAAAATGGAAATGGAATTTTAATTGTTACATAGCTGTATATTACCAGTGCTATGCATCAGGCCAGCTAATTTATAAGTAAAACTTCCTAAACTAGGGAACTCAAATACTTGTTAAATCAATGAATTGATTAAATAAAATATAGATGTTTTCTGTCTAGATATTCTCTATAGCTTACGTCTCTAATAAAATGAGAGAATTATGCACTACCGTTAGTATTTCTTTTTGAAATGAACAATAGCAACTAAGATTACACCATGATTTTCTCAAATTTAGCTGTTTTTTCCTTTGCTTTCTTTTTAATATTTGATTAGTTCTTCAGATGTGCTTCTTTGTAAGTTTTTAAAACATTAGGTAGGATACCGAGGCTAATGTTTTAGAATGTGAAATAAATGATGATTTTATTTATGTATTAGCATCAGTAGATTTCTGTGTTTTTAATAAAGATTTTCACAAGTACCAGGAAGAAAATCTTGGATTAGCTGTTACATGTGGTATATGTTCCATATAATAAAATAGCTTATTATGTTCCAGTCACATTTTAAACCTTGGAAATAGGGTCAGCTATATTAAAATAAATAGTCCCAACTTTTGCAGAAGCCTAACAATATGAAAGACAGCTTTGCATGAGGTTAATCTTTTATAGAGTCAGGTTGTTGTTCCGTGTGCGTCTCTTTCAGAATCTGTTACTGCTAGAGTGGAATTTGCCCATTGTTTCATGGAATTCTTGCTCTATGATATTTTCTAGCTCAAACGATCCAAACCCAGGTGAAGATTAATAGCATTGAGGTTCAAAGCTTGCTTTTCTTTCTCTCCTCCCCCTCTCTCATCCTAGTGATAGGGATAAAATTTTGAGAAGAGATTCCAAAGCCAAAGACTGGAAAAAGTCTCTCAAGGAGCTAAATGTCAAACAAAATTTGCCAACCCACATATCATCATTGGTCTGTTTATGGGAAGATTATAATTGATTCTGAGAGGTGTTAATCATGTTACTGACAACCATGACTTCCCCCAGTTCACATAGTATGTTGTGATCTTGATCACTGACTTCATAATGACAAGGTTCTAGGAGATGTGTGTATGTGTGTGTGTGTGTGTGTGTGTGTGTGTGTGTGTGTGTGTGTGTATACACATATATATGTTCAATAACATTATTTGGTATATCAGTACACAACTGTTGACAATTTCATTCAGTCCCTTTTCCCCCAACTAATCCAATTATTCTAGTATTTTTATAGCCCAGGGACCCATAGATATTTGCTTTTTGTGTGATTTGATTGGTTGGAAGTGAGAAGAATCAGGTTATAACAGTCTTATGGCCTTTTGTACTCAAAGTGTGGTCCATGGACCTGCAGAGCTTGTTGCAACTTCTGCTGTGCCCCAGGTAAACTAAATTCCTTAGCTTAACAAGACCTTTAGGTGATACTTATGTACTTTAAAGTCTGAGAAGTATTAAACCAGATCAATGAGTCTTAGAGCCAGCTATAAATTATAGTCATCTGGGGAAATTTTAATAACTATTATGTCTGGGTTTCATTTCTGACCATTTAAATCTAATTCTCTGAGGCAGCTCCTGGGCATCAGATTTTTTAAAAAGCCTACTAGGTGATTCTGTTGTGCAGCCAGGGCTGAAAATCACTGCACCTAAACAAATGACTTTATTTGTTAAATATTTATTTTGCATCTATTATGGGCCAGTTTTTGTGCTAAGAGGGATGCCATGTTGAACAACAAAGGCAGAACTCTTGGCCTCCTAGAACTTTTAGTCTAGTGACTTGCAGCCACAGTTATTAAACAACAACAACAAAAATATAAAAACCTTATGACCTCATATTATGAATGCTAAGGAAACCTGGGGAAACACTCTAGTTTGAGGAAGTCTTTACTATGTACATAGTGAAGAATGAGGATGTGGGAGGAAGATGACAGAAATTATGGAGGACATTAACTCAGAGGAAGGCACATCACAAATTGTTGAGTAGGAGTGCCCTACCCGAGGACCACCAGCCCAGGGGGTGCACCCCATGGGATATATCTTACACTTCAGGGAGCGCTTCTGTGCACCTAGGCTATGTTAGAGGGGAATTTTTATAATTTATCTTTCCAGAAGTTGTGTCTTCTCTTAAATTCATCAGCCCAGAGCCTAGCACTATTTTCTAATCGTATGAGCTTGCAGTAGCCCAGCTCTTATCCTTCCCTAGACATACCCCAACTCCCCAACCAGCTCTCCCTTTTGGGTCCACAGAACATTGTAGCTGTATTGTGGTACCTGCACAGGATGTTGGTGGGCAGATCTTTGTACAGAACCATCAAGACCTCATCAAAATTTTGGATTCACACTCAGTACAGAAGAGAACCATTGATCCTTCCATGTATATTCTATTTACCCTCTGATTTACATTCCTAAAGACCTGAAGAAGCTATTGAGATTGAATTAGAGTAGGATGGAGTGGTAGATGAATGGATGTGGAGAAACTATCAGTTACAGTAATTCAGGTGAGAAGTGATGATATTTAGACTTAGATCAGTCACAGTAGAAATAATGTGAATTCAAGATATAGTTTTAAACTATCTTATCCAAACAAACTGTAGTGACAACAAAATTCTCACTGAAATCCATCAACCTCTGAAACTAGAGAATCTGAAGGTAAAAATATGAGTCCAAAATTCAAGAGGAGTAAAAATATGAAAATAGCTTAGGCTGTACTGGAGATTCTGAGCAGGAAAAGTATGTGATATATGTTAATTCCCTTTTTTTCCTCAGGAAGTGTAGCCACACACGACAAGCTTTTTTATCATCATTTGAATCAGTACTTTGAAACTTTTCCTAGGAAGCTATATTTGGAAAAGCGAGGAGGTAAACATAAGATGTTCCTCACTTCCTTGGCCAGTGTAGTGCTGTGAGTGATGGGGAGTGTACACGATGAGGCTGGACAGATGTTACAGAGCCTTAATGCCTTGCTAAGGATCCTTGGGAACCCAACTGTATAACTGAGGGGAAAATGGGGCCCATAATATGTGTGTTACCCTAAAATCACATGACATACAGAGGAATCCATACCAGGGGTCTGCATTACTCCTAACTCTGGTTTCTCTTCATGTCCCGGCATTGTCTACAATTAAATAGTACTTTCTAAGGAGACGTAAAGGAATGTAGTACATTTTTTCTCCCAGATTTTGCCTTCTCTAGCCACTTGCTGTCTCTGTTCATCTACAGCCACTTAAGCCACAGAACCAAGATAAGATTTATCTACTCCTCCTTTACTCCCTCTTTAGGGTCCTCATTCTCCTTTTAACTAATTTTCTGATTCAAAATAAAATTTGCTTTTACCAACTAAGGACTCTTTTTCAAATATTTAACAGAACATGTATATGGAATTCAATCATGTCTGAGAACTTTTCTGTCATCTATACATTTCTTTGTTCTAGAAAATCTGGTTGGAAATTTATTTCTTATTTAATATTTTGTTGCTTCTCAACCCTTTGAAAAGTAAAATAGATTTTACTGTGAAAAGCATAGTTATTGTGAAAATAAGAACCTTTAAAGGAACTCTCTGTGGTTTTAACCCATAGTATGAGCTACCCGTTAATGTTCTATACTAAAAATAGGTATTTACACATGGAATTAAAAACTCCTGTGGGATTATTCTGCTGGAACGGCAAACAGATGATTGTTCAAGTAAAACTGAAGCATGAAGTGTGGATGATATATTTTCAAGTGGATATAAAAAGACCAGTTGGCAGTTGCTTTGAAAGGATAGACATCAGAAGTGAAACATTATCTGTGTCAGAGCCTACTGTTAAATTTTAAACAGATCTTTCCAAGTGCTTTTCTGTTTTCTTCACCTCCAATTTGGTCTATAGACTCTTAAGCCCCGTAGGTGAGAACTTAGACATCTGAAGACTAGTGAAATACTTGAAATTGAGTTTTATCTTCACTGTGAATGAAAAGGATGGGGGACTTTCTGGTCTGAAGTCTTGAGACAATTTAACAAACATCTCTCCACAACACATAGTGTAAAAAAGGGTTAGCATATGATTTAGATTATCTAAAGAGCTTTATTCCCTGGATGTGCTCAGAAGAGAAATTGTAATCATGCATTTGTTGCTATTGTTGTTTTCATTATTTTTTTAAACAATAATACAGTAGTCCTGGGTATAGTGCTTTTTGTTTCTATCAAAACTTACTCTCTGAAGGAAAAAAAGGGTGGGGGAGTTGGTACATAAAGAACACTCTGGTTAAAGAACATCTTCATTAATTTTGGTTAATGCGGTTTTAAGAAACATAGGTAAAACATTCTGTCATGTATTTATAGCAGGGAAGACAGGATTTGGAGACCTACAGATCTAAGTTCAGGTCTTAGATCTACCATTTTTTAATCCAGGTAATCTTGGCCATGTCACTTAATTTCTCTTTACTCTAACCCTCATTGGTTCAGCAAGAATAATATGGTCATTAGGATGATTAAATTACATAATATGTGGCTATTTAAAAAGCTTAAGAGGTGGATAAATAAACTGTGGGACATCCAAACAATGGAATATTATTCAGCGCTAAGAAGAAACAAGCTATTCATCTGTGAAAAAACAGAGAGTTTCAAAGCAGAAACAGAGACACAGATGTAGAAAATAAATGTATGGACATCAAGGGGGGAAGAGTGGGGGGTGGGATGAGCTGGGAGATTGGGAGTGACATATATACACCAATAAGTATAAAACAGATAACTAATGAGAATAGCACAGGGAACTCATTTCCACTCTAGAACAGTAGAAACTAACACAACATTGTAAAACAACTATACCCCCAATAAAAAAAATAAAGAAAACAACAGGAAGGAGACTCAAATGTATATTACTAAATGAAAGGAGCTAATCTGAAAAGTCTACATACTTTATTGTCACAACTATATGACATTCTGGAAAAGGCTAAACTATGGAGACAGTAAAAGGATCAGTGGTTGCCATGGGTAATGGGGGAAAGAGAGATGAAAAGGTGGAATACAGGATTTTTAGGGCAGTGGAAACATTCTGTATGATATTATAATGTGGATATCTGCCATTTTACATTTGTCAAAACTCAAAGAAGGTACAACACAAAGATTGAACCCTAATGCAAACTATGGACTTGGGGTGATAATGATGTGTCAGTGTAGGTTCATCAGTTGTAAAAACTATACCACTGTGCTGTGGGATATTGATAGTGAGGGAGGTTGTGCATGTGTGTGGACAGGGTGTATATGGGAACCCTTTATGCTGTCCACTCAATTTTGCTGTGAACCTAAAACTTCTCTAAAAACACAGTTTATTAATTAAAAAGAGAAAGGTATCAGCTATTATTGTTATCATAAACTTTTAAAGTTAGTGAACAAGTTCTCTATTGAAGAATATAGTGAATAATGGAAAGATGATTTGTATCATTCATATATTTATATATATATAAGTTATAGATATATATATATAATTTATATATATATATATGACAAGGCAAGGAGGAAATGGAAAATGAGCTATGAGAGAGGGAGAGAGAGAGAGAGAGAGAGAAAGATTAGGCAGAATTAATTTATCACATGCTTCACTTCCCTGAGTTTAGAAAATGCCTCTTCTTGGGAAACCTTTATGCTGGTGGCAACGTAGGGAACAGTTGAACAACTTGTCTTCCTTTGTGGGGCAGGGCCCATTTGCCTTCTGAATCTAGGGCCCAAATTTATAGTCTGAAGTCTGACTCCATGTTTCTTAGTTTTTTTTGCTGCCACTGATTTTGTCTTCATTGTTTTGGATGTGGTTTCCATATATTTCTGTCTGAATTCCATGGACTTCTCTGAACTGCCTAGTCCTCTATTGTTGACTTACATCCTTGGAGTAAATCTTTCAAATGTTAACTGCCTTGAAAAGGTCAGGTTCTGAAAACCTGTAGATAATTGGTCCTTTGGGCAGGTGTGTGTTCTATCCAGAATAAAGGGAATGATGGAAGGAAAATCCTCTCATTGAGTTACATGGGCAAAATGGGGGCAAGAGATGGAAGTGATTTCTTCTTATTATTTATATAACTTTGAGGTAAACTAGAAATTACCTGAAAGTTGGCTAATCTAAATTACTTCCATGAATTTTAAAAATCATTGGCTTTCAAAGTTTCCTTAGGACTGGAAAATAGTTTCATGGTTTAAACATCATTTTTTCTCTTTTACCTTAAATTTCTAAATGTGTCCTGATTACCATTCTTACTGGAAAGAAGACTGTTCCAGTCAGAACAAACATTTATGGAACAATTACTGTATGCAAGGCTTTGTGCATTGTTCTATCTCTCCTTCTAAGAAACATAGGAAATAGCTACTATGATAATCCCCCTTTTTTTTTTTTTTTTTTTTTGCGGTACGCGGGCCTCTCACTGTTGTGGCCTCTCCCGTTGCAGAACACAGGCTCCAGATGCGCAGGCTCAGCGGCCATGGCTCACGGGCCCAGCTGCTCCGCGGCATGTGGGATCTTCCCGGACCAGGGCACGAACCCGTGTCCCCCGCATCGGCAGGCAGACTCCCAACCACTGCGCCACCAGGGGAGCCCAATAATCCGCATTTTACAGATGTGGGAACTGAGTCATGAAGTCAGTCAATTATTATATCGTGATACAGAACCTAACTCTGCCTAACTTAATTATGCTGCCATGCTTCCCCCACCAAAGACTTTGAAGAAATAGTTCTTAATTCTACAAGATAGGAGTAAGAAGGACTTTATGACGAATTGATTTTTCAAAATGGAGAGTAACTCTAGCTAGCAACATTTACTTCTACGAACCACCAGGAAATTTAACAGCACCAATTCAGTATCTTGTTAATAGTTCCCATTTAACATCACTGCTTGACATGATATTGACTTGCTTTTTATCATATTTGAGCTCCTGTTGAGAGTTTTGAAATGTTGAAATAGCATCACCATATGGATAATTACTAGATGTGCATTTTTGCAACTGTTTTGGAGAGAAATAATTAGATGCAGTGTACCACTTGCTTGTTTTATTTGTCTTTGATATTGTTCTGTAGGTGTTATAAAAGAATTAAAAGGAAATGCACTGTTAAAAAAACACAGAATAGGTCATAAGATTTTACAAAGAGAGATTCAGGGGAGTGCCATTGAACTATATCACTGAATTAGAGGAAACAATCATTGCACTGTAACATAGTGTTAAGAAAGTAGGCTTTGCCTCTGCCTTTATCAATGTTCTTTGCAAGTTTATTTTTCACAGCCTCTTCCATCAAGAGGTGTAATCTATTTCTTCATCCACTGAACCTGGTTGGCCTTGTGATTGGCTTTGGCCAATAGAATGTGACAGAAGCAAAGCTAGGGACACTAGTCTTGCATGTTTCCTGTCCTTCTTTCAGTATTCTGCCACCATAGCCATGAGAACAAGCCTGAGTTACCTTGCTAAAGGATGAGATACCCTGTGGAACAGAGATGAGCAGTTCTAACTGAACCTTCTTAGACCAGCCAGCTCCCAACAGACATGGCAGCCGACCACAAGCACATGAATGATCTAAGCCAAAATAACCAATCCTGATGGAAAGAATCATTCACATGAGCCTAGTCCAAATGGCCAACCCACAGACTCATGAACCATGAGTCTTAAAATGATGAACCATCTTAAAATTTTATTTTAAGCCATTAATTCTATCTGGGGGGAGGGGAGTGGAGAGGGACATGGTTGTTATGTAGCAAAATTGATACATCTGGGTTCAAATCCCAGTTCTAACATGCTACATTTGTGACCAGGTTAATTAACCACCTAGTGACAGATTTCTCATCTGTAAAATGGGGATAATGTGGTGGTGATTAATGTTTAGATATTTGTAGTCCTTTTCCTCTGAGCACCTGATACAACCACAGCTTCTCTCAGGCCCCTTGAAGTTAGGTGTGGCCAGGTGACTTGCTTTGCCCAGTGAAACGTGAGTGGAAGTCTTTAAAAGTGCTTGTGAAATTCAAAATCTTTCTTTCCCTTACAATCACAATGTTCCAGATAGAGAAGGCCTATCATCTTGTGTCCTGAAGTAAGAAGATAATTCTGAAGCCCTTTTCCAACTCAAAATGGACATTGAAAATTTGAGATTATTTGTTACTACTGTAAATTCCAGCCTATACTGGTTGGTACAGAAATTAATAGTATTCTTCTTATAAGGTTGTTCTGTGACAATATGAATAAACCTAACCCTAAGCACAATTCCTAGCACATCTAAAGTATTCTATAGTAACTAATCTTAATACTGCCTTACAAGATAACAAAACAAAATCCTTGGGAGATAGGATGTAAAGGTTTCTTTTAAAAATAGTTATTTTCCTAATGGATATTCATGCACCATTTTAATATCATCCTACAATAAATCAGGGCTCAAAACTTTTATCTGTTCACTATACCAAGAAAATACAGTATAATTGGAGCTTAATATTATTCGCTTCATCTTCAGCTCTATAAACTTAATATATTAGTTTTCACTTTTTAACTCACAGTAATTTTAAAATTATCTTAGGGTGTTAAGGATTATGATTAATATATATTTGTAATGCTTTTCCAGTGTTTGTTTTAGATTACTTTTTAATTTTAATTTATCACTACCACTTTACTGTAGCTCTCCAGAAAGATCTGGGTATGAAAGTGAATGTTTATTGCACATTTATATGTGATTTCGGGAGGGCAAGCCTTCGACAGGCTACTCCAATTTCACAAGGTTCTAGTTTCCATGGCATGTAAAGCCTCATCCTTAAATATCTGACATGTGAAAGACATGTATATGCTCTCTAGCTATGTAACATGTATATGCTATATAGCTATGTATCTATGGGCCATGATTACAAAGAAACATATTTTAGTTCAATAAAAGAAAGAATGGTTTAAACAATAGAAGTTTATGATAGTGAAGAAAAAGGTACCCTAGACCCGTGTTCTCAGCTGGAAGAAATGTTGCCTCTAGCAGATATTTGGTGATTGCCACTACTCAATGGCAGATGTAGTTACTGACATCTAGTGGGTAGAGGCCAGGGATGCTGCCAAACATCCTCCAAAACACAGGAAAGCCCCCCAATAAAGGATTATCTGGCCCAAAATGTCGATAGTGCTGCTCTTGAAAAAACTCTGGTCCAGAGCCTAGACTTTGAGCCTGAATATGTTTAAGCAGAGGCTGTCAGAGATGCTATATTATTCTTGAGTTGAGTATAAAACCCCTTTCAATACATGAACAACCATAATGATTAGTTCATTCCTGAGTTTTTGCTATGTTGTAGGCAGCAATTATGCCATTTCATCCTCACAACGTACTAGGAATCCCTAATTCTTTCATTTTATGGGTTTTCATTATGATTGGGACTAGATAGAGAACCAGAAGTTTGCAAGAAGAAACCAATCATATTAGTAGGGGTTTCTGTGACTCTCCGTGCCTTCCCTTTGTTTTTGGCATATTTCTTTCCTAGGCCAGTCTTCTATCCTCCTCACTGATAATGCAACAGGGAGACAGAGTGACAGGCTGGAAAAGTCATGGTCCACAGGAAATACTTTCTGAGACTGGTGTTCTTTACCTAGCACCATACGACATTGAAGAGGTGGACAAGTCTTGATGGAAACTCTCTAGAATTTCTAGATAACTGGTGTGGCCCATTTGTCCTGGAGTCGAATGCCCAGGTCAATTTTCCTTCAGCTGTATTCTCAAATAGATGCGCCTGTCCTTGTGTCCTCCATTCCAACTTCCCTTTCTGTGAGGTTAAGTGTATCAGGTTCTACAATGATTGTCGTCTTCTCTCACTTTATTTCCAAGTGGATGACAGAAGACATGGAGAGAAATAGAGGTGGGAGTGGTAAATGGTTGGGGGGAAAAAGGATCAGAACTCAGCCTGAAGAAACAAAAAGAGGGAATTCCCTGGTGCTCCAGCGGTTAGGACTCTGTGCTTCCACTGCAGGGGGCACAGGTTCGATCCCTGGTCGGGGAACTAAGATCCCGCAAGCTGTGTGCCCAAAACAAAGAAAAGAAAAAAAGAGAGAAATAAAGGGATAAATCAGTTCAACACAAATTTACTAAGCACCTGCTGAATACCAGTTTCTATATTAGGTCCTGGGTGGGGATATGTAAAGGGATAGGATGAGGTCTTATCAACAGGGAATGTAGCAAAATTAGTATCTTACAGGTCTTATCACTTATTCACATGAGCAACAGATGTATCATGATACCTGTTCATTATTTTATTCAATAAACATTTACTGGAGTCTTACTATATGAAAAGCACAGCCCTAGGCACAACAATATAGCCTAGAATGATGTAGGCATGGTTGCTGTCCTCATGGATCGTATGCCGTGTGGAAAGTTAAACAACAGCGGTAAACACAGGGTGTTAAAGACACACAAAGATATAGCTTTAATCTAGTCTGTGTGTGCAGTGTGGGAAGAAGGATAGGGCAGGCTACTTGGGATGGATGTTGACCAATAATGAATTTTGAATATTAGGAAATAGTTATTTAGGTGAAGAAGACATGGAATGGAATTTCAGGCAGAGTATTTGGAATAAACAAATCATGAATATGTGAAATGACATGGTTCCTGTGGGGTAACTACTGTGAGTTTAGAAATTATAGAACTCAAAAATGGAAGTTGGAAAATGAGAGGAATTATAAAGGTAGATTGGGGCCAAGTTTTTGCTATATATTTAGATAGATAGATAGATAGATAGATATATGGATGGATGGATGGATGGATGGATGGATGGATGGATAGATGATAGATCAATTGATTCTGTTGATTGTGGTGTGTTCTGTCATAATAGAGGGACTAGTGATATAATTGAGGTAGGAAGCCACACTTCAGGGTTCATTATTATGGCCCAATAATTGAGGACAGAACTGAAGCAGGGTTGTTAAAAATGGATAGGGACAGACAGGATTTCTAGAAATATCAAGGAAGTAAAATTGATCATGTGCCCTGGTTATTCGTGGGGATGGGGCATACCTGGACTTTCCTCTCTTCCTTTCTTTCTGTTGTATACCACTTTTTTTTCCTTTACTACTCTTTGAGGATGAAATAAGTGGAGGACATTATAAAAATCCAAAGTACTCTCACACCTCTCACAACCCCACCCAGACATATAAGTATTTTGCAAACTTCCAAAGTTTTGGACCAAGAACACTAACACACAGGTATTCCAGTAAATTCACAAGGCAGTCAACAGTTATTTTTATAGATAGTAATGTCCAATATACATTTAAATTAATAAATCCACATCTGTGATATTAATGTAAAATTTGAGTTTCTGACATTAAAAAAACATGTCAACAATGAGAAAGCTTTACCTAGAGTGTGTGTAGTATATTCATTTTATTTGAACATAAATCGCGTGGGAAATCAGGCATCTCTGAAAAGTTTCCTGTAGGTAATGGAAATAAAATGAGTCTTCATTTTGAAATACAACAAACATTAACACATACAAAGAGTCCGAAGAAGGGGTGGGCATAATAAACTAGTCAACATACGTTAACCTATCAAGTGCTGCCTATGATAATTAGGTATTTTTATGACTGATAAGTTTTTGGCAATTTTAAGTGTTAAACTGAGCCCATTTGGAGGTGGACTATTTTTGACATTTAGTAAATGGCAGCCCATTTTTATAATTGTAAATATGCTCGAAAGTATAAAATGTCCACAGTTAAGCCCCATGCTATTTTAATTTTTTTCCCAGTGGTATCTAAGCCTGTAATAAATAAGGACTCATCCCAGATACTGCAAAGTTAATTTTTATAGACTTGACAGGGAAAAAGTTGAAAAGATCAAAAGATTTTTCTGAGGCTTCCTTTTTTAATTTTTACTCTTCCGGTATTCAGAGTAGTTTTAAGAATACCTATGAGGACTTCCCTGGTGGCGCAGTGATTAAGAATCCACCTGCCAATGCAGGGGACACGGGTTCAAGCCATGGTCCAGGAAGATCCCACATGCCGCGTAGCAACTAAGCCTCTGCGCCACAACTACCTAGCCTGTACTCTAGAATCCGCGAGCCACATCTACTGAAGCCCGCGAGCCACAACTACTGAAGCCCGCGTGCCACAACTACTGAAGCCCTCGCACTTAGAGCCTGTGCTCTGCAACAAGAGAAGCCACCGTGATGTGAAGTCCACACACTGCAACAAAGAGTAGCCCCTGCCTACCGCAACTAGAGAAAGCCCGTGTGCAGCAACAAAGACCCAACGCAGCAATAATCAAATATAAAATGAATAAATAAATCTTAAAAAAAAGGAATACCTATGAGTACTATAGAAAGTATATAACATAGAGGCTATATATAGGGACACTATATATGCTTCTTTCTTTAACATCTTGAGCAGTTTTTCCTGCTTTCTTTCACTTGAGATACACATTTGTTTGCTGTGAGTATCATTATTTCAGATCTATACTTCTATGACAGAGCATTTTAGTTAGATCCAGTACAGTATGGTTCTTATTCTAATTACCAAATCCTAGTCATTTGGCTGGTCCCAAACATTAACTAGGGAGTGACTTAGTATCCCACCAATGATGTTATGAAAATAGCTTTTGAAGTTTGAAGAACCACTCTAACACCTTTGTCTCATAATAACTCATAAATCTGTTTAATCTGATGAATATCATTCATTCAGTAATATTGAGCATATATAACGTACCATTCATATACATTTTTCTTATTATCAATATGAAATACATATAGAAAGGTTGTGATTTCATCTAAGGTTATATTTTGGCACAAGCCAAGGTAAAATTAAACAGCTAATAAAATCACAGTGTCACTGATTTTCATGGGCCTGGCACTGTGCCACACACTGAGGGAGATTAAAAACCTGTACGAACCATGAGCTGTGTTCTCAAGGACCTTAGGATCTATTTGTGAAGGGAGATCTAACATATGTAGCAACTAGGTTATAATGTCAAATAGTATTATGTAGTATTTAAATGCATCCTGACTTTGAGTATCAAGAGAGAAGGCAAAGTAGTGTAAGAAGATTACCTCTCATGCATAGCTACTTTTGGTTTATTCTGCATGGTGTTAGGATTCCTAGATTTTCCTGAAAATATTATCTACCACAGTATATCCATATTCTCCCCTGGTAACTAGCTGATGCTAATTAAGTGAGGTGCCCTTTAGACTAAGCATGTGCTTCTCCTGTTGCCACAGTCTCCACCAATCCCTATTGCCTTTCTGACACCAGGGCTGAACATCAATGGCTTTTGATCATCACTACTGTGCTGCTGTTTCTCTTATATAGAGCCAAGGGTTTCCTCTATGTGTGTCTCCAGTAAAAGCGAGGGAAAAAAATATAAGAATTTGGCAGATCCTTGTGTTTTAGATTAAAATGAGAGCCAGTTTCCAGGGAGAAATTATAGTCTTCCATGCTCAATATACGAAAGTATGCTTTTATTTAAATTATGTTGCCCATTTCACTCTTATGTGCATTGTCCCTAAGCACATTTGGTTTTGAATTGCTGAGGTAGAAAAATATCCTGGAATTTCAAGTAATTAGAAAAATCTTATGTGTAGAACATAAGCCAAGCATGACCTTGAGGAATGAGGTAGGCAGGCTATACAGAGGAATACAGACATATGAGGAGATTCAGCATGTGGAAAGACTTGGTAGTGAAGCAACTAGTATGGTGTGCTTATTGTTTATAGAAAAAATCATCTAGCATGAGCAGATGATTCATAATAAATAGCAGCAGCAGCAGTTATGACTGGCTCCTCAGGGAGTGTGGATAAAGGTTAGAAGGTCTCAAAAGTCACATAGTGGACTTGGAACCTGGGATTACAGATATTAAGAAATGACTATCACTACTTCAGCAGTGAAGTGATCTGATAAGTATAGTGCTTACGGAAGACAATGCTGGAACAATATTGGGATGAATTAGACAGGGACTAACATTATAATCAGGGAATTTCCATGGTCTGGAGATTATTGGAGTTTAGACGTGATGTGATAAAATTTGATAGCGATAGAAAATATGTGCAGAATGTGCTATCTGGGAGAAACATTTAAAGGAAAGAGCAGAATGAGGACCGATGCAGAGAAATGCACCTGGAGTCAATGCCTCAAATTTGTTAGCAGAAAAGAGGAGCTAGATATCAAGCAAAGAAAATAGAGAATTGCACAGAAGTGGGGAAGAAAGTAAGGTCAAGTATGTCACAGAAGCCAATAGAAGAGTGAATTTTAAGCAAGGAAGATGTGGTCAGTAGTGTGAACATATTTCAGACAGGCCAAAGGTGAAAATAAAATTAAATATATCCTTGTTCATTTGAAATCACATCTGTGGCCAATTCCTCCTAGAGGGTAAATAACAACCAGTGTACTGGTTCGGCTTTCTCAGAAGTGCAATAATCCTTTCAAGTTATTGAGCTAACTCTTTCTTCATTGTGTTAGTTATGAATAAGAAGAAGCCTATTAACCCAAAAGGTTAATCTAATTTAAGAGTTCTTTCCCAGCTGCCTTAAATAAAACATATAATAATGAAAGAAAGGGCTTTCTGAACATCCCAGGAAATGCAAGGCAAATTAGGGAGTGAGAGTTCATTGTGTGTTGCAATTACCAGGGGAAGTTCACTTGAAAGTGTGAGGTAGGAACAGGATTTTGGAAGATGGGTGGGAAGTGAAAAAGCTGTAAAAGGGCAAGGATAGTGCCTCGTCAGCTGTGCTTGACTCCAGTTAGGGTGAGGGAGGACACAATGAAAATTCAAAAACAGAGTTATGTTATTACTTTTTTTTTTTCTGAGAGTCTTTCCTGCTATTGATGAGATTCAGTCTTATCTATAAAAGTTGAGAGTGGTTTTATTTTTCTGTTTGAATTAACTAATCATGAAATTTTATCTCCCACCAGCATGCCTAGAGTCTGGCTGAATTTTTCAGCTAAAGGAGAAGCAACTTTATAACCTAATAACCATCCTATGCTTTCCAATGCAATGGCCACTAGCCACATACAGCTATTAAAATTAAAATTAATTAAAACTAAATAAAGTATAAAATTCACTTCCACAGTTGCCCTAGCCAACATTTCAAGTACTTATTAGCTATATGTAGTTAGTGACTACTGTATTGGACATTGCAGGATGATATTGGAAATAAATGAACATTTCCATCATCAGAGAATGTTCTACTGGATAGCACAAACTGCTTACTTATATTAGTAGCTGCCCTGTGCTTGAAGATGGTTGATTTTGCTTCTAAGAACAAGGTTATAAGAATTGAGGCATAGGAATCATTTTTGTACTGTGATTCTAGGTGGTTTATTTAATCATTGATTAGTTTATCAATTCAGCAAATATATATTGGGAGCTCACTCTGCATCAGGCACTGGGCTTGACTTCTGGGATACGATAGTTACCCCAGAAGAGATAGATCCATGTCTTTCAGGGAACTTTGGGTCCAGCAGGAGAGACACCCTATAATCAAGTTGTCACTCAAACAAATGTAAAATTACAATTGCTGTCTGAAAAGGAGAAATACATGGTTCCACGAGAGGATAGCTATTTGTCCTAAACAGTCAGGGACTCCTCCCCTGTTAATATGAGATGAAATCTGAAGGTCAGGTAGGACTTTCCTAGATATGAGAGAATAATATAGTAGGAGGACTGGAGAGGCATGGAGACTATTTTTAGCAAAGAAAACTATATATAAAGTCACTATGGAAGGAGAGAGCAAGGCACATTCAAAAGGCTGAAAGAGAGTTCATGCCTGGTTATTTCTTTGGTTTTAAATTTAATCTTATGAAAGTTGGCCTCAGCACTACGAGTTTAAATTGGGCATCCCATCAGTTTAGTAATAAGTGTTTGATTTTTAAGTCAACATTAGAATACTAGACACTAGGACTTTATTTTTTCCTAAACCAACACTGGGTACTGAAGTCCCAACAGTGGTTGATAGTTAAAGATAATTATTGTTGATCTGTAAATAATTCAAAGAAATAGACATTTCTTAGTGATACTGTTGATCCATAATATATTTGAAGAAATAAACACTTCTTAGCAATTAAACATTAATCACTTTCTTCAGTAAGGCTTTTTCTCATTGTGTTCACCTCTTAACCATCTTGGCCCAAATCAGTCTTCCTACAGAAAATAATCCAGTTTCAAGTCCTGTTAAATTACTACCATCATCAATGAGGAAATAACCCATGCGGAACACACTCTGGAGTGGAAAAACACATTTATACTAATAATACAAAAGCTGTACTGTGAAATTAGGGTATAATGCTACAGTTACTGTGATCAACCTCCTATCCTCTGTAGTGGAAAGTGACGAAGACACACTGTAGTACAAACCCATTGACCCAGGGTTTCCATGGTTGCTCAGGCAAATAAAATGCAGCTCTTGATAAAAGAGCAAAGGTGACATTGGGACTTGTTCAAAGCCAAAGCAAAATCATGTTGCACAACTTGCTCACAAAACAGCCTTTTATTGATTTTTAATTTAAAAAAATTAATTAATTAATTTTAAAACATCTTTACTGGAGTATAATTGCTTTACAGTGGTGTGTTAGTTTCTGCTTCATAACAAAGTGAATCAGTTATACATATACACATGTCCCTATATCTCTTCCCTCTTGCGTCTCCCTCCCTCCCACCCTCCCTATCCCACCCCTCTAGGTGGTCACAAAGCACTGAGCTGATCTTCCTGTGCTACACAGCTGCTTCCCACTAGCTATCTATTTTACATTTGGTAGTGTATATATGTCCATGCCACTCTCTCACTTTGTCCCAGCTTCCCCTTCCCCCTCCCCGTATCCTCAAGTCCATTCTCTAGTAGGTCTGTCTTTATTCCCGTCTTGCTCCTAGGTTCTTCATGACTATTTTTTTTTAATTCCATTTATATGTGTTAGCATACAGTATTTGTTTTTCTCTTTCTGACTTCCTTCACTCTGTATGACAGACTCTAAGTCCATCTGCCTCACTACAAATAACTCAATTTCGTTTATTTTTTATGGCTGAGTAATATTCCATTATATATATGTGCCACATCTTCTTTATCCATTTCATCTGTCGATGGACACTTAGGTTGCTTCCATGTCCTGGTATTGTAAATAGAGCTGCAGTGAACATTTTGGTACATGACTCTTTTTGAATTATGGTTTTCTCAGGGTATATGCCCAGTAGTGGGATTGCTGGTCGTATGGTAGTTCTATTTTTGGCTTTTTAAGGAACTTCCATACTGTTCTCCATAGTGGCTGTATCAATTAACTCTCCCACCAACAATGCAAGAGGGTTCCCTTTTCTCCACACCCTCTCCAGCATTTATTGTTTGTAGATTTTTTTTTTACTTTTTTGTTTTGAGGTACGCAGGCCTCTCACTTTTGTGGCCTCTCCCGTTGTGGAGCACAGGCTCCAGATGTGCAGGCTCAGTGGCCATGGCTCACGGGCCCAGCCGTTCCGCGGCATGTGGGATCCGGGGCACAAACCTGTGTCCCCTGCATCGGCAGGCGGACTCTCGACCACTGCGCCACCAGGGAAGCCCTGTTTGCAGATTTTTTGTTGGTGGCCATTCTGACCGGTGTGAGATTATATCTCATTGTAGTTTTGATTTGCATTTCTCTAATGATTAATGATGTTGAGCATTCTTTCATGTGTTTGTTGGCAATCTGTATATCTTCTTTGGAGAAATGTCTGTTTAGGTCTTCTGCCCATTTTTGGATTGGCTTGTTTGTTTTTTTGATATTGAGCTGCATGAGCTGCTTGTAAATTTTGGAGATTAATCCTTTGTCAGTTGCTTCATTTACAAATATTTTCTCCCAGTCTGAGAGTTGTCTTTTCGTCTTATGGTTTCCTTTGCTGTACAAAAGCTTTTAAGTTTCATTAGATCCCATTTGTTTATTTTTGTTTTTATTTCCATTTCTCTAGGAGGTGGGTCAAAAAGGATCTTGCTGTGATTTATGTCATAAAGTGTTCTGCTTGTGTTTTCCTCTAAGAGGTCAATAGTGTCTGGCCTTACATTTAGGTCTTTAATCCATTTTGAGTTTATTTTTGTGTATGGTGTTAGGGAGTGTTCTAATTTCATTCTTTTCCATGTAGCTGTCCAGTTTTCCCACCACCACTTATTGAAGAGCCTGTCTTTTCTCCACTGTATATTCTTGCCTCCTTTATCAAAGATAAGGTGACCATATGTGCATGGGTTTGTCTCTGGGCTTTCTAACCTGTTCCATTGATCTATATTTCTGTTTTTGTGCCAGTACCATACTGTCTTGATTACTGTAGATTTGTAGTATAGTCTGAAGTCAGGGAGCCTGATTCCTCCAGCTCCATTTTTCTTTCTCAAGATTGCTTTGGCTCTTTGGGGTCTTTTATGTTTCCATACAAATTGTGAAATTTTTTGTTCTAGTTCTGTGAAAAATGCCAGTGGTAGTTTGATAGGGATTGCATTGAATCTGTAGATTGCTTTGGGTAGTAGAGTCATTTTCACAGTGTTGATTCTTCCAATCCAAGAACATGGTATATCTCTTCATCTATTTGTATCATCTTTAATTTCTTTCATCAGTGTCTTATAGTTTTCTGCATACAGGTCTTTTGTCTCCTTACATGGGTTTATTCCAAAACAGCCTTTTAAAGAATAAAGTGGTTTTCAGATGTTCAGTCATTGGGATTAAATTAACATGAGACTATGGGATCCCCTTTGTGATGTGCAATGCATCCTATGTGGTGGTAGAAAAACACAGGTGGCATGATAAATTTTAAGACTGCTTCAAGAGTCAAGGAATACAACAAAACCAATTTTTTCATGGTGTTATTGAAGTGACTTGATAATCTACTTTAGAAATACTGATGGTCAAAATTGTAATACACTGAAGGAATCTCAGTCTCCAAAGGCATCTCATCCTCACCAGTTCTCCCCTTCACATCAGAATTCCCTCTTAAACAGCCTTATCAAGTAGTTGTGCTGTATTTGAAAATTTTATTCCCACCATCAATGGCATCACTATTTGAACCATTACTATATGAATTAGAAAATGAGTATATTACATATATGTCATCTGTAACTTTAGTATCCAGGGAATGAGCAAAATATATCTTTTGCTTTGAATATACACACAATATTTTATATAAAGACATAAATATTATATTTTAGGGTGTTGTTTCTCTCTCTCACTTTCCTTTTCAGTTCATTCTCTGATTCCTTTATCCTTCCTCTATCCTTTTATCTGCCGTGCTCTACCAGGGAAATCATGCCAACGACTTAGTATATATCATTCCAATTTAATTGCGTGTGTGTGTGTGTGTGTGTGTGTGTGTAATTAGGTGTATTTTTGTGTATATCTGTATGTGCATGTATTGGTGGTTTTATAAATGGCATTATATTATAGACAATTTTTAATATTCTTTCTTATAACTTCCTTTCATTGACCCTATAGGATACAAGAGAAAATCCCATTCCTTGTTTCACTGTCACATGACAGTATTTATTGACCATGGAAAAGTGGGGAATTTGTTTCATTTATACCAATATGATAGGCTATTCTTTTTTTTTTTTTTTTTTTTTTTTTGCGGTCCGCGGGCCTCTCACTGTTGTGGCCTCTCCCGTTGCGGAGCACAGGCTCCGGACGCGCAGGCTCAGCGGGCATGGCTCACGAGCCCAGCCGCTCCGTGGCATGTGGGATCTTCCCGGACCGGGGCACGAACCCGTGTCCCCTGCATCGGCAGGAGGACTCTCAACCACCGCGCCACCAGGGAAGCCCTAGACTATTCTTATATAAAGTTATATTTTATGGTAGATAGTCTTCAGGCTGTTTTGGGTACAGCACCAAAATGCACTTCATCAGGTTTTGTAAAAGGATATCTTTTTCATACATAAGCTGATTATAAAATAGAGCAGACTACTAAGAGGCCAGAAATGACCTGTTTCTGGGTGACCTCAAACCAGGATTTTAATGAATCACATTCAAATTCATTCATTTCTCATCAGGAGACAAAGCCTTGTGCCTCAGAAAGAGAAAGGCTGCATCACCCAACAGAAAACTAGGTCCTCAAGAGAGTGATGTGCTCAGAGAGTAAACTAGAAAAAAATTTTGTCCCTCCACAGCAAATTATGCAGGCGTGTGTCTATCTTGGCAATAGCTTTTCTGATAATTCCTAAAGAAAAGTCAGGAAGCACATAAATTTCAGGAAATACATATTACCTGTGTAAGCTCAAGTAAAAATTTAGTTTCAAGCACTTATGGATTGAAAATCATGAACACTTGGCAGAAGCAAACAGAAGTTTTCTTCTAAAAAAAAAAAAGTAGTAGTAACCAAAAAAAAATCTTCAAACAGTTTTCATAGGTAAAGTTACAAGTATGAATTTACAAATAAATAGGCAAATAAATAACAAGGAAACAAACCACTTTGAAAGTCAGCAGAAATAGTGGATCAATCCCATAGACTGTATAGGTAGTAGAATGTTCAATACAAAACATAAAATAAGTGGGTTTAACCATTTTAAATATGTGAAAGATGATATGTAAGAAGCAGATGTTTCATTATGAAAATTGACCAGTGGTGTTTGATAAAAAAAGAAAAATTCGAAAAGTATAATAATTAAAACACAAGCTCAGTGTATATGTCAAACATCAGATTAAACACTAATGAAGAAAGAATTTATAAACTAGAAGATAGATCTGAATTACCCAGGATAGATGTTAAAGACAAAAAGATAAAATGTGAAAGAAGATTGAGACATAGTGGACAGAATAACAAGTTTAAAGATGGGTCCACTGGAGTTCCAGAAGGAGGCAGTGGAGACCAAGGAGTATTCAAGAAGAAATTGTCAAGAATATCAAGATGAGGTGAGAGACATTAATTCTTAAATTCCCGAATTCCAAAATATTAAACAGGACAAATAAAAATAAATCCATCCTAGACAAATAAGAGTGAAATTACAGAACACCAAAAACCAAAAAAAAAAAAAAATCTCCCATCAGATTTTAATGGATCTGATGAAAAAGACAGGTGACTTAAGAATAACAAAAATGAACTGAAAATATATTTTTTTAAGAGCAAAAGTGAAAGTGACATGACTATAATACTAATGTCAATTTGTTACACAGTCTTTATTTTTTAGACAAGTTTTAGCTTTATAGAAAAATTGAGCAGGTAGGACAGACACTTCCTTTGCCTTCCCCCCATCCACACAGTTTTCCTTATTATTAACATCTTGCAATAGAGTGGTATATTTTTTCACAACCAATATTAATAAATTATTATTAACTAAAGTCCATAGTTTACAGTGAGGGTCAATCTTTGCATTGTACAGTTCTAGCCCCAAAGTAGATTCTACATACACATTTGATTAACTGGAAGTCTTTTGGTGTGTTCTTTCAACCAATGTTGGCACTTCCCATCCCTGAATTCACAGATCCACTTCTTCTCAATGATATTCTGACTAACTTTGCATTTCTAAAAATGTATGGACATTTTCTTTAAAAAACCACACAGTGTCATTAACACTTCTAACAAAGTAATAAATATGTTTGGACAGTAAAAAAAATTACTCAAAAAGATGATTAGCTGTAATGACAGAATAGAAGAGGAACAGATTTATGTTGAATAATACTTGTTACCTATGTGTCCATGTTTTCCTGTCAATTTTCTATTTCACAAGAAACAAACTGTCTCTTTCC
>NW_006796749.1:446901-455092 GCF_000442215.2 Lipotes vexillifer | reverse complement strand
TCTTTCCCTTTTGGAAATAAAATCTGTATTTCCCTAATGGATATCAGAGTGTGTGTTATAAAGGCAGGGTTGGGGAAGGGAGGATACAGAGAAGATGTCACTGGACATGAGGTTATGCCGATTAGGATGATGAAAGTTTTTTTAAAAAAATAGTTGGATGTATTATAGATCTTTTAACAATTGAAATTATGTCAACGAGTAATAGGATACAGTTTTCTCTCATAACATATTTTATGTTTCATCTTTTAGTGTTTACATGTTTGAAGGTCATAGACATGGTAAAGAATATTAAGTGGAAATTAAAACTATTTTTCTGCAGATCATTTAGGTTAATGAAAATGCTGCCTGTATTACGTTTGGAAGCATTGATTGACTGAAATTCGAAGCACTTTTTACACTCTGATTTACAGTGCACTCTTTCTACAACCATTATTGATTATGGTTATATACTTTGCTGGTGATAATGTTCATGGATGAAAGATGTTTGATTATTATTCGAATTCTTCTTTTACATTTGTATGCCAATTAAACTGCTTTATTAGTATCAGGGTTTAGGTGAAACAGGCACTTTTTTTTTATTATTTTCAAACTTTCATTTAAAAGTTTTTTAGGTAAATGCATTTAAAAATTTATACTCATAATTAAAATTTGACAAATATGTTTACAATACAATAAATATGTTTACAAAACATATTTGATAAATATGTTTCAATTTATTTTTACATGTGTGTGAATCATTTTCGCCGTATTACCCCAAAATTGGAGCAAACTTTTTAAAAAGGCATTTCTTTCTAAGTTGCCACCATCAATTTAGGCAACAGTCTCAAACTCTTCACAAACAGTCTTTGGATGATAAATTAATTCTTATTTTCATCCATGTTCAAGCTCTTAGTGCATGTTTCAAATACATTTTAAAAGTAACTCAAATTGTTTTCTAATATGCTCTGGACTCTTAAGATTGTCCTTTAATTTTGTGAGCCAGTGTCTTTCAGTATGTTTTCCTTCCTAATTAGAAAACCAATCATCATGTAAAGTATCAGCTTTCCTCTTGTCAATAAAATCTTCAGTTACAGTGATTGCTTTGTGGCTGCTGCAGTTTACTCACTAATTCTACCAACATTTCCATGGCCCTAGAGGAGAGCAGAGAATTAAATTTGCCACATGTTCTCAATCCCAAAGTACTGTTCCTTCCATAGAAGTCATTTCATTATGATTCTATCATAGGATTACTAACTGATTACTAATGAATTCTTCTACATCCTTTTGCCAACTCTCTCAAAATTAAGAGTCTTGGTTAGCATATAAGTACCAGGACAAGTGGGAGTTCCCCAAAGTGCCAGTTGAGGCTGCTCATGTGAAAGCCTCATGGTTGATGGACTGCTGCCATTCATTCCCACAGGTCAACACCCAGTGAGCATCAGAACTGTCTAGATGACTCCAGTATGTATACTTGGTGGTCATCCATGTGTAAATTCACACACTCTAGCAGTTATCATCTGCGTCAACTTTTTTTCTTCCTTTATCTTAGAATAATTCTTTCATGTTTAAAAAGAAACGCTCCTCTTCAGGGTGAAAAAAAAAAAAGAGTCTTAGACTAGATTTTAGTTAGGTTCAATTAAGATATACAATACCTTATTTCACAAAATTCAAATGCTAGTCCTAAGAAAGTCCTGAAAAAGTATAATGACATTTGATTTAATTCCAGAACCTCTAAGTATTCAATTAATGATATCCCTTAGAAGGCACAATGTATGCTAAATACAAGAAATTTCATGACGTATTTTTCACTCAGTTGTAAAAATGATCCATCCTGCCCTTAAGATATGTGAAAAAAACAATAGAGAGTCCAAATTTTCTACAAACCACCTCAGTAAGCCAGATATGATGTTCCTCTTAAAATAGCATGGACATTTGAGTACTTAAATAAATTCTTTTTTTTTTTTAACATCTTTTTGGAGTATAATTGCTTTACAATGGTGTGTTAGTTTCTGCTTTATAATAAAGTGAATCAGCTATACATATACATATATCCCCATATCTCTTCCCTCTTGCGTCTCCCTCTTAAATAAATTCTTATTTCTGGTCAGTAGGGCACAAAAAATGTGCTTCAGCCATGTCCTGAGATCCAGTATTAAACAAAACACATTTTGAAAAGGCAACTTGCCACAAAATATAAATAGAGTGCAACAAACCTTTCACTCATGTAAGAAACAATGCAGTCAACTCTTGAGCAAACATGTGGGTGAAAGTGAGGTTTGTTCTATCTGAGGAAATTGGCCTAATGCCTGAGCTAGCAGAGCAAGTCACCGGAGGAATTGAATACAGCCTTTGGTTGACATATCAAGCATTAAGTAAAAAAAAAAAAAAGAAACAACTTAATCAACCTTAGCTGAACCCTGCTCTAGACACTAAAAAATTCCATCTGTTAACTTTGCCCTCCTTGAACACTTTCAGGGTATTTCCTGTAAGGAAACTGCATCCATGGCAGAGGCTCTGTGCCGAAATATGGGCATTGAGAGAGTTGATGTATACACTGAGAGTTCAAATGTATCCTTATCTTCAGGGCTTTCTACCACCTTGTTTCTGTTCCTTCTCTTTACATCCTTTCATTTTGCACATTCCTGGAATTAAATACAGCTTACAGAGGTCATCTTGGGTGTCCTCACAACACAGTCACTGAGCTCCTTGCATTGTTTCAAATATCCTTGAACCTCCCTCTATCTTATCTACAAGTAGAAAGCATGGGTAATTCAAGCCAGTGTGACTACCAAGACATGTAGGCTGAATAGAGCACATTGCCTGAACTATGCATGCTTGTAGTTTAAGTTTGAAAACCCAAATTGGCAATCAAAGCAACATTCTATTTTTGTTGGGTCAGTATCAGTGGGAATGTCACCAATCAGTGCTCTAAGTCAACAGTAATCAGACTCCAAATTCCTAGTATTCAATGTTATGCAGTTAATTTGTCCATAAGTTATCTATTGGTTTCTTCAACACTACCTGTTCTTGTAGAATGATTTCATTCATGAAAACTTTTACCACTAAGAACTTTGTCTAGTGCTCATGGCTAATTGGGAAGTGGGGTAGAAAGTGCCAAGGAAGTCACAACCACATTTTCATAACACCCTTTAATTAGGGTGGGATTGCTGGAGTTATTAGTTGTGTTCTTAGCCATATACAAGGTAGATGAAGGTCCTCAGGTAATTGTTTCTAATTTATTCTAATTTCAGTATCTTCATGAGGACTTTCCACTTTATGTGTCCCTTCTGGTACCATTTCTTAATTTCTCTTTATGCTCTATGAAATTAGTTTTCTATGGCTATTGTAAAAAATTACTTTTATCTTAGGGGCTTAAATCACTACACATTTATTCTCTGACTGTACTGGAGGTGAGAAGTGCAAAATCCCTTTCATTGTGTTCACACCATGGAGTGCCCAGATATTTGGCCAAACAGTTTTCTGGGTGTTTCTATGAGAGTGTTTTGGATTAGATTAATGTTTAAATCAGTAGACTGAGTAAAACAGATTGACTTCCATAATGTGGATGGGCCTCATCCATACAGTCGATGGCCTAAATAGAGCAAAGAGGTTGACCCTTTCCTGAGTGAGAGATAATTATCTTCCTGCCTGATGGCCTTTGGATTGGGACATCAGCTTTTCTCCTGCCTTTGCATTTGATCTGAACATCAGCTCTTCCTGGATCTTAAGCCTGCTAGCCTTTGGGCAGAAACTCCACCATTGGCTCTCCTGGTTTTCAGCTCCCAGCCCCGCCTGCCCCGGCAGGTGAGCAGACAAGCCTCTCGGGCTGGTGAGTGCCGGTCGGCACCGATCCAATGTGCGGGAATCTCTCCGCTTTGCCCTCCGCACCCCTGTTGCTGTGCTGTCCTCCATGGCTCCGAAGCTTCCCCCCCGCCCCCGCCAGTGAAAGGGCTTCCTAGTGTGTGGAAACTTTTCCTCCTTCACAGCTCCATCCCAGAGGTGTGGGTCCCATCCCTATTCTTTTGTCTCTATTTTTCCTTTTTTCTTTTGCCCTACCCAGGTACGTGGTGATTTTCTTGCCTTTTGGGAAGTCGGAGGTCTTCTGCCAGCGTTCAGTAGGTGTTCTGTAGGAGCTGTTCCACACGTAGATGTATTTTTGATGTATTTGTGGGGAGGAAGGTGATATCCACGTCTTACTCCTCTGCCATCTTGAAGGTCTCACGTGAAGAGAGTACATTGTCAGCTACGTTATAAAGCACCCACAAAGGGAAGTAAAAATTGATTTGCTTCATCATCCTCCTTAACGTCTTGGAGACAAAGAACTGAGGTACTAGACAAAGAACTGAGGAGACTTAGTACAGAAAACAGAAAAATCAACTTAGATCCTTATTTACAAAACTGCATAGCTCTTCCTGGTGAATTTAAGATTCTTTCTTCATCACCAAAGAGTTCAGGGGTGAAGTGATAGGTAAGAATCAGATTATTTAGTTAGAAACACACTCCACAGACAGAGTGTGGGCCATTTCAGAAGGCAAGAGGCAAGAGTATACTGTCTCCTGAGTGAAATTTCTTCAATGAGTTTTTCTTGCCAGGAGGGAAAGGCAGCCTCTCCATGTAATAGAACCATTGGCAGCAATGATCTTAAAGCAAAATGGTAAACAGGGAATAAGAAGATGAGAGCCAGCATCTTAGGCATTATTATAAGAAGATGATGTAGATATGTTTTATTAACAGTTCCAAAACGCATGATTCTTCATTTAATGGAAATTTTTAAATGGCATGGGGATGTTTCTCCACAAAAAACAGATCAGTGTTAGGCACATTGCTTAGTGTTAATGTTTCCCTCTGCTCTCCCTGTAGCATGTACATATTAGATAGATAAACTCAGAAGTTTAAGAATAACCTTGGATGTGGGACTAGTTATATTATACCTTAGGTTGGATAAGCTTGGGGAAAATATCTTATAAAATAATAAAGATTAAAATTACTGGAAGACATAAAAGTTTATCATCTAGGTTTATCACCTAGGTTTCCCAGAATAGTACATCTACCAGTAGCTTTTAAAGCGCTTTTTAATTTGTTACATGTTTCCTTTGAATTCTCCCTAATACATTTGAATAACTTTTTTTTTTCCTCTCAAGGGCAACTATAATTGTTGTTTAATTAAACATGCCAGTTATGTTTTCTTGTCTGGTACACTTGAGCCAGTTCATATCATATGCATTCTTTCTACAGAGAAAAATAAAGAATAATTCTTGAAGTAAAGTTTAAAATTTTTTCTAATAGACCCACAGACAGAAAAACTTATGGTTACCAAAGGGGAGGGGAGGAGAGGGATAAATTTGGAATTTGGGATTAACATATACACACTACTATGTATAAAGCAGATAAACAACAGGGACCTACTGTATAGCACAGGGAATAACATTCAATATCTTGTAATAACCTATAATGGAAAAGAATCTGAAAAGGAATACATATTTATATATGTACATGTATAAATGAATCACTTTGTTGTATGCCTGAAACATTGTAAGTCAACTATAATAAGAAAATTAAGAATTAAAAAATGCAATAGTAAAAAAAATTCTTTTATTAGTTAAATCATTAAATGAAAGCAAAGAGGATAAATCTAGTCACAATTATGTAAAACAATTAGTAGTAATTGTATACATTTTTAAAAGTTGGAATTCAAAACAAAATAATTAAGGTAGTGGATAGATTCTTAAACTCATAATATTGAACAAAAACTTGACATTATTTAGATTTTTTTTAAACATCTGGCAGAAAAACAATAAACTAAATTAACATTGATAAATCTTAATTGCTATTTGAGATCTTAAAGATAAAATATTTAAACAACTTTCTTCACTTTTCATTCAGTTGTTTTGTTCTCTTGCAAACAATAAATCTTCATAAACAAAAAAAAATTAATGTGTTCATGCTAGTTAGTATGTGGTGGGGTAATCCATCTCCTATACTACTGATTAAAATAGCATGTACTTTGACTCATCATGTTAGCTTTTAAGAATTGCTTCTAGAGCTTGCAGTTCCAGAGAAGAATGAGTCAATGCATGCCACCTTATTGCTCCTTCTGATTACAGCTAAAACTCCTGGACACAATACATAAGGCAACTCTGAGGTTTGCTCATAAAAGTTCCGAAAGGTAGACTAGCCCTGGGACTTGAGGAATGATCAAGTGACAAGTTCCCTGGGATTTTTTGGTGCCTCCTGTGCATCACAGCCTGGGAATTAGCAAAGCCCACAAGCCAGAAACACCAACAACAGGTGCAGACAAAAAAAGCACCAAATGAAACCCATTCTCCCTTGCCAAAGGAACGGGAAAAGGGTAGCCAGGCCTGAAGAGAGGATGCCTTTCAACTAAACCCGGCTTCGTCCAGGCTAGCACAAGGAAGAAAGCAGTGCCCCTCCATCTCCACACACTGGGTACTCTGGAGACTTCAGGGCAAAGTCTGCTCAGTCCCTTCTCAGGTCCCTGCCATTACCCCTCTGTGTGCACTTAGTGCAGGGAACTTGTTCACAGGACCTCTCTCCTTGTCTTTCTAGACTGCTATTTATCCCATTCAATGATATTTTTCTTTCGATAACTACATTTTTCATTTCTCTAATTGTTTATTTATTAAAAGACCTGTTCATTTTTCATAATATCCTGCTTGCTTACATTTCTTCCTTTATCCCTTTGAAATAGCCAAGGAAATGGATTTCAGGCACTTTACCATTTTTGTTTGTGAGCTTCTTTTCAGCAGTTATTAACCTTATATATTTGTGTTACTCATGCCTGGGGTGTGGAGTCATACCAGTGGCACTCTACAGGGTTCTAGATCACTATTAATTTTAGTTTCTATTCCATGGAAGGTATAGTTCAGGCAGATCCCCTTGACATAACCAAAGATTTAGCTGATTCAAGGTTGTTGGGTCTCAGAGGAAACCCTGAGGCCCCTCCTCCTTGGCAGGCTCTGAAGTCCAATATTTGTCTTCTCAGCATCAAGAGGCTGCTGAAATTACACCTAAGCTTTTGAACCACTGTCCTTTTTTTTTTCTTTCTTTCTTTGGATGAGTGTTTCCTTGTTGTATATCTCCATCTCTCAACCTTTCCTGTGTACTTATATTTAAGATGTGCCTCTTGTAAAGGCTTATGGTTGGAATATTTTCTTCAAATCTAATATGGGCATATTTATTTTAAAATTTACTACATAATATTTTATTCAAATGCAAACTGTATATAATATAATTATGCTATGAAACAAAAGTTAATACCTCTAAACCCATCACACAACTGAAGAGCCAGAACATTATATATTTGAAAGTACTTTTATACCCGGCCCTGATCCCCATCTCTTTGCCTCCCCTCAGTTTTTCATTTCTTTAGTAATGGCACTTATAGGACATTCAACTGAACTTCTGCCACAAGGAGTCGCTTGTTTTTAAAAGAAGTATGAGAAATTTAAATTCTCAGTTAAAAACAGAACATCAGTAGGATAATGCTTCAGATTCCCACATGAACGTTTTCCATCTATCAAAAATTCCTCAAAATGCTTTTGTACTTCTCCTTACATTGTTAGGATACCATCCAATTAGAAATAAGATTAAATAATCAAATGTTTCTAGATTTCTGCATGAAAAGCAGTTATTTATAAGTTCTTTAAATGGTATATTTTAAGCAGTTTGTGAATGTAGCAAATTTTTTAAAAGACATATATTCCACCTTGATTAAGACACAAGTGGTGTTCTCTCAGACTTTTTCATTTAATCTAGCAGTTGCTGTGGCAACCAGCTACAGTCAGGTGCACTGACAACACCACTCCTGGCTGTACCTAGAATCTCTCTAGCTTTCCAGCCCAGGAGTTTCCTGTTGCTTCTTACTGAGATGTCTGTAGAAAGCCACTTAGCCATTCTGAAGTATTCAAAATCAGGCAGTGTGAGGTCATTAGTGGTCCCTGAGTCTGCCCTTGACCATTGGGGGATGGAAGCTAGTGGATAAATACTATCCTCTTTTGACCTTTAGGTGAAGAATTCTGGGGTACATTTTACATGACTTCTCTGGGGTCCCCGATAGGAATGAGCCCCAGTTGTCCACAACAGCTCAGGTCTGCCATTCTCTGTTGGCTTTCACACTTCCCCAGCATCACTTTTTCCATCTCCCACTCCTGTTCCTTAGGGTCACTTCCCTACCCAGCCCCCTTTACACAAG
>NW_006796749.1:411298-446337 GCF_000442215.2 Lipotes vexillifer | reverse complement strand
TCTTTCTCCACCCCCCGCTCCTGTTCCTTAGGGTCCCTCCCCTACACAGCACCCTTTACACAAGCCCCTGTCTCTGGTTCCACTTTGAGGGATGTGATGATGGAAGTTAGGCTAAGACACGGCTCCACAGCTCATATGAATAATTTTCACCTTCTCCTAAATATTTTAAATATAAGGACTTTGCTTTGACAAATTTAATAGATAATTTATAGTTAGTAATTCTGGAGAATGGCTAGGATTTTTGTGGTGAAATAAGCTGCTATGGCAGTTGTCCAAATAGCAATTAATCTACCTTGTGTGTGTGTGTGTGAACATTGTTTTTAGGCAAAATAATCAGTAAAACTAGTATTAAATCAAATTTGTATAAAAGAACATTTTTTTCATTGAACTGATAGTCATTGGAAACTCACTATCTGCTGTGCATTGTGTAAGCACAGAAGCTAAAGATATAAAAGGTATTGCCCTTACCTTCAATAATTTTATAGTTTACTAGGAAAGACAGGAGAATAAACCAGGGACTCTAATACTGTGATAGATCCTATTGTTATGGTAGGGGTGCTATGGGATCACAAAGAAAATGAACACATGCGTATTAGAGAGGGTTTGTGAGGGGAAGGTGTATTTTGGTAGAGTTATGAAAGGCAATGCTAATACTGAGAACGAATAGTCATTCAGTGTGAGCTAGGTATTGGTTGGTACTAATGGTTTACATGTATTATTTGATTTATTAACAGTCTTATATAATGGAATCAGTTAACATTCCCATTAAGCAAATATAGAAAGAGAGACTTAAAGAAGTGCAAAGGCTTGACTGAACATGGGTAAGAAGTAGCCAAGTGGAGAAAGAGGAATGGAGAACAGATTTTTGAAAGGACTGTGCAAAGACACAAATGTTCAAGAAAACTTACCACCTAGGAGAACTCATGCAAACTCTTCTTAAGTTCAGAGCCTAGGAGGATACTAGGAGATAAGGGTAGAGGAGAAGCCGGGAGGCAAGTCATAAAGGGTCATGTCTATGATACTAAGTAGCCTGAAAGCTATTCGAAGGAGATGGAAAGCCTCTGAAAGATAGTAAGCAGAGGACTGACCTGCTCAGATCTGTGTTTTAGAAAAAAAATCACCCTGGAATGAATTATAAACATGCAAGACATGATTCCGTGACACACAGTTTGTTTGTTTGTTTTTCTACATGCTAGCCTAATTTCTCTCAGCCACAAACATATACTTCTAGACTCTTCTTTGCGATGCTGTGGATGGGATGCGGAATATTATACTTCTCCTTTTCCAGCTGATTCCCTGTTAGGTTTCCAGTAGCGTAAGGGAAACTGAAGGCAGGGGGAGGTTAAAAGGGGCCTGTTACTTCCTGCCTAGTTCCTTACAGTGCTGTTATCTCAGCAGTGGCCCCTTGCTCTGGCAGAAGCAGCTGCTTAGTCTGTAGTTTTTGTCATTGCTCTCAGAACCAGGCTCATCCTGATGAAAACTGAAATTAAGACAGAGGCAGTGAGGCTGCTCCATGTCAATTTTTTATGGAGAAATTAAATAAATAACTTTCCCTTATAGAATATTAAGAAAGTGACTTAAATTTGTAGAAATCTGATAGCCAGTTATGCAAACTGAAGGAAGTTTTTGATGTTTCAGTAATTAAACATGTATGTAAAACATTTAACATGTTCATTCACTCATGGATGTATTCATTCTTTAAAACTATTATGACTTTCAATGTGTTCAAGAACATACATTGTATGGATACAGACATTAATAGAAATAATTTCTTCTTTTGTGCAACTACTCTTTCAGTACGGGGAGAGAGAGACAGTAAAACCCGTGAGCAGATTTATAAATAAGATACTCTCGGGCTTCCCTGGTGGCGCAGTGGTTGAGAGTCCGCCTGCAGATGCAGGGGATGCGTGTTCGTGCTTCGGTCCAGGAAGATCCCACATGCCGCGGAGCGGCTGGGCCCGTGAGCCATGGCCGCTGAGCCTGCGCGTCTGGAGCCTGTGCTCCACAACGGGAGAGGCCACAACAGTGAGAGGCCCGAGTACTGCAAAAAAAAAAAAAAAAAAAAAGATACTCTCATATGGGGAGAAATGTTATGAAGGTAATGAATGAGATCAATAGAATAAAATGTTATTGGTTGGGAAAGTGTCTGGCTGCAGTTTACCTAAAAAGACAACTAAACCATGAGGATGTTTATAGTTGGATGGGCTGGTAGCTCGGTAATATCATTAAGATTCAGGCCATTCCTAACTTTCAGCTTCCCCATTCTTTTGTGTATTGGCTCTTGATTCTCATACCTGTCCACTTATGATTACAAGATTCCCATGCCTACAAGCAACATCTTCTCATGTCAGGGAGTGAAACAGAAAGTAAGAAGCAGGGGCGAAAATCTAGGTGAGAGTCTTAGTTATGGAGGGTAAAATTAACAGGACTAATTCAAGGAACAATATGTCCATGAGTTTGTGTTTGTGAATGTGTATATGTATTTTGTTATAAAAATTAATGTGCATATAGAGGTATAATCAAACTTTCTTTTCTCAAATTTACACAAGGTTTTCATGATTTTTAGTGTTTTTTTTAAACAGAAAGTATTATCTTGATATTTTTTTCTAAAAAAAAACTATGTAACAAACCATGCAAGAGTTGTTGAATTGCAGGTGATAAGAGGCATTAATAATCTTCCCAGGATGTGATGCCTGAACTACTAATGGTGACATTCAGTTTTGTACGTGTCCTGAAGAAACTGGCAAAACCCCAAGTCTGACAATTCACTTCCATATGGGAGCTACCCACTGGGGGAAGCATGGCTATCCCAGCAAAATGACCTTCTGGTCTTGATTATCTGGATAACCTTGGGTTTGTAGATTAATAGTTTTTCAGCGTGCTGTCTTTCTGGAAATGGGTATAATTAAACTTGTCACTCAAGGGTACTGTATGATTTAATCACTTAATATTAAGTAAAGCTCTCTGAGATCCTTAAGCAAAGATCCTATGCAGATGCACAATATCATTATGAAGACACAGTTCTAGCTTCTTGCTGAGCTCTGAGAAATTACACTGCAGAGACTCTTTCTAATACCCACAGAAAGCTACCCTGTAAATGTTAGTATTTATAAAGCATTTCAACGTATACTAAATACATTTTAAAGGAATATAGTTATGGTGTAAATTAAGACATTAACATAAATGCCATTCAACATTTGTTTCTGACAATGGATAGTATTACAACTTTTTAGGCATGTAATTCATTTAGAAATAGCTTCACATGTACCCTTTATTTAATAGTGATTCATTCAACACTAGTATTTAGAAATTTTGGAACACGTCAAATTCCTACTTCTTAGAGTAAATTTATTTCCATATACCTCTAAATATATTTTTATTTCTATTTATTCCTCTCTATATGTAGTATTTATTAATACATATCTGTAAAATTCAAAATGCTTTACACATTTAAAAGCAAAGGCTATAGTCTAATAATATATGGGAATAGTCTAGCAAATATTTATTTCTTGAAGCACTTGAGAGAAATCTAACCAGAGACAGAAAAACCTTATCCAATATCAAAGACTGTAGGAAAGGAAAGAAAGCAATGGAGAATGGTGACGATTCCATAACCCTGCCCTAGGTCGCATTGCTCCCTTGTATGCTTTTCGCCTTCATAATGATTTCTGTAGGCTTTGAAAGCTTAATAAGCAAGAGTACACATATATTTTATGCCTATGCTGAATAAGTAGCTTTATGTATACAGATGATTACAAATGTATCATTTCTAACCTCTATTTCTAGAGAAAAATGTAACTTTTTCACTGGCACTTTGAAGAGCTGTGTTGTGTAGTGTTGTATAGTGAATTACAATAACAAGTTGAAGTACAAAAACATATCTCTTACTAATGCTTCCATGAACCATGCTGTTTTTCGGTGAGTGTTTGACATTTATATATCTACAGTACATAGATACTCTACAAAGCTAGACACTAGGGAAAAATATACCCAGTAGGTATTGCACATATATTCTCTATTCTGTTTATAAAAAGAAGTGACATATTAACACTACGTCTTGCTGTGGTTATCCAAAAAATGCCTATTTGCATCAGAACTGTTCGGTATAATGGTCACTGTTTTTGTATATCAGCCCTGACACTTTTGGTTGATTTATGTGTATTGGAGACTTTGACAAATGGAGTGGGCATTAGTTACTATTATTCATTTAAATTTTGCTAGGCAGACATCTATAATCATTTCATGTGCTGAGCGCTTAATTTAGGTATCGTGAAATTCAGCAAACAATATACCTATGCTTAGAGAACTTGCAGTATTATGGAAAGAAATGAGAGGAAGATAGCAGGAATTTCAAAAAGCTGAAAAAGAAAAAAAAAAAGCACAGTCCCATCTGTGCTTGTATATTTCTGAAGCAAAAATGCCTCTCCAGGATAAGAAAAAAGGAAAGAGATGATCTAAGTCTCATCACATGACCAAAGTTATGTTGACCTCAGAAAGTATTTTAAAGAGAAATTATATTCTTGTCAATTTGGGGCTGTTGCTTATTCTTCATATAAAACCTTGCAATTTTTGTTTTTCCTGTTAGCTTGCATTTGGCACATAGACAGATTTTGTTTTTTCCACACTTTGTTGAATAGCAATTTTAAAAAATTTAATTGGTTGCCAACAAATTTCACATAAAAATTTAATTTCCAGCTCCTCTTCTTGGGCAATCCTGAGCCTGTGTTTGCAACAGTTGAGTATCAGATGCCACAGGTAGATATTGAGGCAGTTAACCACACCCTAGGATCCCCCCATTATCTCCCTGACCTGATTCACTCTACTCATGCACATTCTCTGCCTGAGCCTTAGAGATGTCTTGTTTGGGACCTATTGAAAATTGCTAGTTGCTTTCAGATGTTCTCTCTGTTTATCTATCCATGTTGAAGATTATATGTTTCAGTCTTTACTCAGCCCTTTTGATACTCTAGCAATAACCACCATTTATTGAACATTGTCTGAGTTCAGAAAACCGTTCCTTTATCTAAAAAGGAAGAGAGAGTAAACATTTTAGGGTTTGTGGGCCATATGGCCTCTGTCACAACTAGTCAGCTCGGCCAAAGCAGCCATAGATCGTATATAATGGGTACAGCCTGTTCCAATAGAACTTTATCTATGGACCCTGCAGACTGAATTTCACATAATTTTCACATGTCATGAAAACTTATTCACTTTTTGATTTCCTTCTAACATTTAAAAAAAGATAATTATTCTTAACTTTCAGGCCATAGAAAGCAAGTGGTAGCCTGGGTTTGGCCTGTGGATCATAGTTTGCCCATTCCTGATCTATGAGACAATATTCTAATTTCTATTCCTGGTAATTGTAAGAAATAACAATTGCTGTTTAATTTTTCAGTTAGAATGGTATAGTTATCTAACACTGGGAATCTACTCAATGTTGAGCCCAGATAATTGAGATGGAGAGCGAGAAAGAGAGGAAGGTGTGTTGGAGTGAGAGAGAAAGAGAAAAAGAGAGGGGAGGGGCTAGGTCTTTAATAACTCTGGACATTATTGTCCAAACACAGTGGATACTTCTAAGGATAAAGTATGCAAACAATAAAATTGTTAAATATTGGTTAAAAGATGAGTATGAGTTGAAAGTCCTTACCCAAAATGGTGACTTTCCATTCTTTTCCATCCTTTGCCTTCCAGGCAGTGTTCCAATATGTCTAGTTGTTTCCCAGAAGCACAGAAAGAAAGGGCTCTTTTAAGTCAAGCATTTATTTACATTCCCTCTTGGCAACCTCGGCCATATGAGAATGCTTGCTAAAGAGCTAGTGTGGGCATGTTACATAGTTTGAATTCCCTGGAGGAATGACTCCTTATTATTCTTATTTCAGCCCAGTTGTAATGTGTGTGAGTGTGCATTATTTACACATGAATGATTAAACCCTTCCACCTTAGTGGCTTTAGTCATCTGACATAACCTCTGAGAATCCTTCAATACTTACATCTTTCAGTACAAGTCACTTACAAATCCATTTCATATGATGCTCAGGAAAAGCTTTAAATCAAGCCAGTGTTCTTCACTGTGGATACAATGAGACAGAATTTTGCCCTTTAAAAAGAGTCCATCAGCAATATTATAACCAAGAAAATGATTATTTTGTATATGTCTTTGTCCACTTTATTGCAGGGAAAGGATAATAAATAATGAGCTCAACTATCTCACTTATTACTCCAGAACCAATACCAAATAGCTACTGTTTGGCAGAAAACATAGTTCTTTTTGAAGTTTGCTGTTTTATCATCAATCAAGCCAGCTGGCCTGGTTTAATTCTTATGGAGAATCAGAAGAAATGAATAGTCCATTTCAGGAGTTCACTCTCAGCTGTGTTGTTTTAACAGCTATGGAGAGTAGGGGTTTCCCTTTTTTTCTCTTTCTAAGCGCAGAACACCTCGGCTTCTCATGAAAGAGGAGAGCCTTCACTAATTGCAAAATTGTCCAGATTAGACAGGCTGTGAAAGGAGTCAATGATTCTGCCACAAAAGATTGCATTTATCTTTTAAAATTGTTCTTAAATGCTTCATACGGAATAATCAGATAGCATCTGAGAGTAACTCCATCTGTGGATCATTCTTGACTCAGAGTAAATAAAAAACTTGCTTTCAATAAGAATCTTGAAACTTATTTTCACTAAAGTGTCTCATTTATATTGAGTTGGGTTTGAATGATAGAAGGTGAGATTCCATGTAAAAAGAATGAACAATTGGGTAGAATTTGTAGATCATTTCACAGACATTTATCTCTTTTGTTAGGCGTGCTGTTTGTCCAAGGTTGTATAATCAGACTGCTTTTCCCTTCAGCTGGGGACACTCATAAAAGGAAAAGATTGCTTTCAACCTACCCCTAAGATTGTTACCTCCCATAGAACCTTATAAACACTGGAAGCAGAAAAATCACTCACTAGCAGCCAAAGGTTACATACAGTATCTTCCCTGACATGTGTGCACACACCCGAACAACAGCTTGGACTGAAGGAATAAGAAACGGTGAACAATTAGTTGTAGCATAAATGTTCAACAATGCAAAGCTGAAGACAAGCTATGGTGAGGAAACACAATGAGGTGGAGTGGGAGAGTTCCAGGAAGGAACTGATAAGAAAAATAAAGATAATGAATACATAAAACAAGATGAAGTTGAGTGTATATGATGGGATCCTGTTTTTACATGTATACTATAAAAATTTATAGTATGTGTAGTATATAAATATACTATATATACTCAAGTAAAAATTTAATGAGTAACTGTGTATTATATGATTTTATAAATTATAATTCAAACACTTATAGTATAATTTTATTACAAATTATATAATTTTATTTATATTTTATATACTATATACAAAAAACTTATGTAGATTTAATTCTATAATTATACTAAGTATATATTTGACAATGTTATCATTGGAATGAACATGTGTCTAATTATAAGTATTTAATTTACATTTTAATGTCTTATAGGCATACTACAGATACAGTTTCTGTGTGCAGTTGATGCTGCAGTTGGTTGTTCTGGAGGAAGAGGAGTGGAGGTATGTCTGTCTGAGGGTGGAGGGGCTGAGCTTTGGGAAACAAGTGGGGATGAGATGTAGTGGGGAGGGCTGGAGGCACTTCCTTCTTCACTTTATATGTTTATATGTTACTTGATTTAACCTCAAATATAGTTATTATGATTTACTTCGTAATAAAAATCACTTAAAAGGTTTAAAAATATGAACAGCAATAGCTGTGCATGTGCTGTTCTTAACAGAATTCCTAGGAGGAAAGGCAGTCCCACCTAAATCTAACCAGCTCTGGAATAGCAGGTGGAAAAACCAGAAGAGGCATTTGCCCACCTTCACGTAAAACCCAGAGAAATGCCTTCTGTGTCTAGCAGACAGCTCCATCCCTAATCCATGGTTTGAGAAATGTGTCAAGTACTTAACTACATATTTTTTAACCTCTGTAGGCATCTTGAGAATTATCTCCTTTTTCTAACTGTACTTCCAGACCCTCTTGGATATATTGAGTCTTAAAAATAAAATTTACCTTTCTAATGTGTGCAGGAAATTTTCAGGATCTTGGAAAAACATTCAGCTTTCTTTGAGTTAAATAAAATATCTGAGGTGTTTTGTTTTTCTTTGAGTTTTATAGAGCTGGATAATTGTCTTTTCAGTTTTCCTACATTTGAGTATGTAAGGATATAAATCTATTCGAACCTGTTAAATTTGAAATTAAATATTAATGGCCTAAACAAGAGTAATGGCAAACTCTGACAAGAAAACATCCTTTGTGATTGTATATGAGAATGCCCTAACTTAACTATAAATTCTAAGTCGTAATCTCCCATCCCTATGGCTATAATTGGCATAGAGAAACATTAAAGGGTCTTTCAGTAATTGTTAAATTACTGAATCATAGGTTTTCTCAGCTTGATAATTAAAAGTATTTCAAATACCAAACTTAGTTTTGTAGATACTCAGTATTAAGCCATTCGATGATAACTAGACCTTGCTTAGTTATTTTTAAATTTTTCCACTTAGTCATTTTAGTTATGACTGTGAGGTGTAATTTATCAAAAGCACAATGAGAGGTTATCAAACTCTCATTTCAATAAAAGAAAGAGGAACATTACCCTCAAGAGATAAATCTTTCATTAAACTTTACAAAGACCTTAAGCAGTCTCTACCCCGTTTTATCATTTCTAGTTCTCTTAGAATGCACCGGCTGCCTATGTTTAGAAAGCAGCACAGGGCAGACAGCCAAAATCAGGGTTGAAGGCTGGTGGAATGGATGAAACTTCTGTTCCATTTTTTACATGTTCATTCACCTTAGAAAATCATTTTAAAATCAACCATATTTGGGGCTAAATTTTGGTAATGCACTAAACTATTAAATAAATCATAGATTTTCGGAACTATGGTAAAAATGACTTTATCACAAAAGAAGTGTGTTCAAGAGAGAAAAAAAATCCACAATTTCTTTTACATGCTCATTAAAAACAAAAACAAAAAATTACTTGTTTGATGTCAGCATTCTTGTAACAATTTGGTATTTTTCTTTGCTCTCAATATATGAGTAGAGTCTTTTATGTTTACAGTCACTCTTTTTCTCTTTTCTTTCTTTCTTTTTTTTTTTTTTCTGGCCACACTGTGTAACTTGAAGAATCTTAGTGCCCCAGCTAGGTATTGGGGATTTCACTGCCCTCAGTAGTGAAATCACAGAGTTCTAACCACCGGACTGCCAGGGAATTCCGTCTAAGTTATTTTCTTAGGAGCACTTGTTACAATTTGAAATTATCCTGTTTCATATATCTAGTGCTTTTTATAGGCTGTCCTCCCCTGTAGAATGTAATTACGCTCCTTGAAAGCAGGGACTTTGGCCCATCTAGCTCACTGCTGTATTCTGAGCACCTCTAAGGATGCCTGACACATAAAACACATTCATCATATTTTTCAGTATATGAATTGAATGAATGAATGGAGGAATGAATGAGTGAATCAGAAGTTTTAAATGCAGTACATCAAAAGACTATTAATCTCAAGAGCAGAAATAGTTCAAATTTGAAGGTTTTCTTGATTTTATATGCAAGGGCAATACAATGAAAATATATTTCAAGGAGAAATTGGATATTAAATCACAACTTAAGTAACTTTCTTTATATTATTTTATTCACTGAGATTACTTATTGAAGTTTTAATTTCTATTTTTACTGTCCATTCTCATTCAACAAGTTTATTTAATATCTAGCCAATATTTAGTAACTACATTAGGTGCTGGTGTCCAAGAGTAAAATAATACAAAATCCTTGTTCTTGCAGAGCTCATAATTTTATGGGGAGGATGGAAAAATAAATAGAAGGTCGCAGTGAGTGTGATAAAATGCTCCTAAATAGCAAGTAAAGTGTGGTATAGGACAACAGAAGAGAAGCATGTGTGAATGGGGATGTCAGCGGCGGTTTCTTGGAAGACGTGACACTTCGATTAATAAGGAAGGACAAATGGGAGTAATTCAGATGAAGAGATCAAAGTAGAAATACATCTAATCAAAAACATTATTCATAAAATTCAGGCAGTAAATGAGAGATGAATGTGAATTGGGAATAGCAAGAGGTGAGGAGAGACATGAAATCTGGAGTATGGAGGCCTTTACATGCCTCGGGTAGACCTTTGCACCCTTTACGGAGGATTACAATGAATCCCTGAAGGATTTTAAACAGAAGTGACATTTATTTTTCACTTGCTTATTCATCCAAAAAATAGTGCATGTGCTTTACACAAGTCACTGTGATAGGTGCTAGATATATGCTGACAAATAATACATAGTCCTGATACTTGAGAGATGTGTAGAATTGTGAAATTTTAATGCACTACACTGTTAGCTGAATGTGAGTGTAGATGAAACAGAGTTGTTACATAAAAAAACTGTAGTCCAAAGGATATTTGCATTTTAGAAATATCACCCTGAGAGCAAAGTGGAGAATGATTCGAAAACCCATGATGATGCTGTTCTAGAGATCTAGGCTTGAACTAAGGGAAGGAAAGTGAGGATGGAGAGAAGAGACCCCCAAGACTGGAACCGTTTGAATGTAGAATGACCAACTTCTCAAGTTAGTCCCAGGCGGTTCCAGGGTTTAAGGGAAACTCTCATGTCTCAGGAAACCCTCAGTCAAGATGATCAATCAGTATGGTTGATCAATTTAGTTGAATACTGGCAATGAAGAATGTTTTTCTCTTTAGTATATGCCTTGAAAGGTTGGATAGTGGTGGTATACCAGCGAATAGAAAATGCAGTGTTAGAAAACTTGTGCAAGGGGCAGGGTAGGAGGTAAGGATATGATAAGTTTAGGTAAATATGAATTAGAGGTGCCTATGAGATATTGAAATGGAGATGACCACAAGAGAGTTTAACATGAGTCCTAAGCTCAGATAGGTCATCTGATTGAATAACTTTTTAGAAATCATCAACAAGAAGATGGTGGTAGAAGCCACAGGAAAAGGTGAGATCAAGTAAAGTGAATATGTAGAGAAGTGGGCTTGGGCAGGAAACTGAGAAATAACAACAAACAAATCTATCTTTCCTTTCATGATATAACTACAAGTTGGGAGACTATATATTTAAGATATATAGTTTCTCTGTATGTTGTAGGTTTGTTTTATCAGGATTTGCATTGTTTTCCATAATTTCCATAATTAATACTCTGATATTCGGTGGTGGGTTTTTTTTTTAAAACAAAGTAAGTGTTATAATAAATCATAGCCTCCTTAATGATTGGTGTCTATGTAAAATACATACCAAATCTAAACCTTCCATTTAGATTGTCTACGATTACAGTAGGCTTCTCTTCAAAATCCCTATTAAAACTTAAAGTTATAATTTAAAAGGACTGCCAATGACTAGGTTATGATTAGATTTTGATTATAAACCTGGGTAAAGATGCCAATATGTTGAATTACCAATTACTGCACCCTAATTTACTATCCACCTATCCGACACAGCCTAAGGAATAGTCCAGTTTAAAAAGAATTATCATGCTTTGGGAATCATAAGTCAGTAAAATGTCTCCCCTCAATTTGGGAAAAATCATAGGATTTCAAATATTTCTTTTAAAAAGTAAATTAAACCAACGACAATTGAAAAAAGACTATTTGCCACTCTCTCCATAATTTTCTGAAACAATGCACAGGATAACCCCCAATGCATTTTCCAACATTTCTTCTTTCAAGTCTTTTCCATTCCCCACCCTCTTAGATGTTTTCTAAATAAAGTGAAGTCTACAGAAGGTATGTGACCTTTATACAGTACTCATGTTTCTGCAAATAAACAGAGTGACTCCTGAAATTTGCAGGTTTTTTTACATCATCTAACTTTTAAAAATTATAAATGCAGTGAAAGTTTGTATATAAATCTAATTCAAAAAGACTTTAAGTCAATGATCTTCCTCTCCGAACCCTACTCCTGGTCTTCCCCCCAAGGTAACCAATATTAGCTGTTTTACCTCCTAATCATAAATATATATTTTTTAATATAAATGTAATATATGTATATTTATATAAATATATATGACTTTTAAAATATATCCAAGTTCCTCCTGCTCAATATATATATAATATATATTATATATAACTATATATCCTGTTCTTTTTTATAGCTGTGTAACATTTCACCAGTATTTATTCAATTATTTTCCTATTGATTGGCATTTAGATTGGTTCAAGATTTTGGGGGACACAAAAATTCTCTAATAAACATCCTTATATACACAGATCTTTATATTCTATTACTTTATTTTTGAAAGAAAGATTCTAGGTTTGAGAGTCTTTATATTTTAACTTCAATATATTTTCCCAGATTACTTTCCAATAAGATTGTGTCAATGAATGCTCTCATAAGCAATGTATAAATAAAATGACCATTTCTCTTGAGAAGGAGTTTACTCTTTAGAAAAGCCACACAAACATTTCCTTAGCATTTGGAAACTCACAGTGAGGCTGATTACTACCTACTATCACCAATACTATTATTTACTAATATTCAATACAACCAGTACTCCTAAAATTATTATTACTAATACTATATTCATATGAAAGCAGGAGCTATCGTTTATCATACAGAAAATACCACTTTTATAATCCCTTTACAAGTAGCATTTTATTTATTCTTCACAGTCATTGGATGAGCTGGACATTAATATTCTATTAAGCAGGTGAAGGGTTTGAGCTTCAGAATGGTTGAACAATACACATAAGATCATACAGTCAGTAACCCCTACCTCTGTGCTTTGAATCAATTTCTTTGCCTCACTGAATCCAAAGACAGTATTCTGAACTCTTTGCAACAGTGGATACCAGGTTTCCTCCTCCGTCCCAAACACACACACCTAGAGCAAAATGACCTGAGGCACCAAAAGTGCCTCTACTAAAAATCATTTACTAAGTGGATAAGAAAGTCCAATTCACTTGTTCTATTTAAAATATTATTCTCAGATTCATTGTCTCTTTTCTTTATACCACCATCATCTGATGCTCTAAATTTAGGGCTCCATGAATAATTTGTCCCATGTAAAGATAAGAAACAAACATATTTCCTCTGCTGCAGATGAAATATACCTTCTCATATGTAATCATGTGCTATTTACAAGTTGTTGCATCTCAGGAATTGATACCAGTCCCTGGGTGTTGAATAGTCTGAGGTAACATATCTAGCATAGAAGCTTGCATTTAACAAAACCTACAGAAATGCATTACATGGTGGACCAATGAAGAAGTATTTGATAGAGAACCAAATTCTTTGATTCAATATATGAACCTCCTTAGTTGATCTAGGGTATGTGGAGGCATGTTGGAACCAAATAATTGAGAATGTTGGGTTATATATGTTGGGTCCGATGAAATAGTCAAAGAAGTGAACTAAGTTATAAAATCTTCAGGGTGAAGTAGCGTAGAAACAGAGGTCAAAACATAATGTAACATTGTCAAATGTTAGGAACGTTATTAGGAATACATAATGTCCAAACATAATGTAGTCCTAAATCTGACAAATCTTCCTCCCCCAGAAACATAGGGGAGGAAGACAGATAACTCCCTAGACAGAGACCCAAAATTACAGAGTTGTTTCCAGATTTGGACCAACTGTGGCTCATTGCCAAGTACTATCATGGTGATGGCTTGGAAGTGTATTTGGGTGTTCCAATCCAGGGAAATATATTGTGATCTTATTGTAACGTCATATTGGAGGCAAGAATGGTAGGATATGGGCAGAGGCTTATAACTGTTGGCCTGATTCATTTCTATACTTGGAATAACTAGATACTCCAAGATCTAAATAGAAGGTGGTTTTCTAAAGTCCTTAATCAGTTCCTTAAAGGGTTTTAGAAGTCTTTAAATGTTTCATTTGATCAAGGCCATGAAAATATCTTTATGTAAAACGAATCAGTGTAACACAACCTGCTCTAGCTATTATTCAACATAAAAGTCTCTAAGAAATTAGATTTTTTAAAATTTCTACTTTTCTTGAATTCCCATTATTGCTTAATTTTGTGCTTCTATTTTGAAACATCTTATTCTACCACATTGTATTTCATGTGCAAAATATGCCACACATCTTTATTATTCAAAATAAGATTGTGTTTAACTCTCAGGTACCATTGACCCTTTTCAATACAACACTCAATGTGGGTAATTTTCCATAGTTTTACACCCTCCCCATACACACCTGCTTTAGAATTCTGTGTACCACAGAGGCAAATTTTAGGAGCAGATTGAAGACCCTGGCCTCTGCAGAATTCCTCACTCCTTGTGTGCTCGGAATCAGAAAATCTAAACATTTGGTCAATCCATTTTACCTCTCAGTTATCACTTTCCATCCCTATATTCTTCTTAGATAATCTTGCTTGAATGTTCTAGTTAAAGATCTGTCTGAGATCAGACGAGATCGGGTGCATTCAGGGTGGTATTGGGATTGACATATATACACTAATATGTATAAAAATAGATAACTAATAAGAACCTGCTGTATAAAAAAATAAATAAAATTAAAAAAAAATCTGTCATTGACATGTGATGTTGCAAAAGACTGAGTGCAAAACAGATGTGAGAGTACAGCTGAGTTCCATGTAGCCAGATATTAATGAGATTTACAAAGATGTAAACAGTCACTCTGTGCTTTGAAAAATATAGTTATTTTTACTAAAAAGTATTTGCTAACATGTAGTTTATTACTATTATTTTAAATGGATTAATAAACAAACAAAAAAGTTCTGTCATTGGGAGGATGATTATTCAGAGCAGCCTAACCCTACATAACTAAGAAAGAAAGAAACAAAAGGCAACTTTATCCCAGGGCCCAAGGATTCCCACATTCACAAAGGTAGTGGAACCTGGTTACCTTTCCTATGAGTAACGGAAATAAAAAAGTACACTTATTTTTTTTTTTTCTGTTGCTAATTCTGTTCCAGTAAAGAAGGAACAACAGAGTTACTCCTGCTTTAAACTGTTATCATGACTTCCTGCCATACAACCATGTGGTTCAATCTTTTCTTCTTTAGGACTATAACTGTTTAAGAGCAATGACTATCAAATTCCAACATAGCAAACACTCATTGTGCAGTGATTCCCCTTTTGCCTAAGTAATTTAGTCAGATAACATGCATGGATCATAACACTGTTTCCCATAATTCCATTCATAGCCTCACAGTACTTCTTAAGATGGCCCCCTCTCAGGCTACTATAATCATTCAACTGGAGTGGACCAGTAGATAGAACACATTTTCCACACCTGGCTCATTTGGTATCTTGTAAAGCGGCCAAACACATTGCTTTCAACATTATAGACACCCAGCCCTGTTTAATGAATTGCCTTGAAGTGAAACAAACAAAATAAACTCAGTCAAATTGCAGAAACTTTACTGTATCAAAGGAAGTGGATATTCAGTGTTCACATATAACTATTTTTTCAACTATCTTTTTTCAGTAAGAAGCTTATGCAGCTTGAATATAAATTCAACACTTGCAACCACACGCCTAAATTTTGTTGAAAATATCCCATATACCACCTGAACCAAGGAAAGAGATCAAAGTCAGCTTTGTAAAGGATGGTACCTAGGGCAGAGTCAAAGATCTAGAAGAATGAGGAAAGAATATGTTACACTGACTGTGCAGTACGTAATTTAATGTTCTGTTCGGAACTTGGAAGAGATCAGACTTAACACAAATTGAAACTTGAACTTAAAGAAGCATGGCAGAGCAGCAACTTCATTCCCTTTCTTCAAGAAAAAGAAAGCTCAGTTCTCTTTCTCCATGGCTGTCAGTGCTGACTTCAGTAGCATATCCCATCATTTTATGTGTGTGTGCTGGAAATTTTTGAATAAAGATATAATACTCCCTCAGAAAATAAAATATTGTGTCAGTACTGCAAACCCATTATAGAAGTATCTGAAATTTAAGTATTTTTATAGGTTTATTCTGTAGCATTGACATTTATAATGTTTTATGTATCACTCTTCTACCTTGCTGTCTTTAAATAGTATTTATTTATTTTTATGTTTCCATTTTATTTTTTAATTTTTCTTTTATGTGTATTTATTTTTTTTATTAGTAGCCTCCATTTATTTAGCATTTTATTTTGCCAGGCAATATATTAAGCATTTTACATGGATTTAAAAAAATTATTTATTAATTCATTTAGTATATCAATAGATGTTCAGGAGTAGCAACCCTTTCAGACTCTTGGATACAGTGGCAACTAAGACAGGGTAAGGGACGTACCCTTATGGAGTTAACATTCTAGTATGGTAAAAAAAATACATAATAGTATAATAGCTGACAGAGATAAGGGCTGTGACAGAAATAAAAGAAATGAGTAGGAGCTTTAAAGGGTAGGTGGATGAGATAGGACATGAAGACGGCCACGGTGGCCAGGAAAAGCCTCTCTGGGAGGAAGATATTTGATCTGGAATCTGAAGGTTGTGTGACAGCATGTGATGAGCAGGGAGAAGGAAAGCATTTAAACAAAGCAAACAGCAGCAGGAAGTGAGCATAGAGGTTGTGCGCAACAGAAATCAGACCAACATGATGAAGCATAGTAGAGAGGTAGGGTGTGGAATGCGATGAAGTTGCAGAATAGAGGCAAGATAATCTGGGGCCACACAGGTCATGGTTAAATGTTTTGATTTCAGTTCTTTTACAGTGAGGAGCCATGTAAAAGGAAGTTGCCTGATTTGTATTCATTTGAAAAGTATCCTTTGAGGGAAAAAGGGTAGAAGTAGCGAGATCAAACAGAAGGCTACTACTGTAGTCAAGAAATAAAATGATGATTTGAACTAGGGTTAGGGTCATAGGAACGGAGGCAGTGAAAAGTGGTTGAATTTTTTGGTTTATTTTAAAGGTAGAGCTAATAGTATTTGAGTGTGTTACAGTTAAAAGTATATCAAAGAGCCAATAGGATTTGAATATGAGAAGTTGAGAAAAATCAAAGATGACAACAAAGATTTTGGTTTAAGCATTTGGAGGAACAGAGGTTGCCTTTTACTGAAGTGGAAAAGACAGAAAAGAAGGTGCAGGTTTGAGGGGGAAATCGAGTGTGTTTTTAGGCATATAAAGTTTGCTATGTCAATTATGCTCTTGTGTATATAAATCTGGAAATAAAGGGATTGGTCTGGGATAGATGTATACATTTAGGAGGATCAGTTTATTAATGTCACCTAAAACCATGGTGCTAGATGAGATCACCCAGCAAGCAGAGGAATAAAAAAAGTCAAGACTAAGACTAATGAATAAAAGAAGTCACAAGACTAAGCCTGAGAGCTCTGCAGATTTTAGATGTTGGGAAAATGAGAATATTCAGCAAAAGAAGCAGAAGAATCAACCAGATGAGAAGAGAATTAATCAAGAGAGGATGGAACCCAAATGCAAGTGAAGGAGAAAGTGATTCCTTTCAAATGCTGCTAAGAGGTCGAGTGTCAATAAGATAAAGTAACCATTGGTTCCCCACTTGCAGCGTAAAAGTAATTTCAATTCAGTGTTAGGTACGTAAACTTACTGGAGTGAGCTCAAAGCAGACAGGAGAAATGGAGTGAAAACTCTAGGAACTGATAATTGTCGTGATGATTATTGCTGCAAAAGGAAAGCATTGAAGTGGTGGTATAGCTGGAGGGAGACATGGAGTCAAGAGATAGTTTTTGTTTTTTTGGCAAGTGATTGCAGCGTGTTTAAATGTTATTGAGGATAATTTTGTAGAACTGAGGTCAGAAAATGTTTGCTGTAAAGGGACAGTTATTAAATGTTTTTAGCTTTGCCAGCCAGACATCTGTTGCAACTATTCAACACTGCTATTGTAGTGTGGAAGCAGCTGTAGGTTATACACCATTGAGCAAGGCTGTGTTCCCATAAAACTTTCTTTATGGACACTGACCTTTGAAATTCATATAATTTCATGTGTCATGAAATATTTGATTTTTTTCAACCATTTAAAAATGTTAGAATCATTTTTAACTTAGATGTCCAGCCAGGTTTGGCCCCATGAGCCATAGTTTGCTGACCTCTACAAGACAAAATTTGAGGCTGCAAGAAGAGGGAGGAAGATTTCAGGAGCCAGATCCTTTCATGGGATGAGAACAATAAACGATAGAACAAGTGGAAAGTTGGCCTTAGGTAGGTGCTTCTGTCTTGATAACGGAGAAGGAGAAGGCAGAGTATATGGGTACAGATGCAGGTTAATTGGTAGGTTGGTAGTGGAAGTACATGGACGTCTTATTCTGATGTTATATTTTCTTATGGAAAAGTTTAAGCAGCACCTTTAGCTGACAGAAGCAAGTAGATGGAAGTTATGGAAAATCTGAGCAGAGAGTAAAAGTTTCCTAATAGAAGCCATGTAGAATGAGAAAGTGAATTGACTAGGGAAATGTACTTACTGCTAGGCAAGCACTAAGAGCCCACTCGAGATTTCTGTCAAGAATTTAATGCACCGTCCGTCAGCTTGGCTGCACATTTTTCTTCAGGAATATTCAGCTGCTTAGACATAGGCCCTGAGTAGTCAAAGGCTTGTATTTAGCCAGAGTTGGTACCTTGCCAGGTGAGATGATGGAAGGATAGAGACCACGTGAGTTGAGAGTATTTCCAAGGGAGTGATTACAGTGATTGACCACGTAATTGAACTGGGTAAGAGCAAAAGTGAGGACATAATGGGGGTGATGGAAAGTGGAAAGGTGGAAAGGCCATTAAATTGGAAGTCACAGTGAGAAGGAAGAATTTCTGGAGGCAGGATACTAGAGAGACTGAAATGGAAAGCAGGGAGGGAGGTTTTAGAGAGGACAGTGTTTGAAATACAGATTAAGGCATGGATATGTTTATTGTTAATTGTAAGATCAGAGGTATAATCACAGAAGTAGGTGGCAGAAGTGTGGAGGATAGGATTTTGAAGCAGCTGAGGTCTAAGAAGAGATATTTTAGAGAGAGTAATGCATTGGAAATCTCATCGATGAAAATGTTGAGATCACTAGATTATACAAGAGTGAAGGGTGGGACATGGAGACAGGTATCGATTCTTCAAGGGCTAATTCTTAAAGGATTTGTCACTTGCCCAGTTTAACGCATATGATAAGTGACAGAGTCATGTGGGGAATTCAAATTTCTAAAAATAATGCCCATCTTTTTAAGCATTATAATATGCTGCTTCCAGAAGGTTATGTCTGCATGATGTAATTTACACTAAAAGGCAGGCTATATCTATTTAGGAACAAACACCTGAATATTTCCATTTAGTCTGCCTCTGTCTATCTCAGTGCACATACTGCTCATGACCTAAGGGAGGCATCCTCCTTCCTGACCATACCTCTTGCCTTCATATTTGTTCTAGGCATCAAGTTTCATCTTCTTGGAATCTTGAAACTGCCCTAAAAGTGTCCTCCTGCACCTTCTTTATCAAAATCCGACTCCCCTCCACCTCCTCCTCCTCCTTCTTCCTCTTCATCCTGCTTAATTCCTGTTGCATCAGGAGTCTAAGAATATCTGAGTTGTTTTCAAACATCTCTTATATGTTACTCTTGTCTTTCTAAGAACGATCCTGTAAGTTCTGTGAGGGCAAGAATGAATTTTTTACTTTCCATGTCCCACTCAAAACTTAATAGGCCCTAATCACACAGAAGTAGAACTTTTGCTTGATTAAACTTGTCATCAAGCAATATCACAGAAAAATTTCAATTATCACTTAAATTCACTAAACTATAACTGACACCTAAAAATCTATTAAATCAATAAATAATAAATTTCAGAAATGGCATAAAGCACAGACAATATTAAAAAGGCTTCATAGCAGACATTTGGTATTTGGTAAAAATGAACTTAATTATAATTCTATGAATTCATATTGGATGCACGATTGTACTTGTAAAAAAGTGTTCATCTTGTCGCCTTTTTTATTATTTAAGAGGAAATCTTAAAGGCCAAAAAACTTGTGAAGTTTAATAATTAAAGTCAAGTAAATGTTCTATCTTGTTATTAAGGTAATTGGAAATTGGAGGCAATTTTGTGAAATGGAACACTAGAGAAAACTTTTCAAAAGTAGAAAGTGGAAATGACAGAATGACAAAAGACAAGATCTATTCCCAAATGGCTTATCTTTCAGTTTTTGAAAGATAGAAATTTGGGTTGGTTCTTACTTATTTCATATTGTCTCTAACAAGTGCTGCAGGGGGTAGTTGAGTCAAGGGTAGTCATAAAAAACAAAGAAAATTTTGTCTTCAAGTCCAGTACAGACTGGTGCTTGGCTCATGGTCTTTTCTTTAGAGAACGTGACAATCATGATGAAGTATCAAATGGACCTTTATTCCTTTCTTCCTGTAGGAAAGGTCTCAAATTGTAAGTATGTGATTAATTGACTCTTGTCATAAGTTATATGGAATTATATTTCTTTTTCAGATTTTACTTTTTCCCTCCATTTAATAGTCTGATTTATTTTAAAGGCTCTAATGTATTCTGGCAAAATCCATTTAATTTTGCATTATCTGTATTGAATGCCTCTAATAAAAGTATTAATCAAAAAAGCATGGGAGAGTATCCTGAAAGTGACACATGAAGCTTAGGGTTTGTTTTATGAACAGTCCCATTTTAATAATTTTTCAAATTTATATTGTTTAGATAAGAAACCTGAGACAGTGGAATGTCCTTCAATAAAATCACACTGGCCAAAATAACTGTGACAGAGAGATACATTTCTTTCCATTGTTGTGTATATTTATTCTTATTAGTGTCTGGAGTAAATGAATATAAGAAAAGATGTTAGCCAATCTAGAAGTTTCTCATAAACAGTAGCTACTTTATTCAAATAAAGGTAGTCAAATATTAAAGGATATATTTTTTGTTAAGTGGGAGGAATTTTATTTTATATTTTTCATTGGTTTACAACTTGTATTTCATATATACCTTATTAACTCTCTTTGCTTCTGTTTAATTTGACCCAGAAAGCCTATGGCAATAGTAATACAAAAACAGCAGCAACTTTGAATAGTTACGTAGCAGTTAACTTTGTGCCTGGTCCTGTTCCAAGAGGTTTATAGCTAACGAGTTCTCTCCAAAAAAATGCCTTCCCTAGAGCGTGAAATGCTGTAAATATAGTGAAAGGCAAAGGCAGTGTTCTTCCTTGATGCTTCTTACATCTTTTAATATTGAGGCTCTTACCTGTAACATCATCTGCAACATCCAGCCCTGTGGATTGTAGTCACTGCAATGAGGTTTTATTGTCTCTGAATTTTTCTTCTTCCCAGTATAGTACTTTAAGAAATTTTACAGGTACTTCCCTGGTGGTCCATTGTTTAAGACTCCGCACTCCCAGTGCAGGGGGACTGGGTTCGCTCCCTGGTTAAGGTACTAGATCCCGCATGCCGCAGCTACAGATCCCACATGCCGCAACGAAGATCCTGCGTGCAGCAACTAAAACCAGGCGCAGCCAAATAAATAAATAAATAAATGTTTTTTAAAAAAAGAAATTTTACACATAAAATCATTAGTAGTGACTACAATCCTTTTGGGGGTATGTCAGGTTGAAAATAACTTAGACCAAGAGTATTTTTTTAAATATATGTTCAACACATTGGTATTTTATTTCAGGGTTCAGAAAGACTTCAGGTAGTTTGTGTAGCTCATTCATCCAGTTAGTTCTAGAGCATCTTCTTTTATACCTTTCTGTTTGCAATTTTATTTCTCACATCTAGCATTTTAGGCCAGACCTGAAATAATGGACCTTCAAATAACACTTGTTGAATGAATGAAGACAGTGGTCATTCAGAGCACTTCAGCTTCTCTGGTAATGGACAACTCATTTCTCCAAAGGAATCATTTGCTCTTTTGATTCCTGTAGACTGCTTTTACAGGATACCCCAGAGTAGCCCCTCCACCAAAAAAAAATCATAAAGCTTAATCAGTAAAGCATTTCCAAATGTCTTATTGGCATCAGTCAAAAAAGAAACTTACATTTCATCTTAATTCCTTTTTAATTTTGATAGTTATTGTTAGGTAGACAAGATCAACAACAGCTTAATAGGGATCAGGAGCTGAGTGTGTTGACATGCAGTGGAATGCGTGTTGATCAGAATTACTGTTTTTTTCTAGAGAAAGTGTAGTGAGTGAATGTTTTTATTCTTTGGTAGGCAATGTAATGTAATTTATATTATTATACATGTATTTTCACAAATTTTCTTGATAATCATGATCCAACTTGGCACAAACATGTTGCTTCTCCAAAAACAAACAAAAAATCATATAGCTGCCCACATTTTTTTTTCTCATGTTTTGACAATCTAAAGCAGTTTCTGTTTTTTTTTTTTTTTTTTGCGGTACACGGGCCTCTCACTGCTGTGGCCTCTCCCTTTGCGGAGCACAGGCTCCAGACGCACAGTCTCAGCGGCCATGGCTCACGGGCCCAGCCGGATCTTCCTGCATTGGGGTCACGAACCCGTGTCCCCTGCATCAACAGGCGGACTCTCAACCACTGTGCCACCAGGGAAGCCCTAAAGCAGTTCTTTGTTTATAAGTCTAAAGTTAAGACATTGAGGTAGATTTTTTTTCTAGGTTTTTTCAGGATTTTACCTTTTACTAGGATAAAGTGGTGACAGATTAATTGCCCAGTTTATAGAAAACACTTTCACAGATTATAAAAATATATGCTTAGTTTCACACACTCGAAGTAATATAATCCTTAAGAAAAATTATTCCCCTTCTACATTCTTTATTTTCCAGAGTCATTCTTTTATCTTTTGAGGAATTTTTTCTTTTCTTTATATTATTGTTTTGATTTTAGAGAAGTTTAGTAAGTAGTTCCTAGTTCAAGAAATATTTGGTGGGGGAAGTAATTTATATAGATTATAGCTCTTGTCTTGGAGATAGAAAATACTAGGTTTTTATCTTTGATATACCAAACTATGGTGTTGATTTGATTGATTTAATTGAGCAACAAGTTAATTTGGTGAGATGTTAATTGAATGATTAATTTGGGACAATATATATAGACCTCAAAATCCAATTGCTTTGTTTGAATCCCAGAAGAGTTTATTCCCGGTTCAACTCAACATTTACTGATGACCTTTGGACAAATCACTGTCTGCTCAACAGACATCAATTGACATGCCAGATGCTTTGCTGGATTCTGGGGAAAGAAAATTATCAACCACATTTTCTGTCTCTGTTCAGGGAATTTAAGTTCAGGTTTGTGTGGAGTGGTCAAGTTTTCCCTATTTTCTTCTTCCCTCAGTCCAAGGGTCTCAAACTCCCATTTCTGTTTCTACCAGGATCATGCAGATAAGCTGAATGACTTAAATAGATCTCATGCCACATCATAGGGTGTGGCAGGTACCCTGGCCTCAGAAAAGCAGATGATCTTCCTGAAGTAACAATAGTCCCTCAGATTGAGGGCATCATTGCCTTGCAGAACCATGTGCTTAGTGCTGGTACGTTGAAGTTTTCATGAAAAAGTAGAATTGCAGAACTTTATTTGAAATACCTTGATTTCTTTAAACACCGACAACCAATTCCAGTATTACCCAAACAGTTGGTAGACCAAATATTTTCCTTGGTACAGACCAAGGGAAATATTTCTGGAACTAGTTGTATCTGGGAGCTCCCAATTTATTATTTTCATAGATGCTCTGTTGGACAAGAGTGTTCAGTGGATTTGCTCCATTGTCTTGCTTTCGGGGATTTCCTCTGAACTGGAATAACACGATCAGGATGTTATTCCTAAATAACATCTTCCTAAATCTGTATCTTATTTTCTTGGTTCTGTGTTTAACTCCTAGTGTTTGGTTACAAAGTGTTAGCTTACTCTCCAGTTTAATTTATGAGCCTAGCCTCTCTAAATATGTAAACAACAAATGCTTGGGTGAGTTGTAGAAATTTAAATTGTTTGCTCTTGTGCCAGTACTTGAAATGTTTGAAGTCAATATCTTATTGCTATCTAATAGTTAATTACCTGAGTTTTACAACTTCTAATGGTGAGTTTTCAGACTGCACTGGAACTATATCTATATCTATCTATCTATCTATCTATCTATATATATATATACACACACACACACACACACATACACCATTGTTTACATTCTACTTCATATGGAGCTTAAATTAGACATTTCATTTAATGAGCTACTTAAATAATTTCCAAGATTTTTTCACTGTCAACTTAATTATCCCTGTTACTTTAAGTGGCGCATGTTCATGTTTTTAGTTGATGAGTTCGTTCTAGAACAGTAAGGATGCCTTGACTTTATTTCTGTTGAATGAAGATATATGAGTATTATAAAATCATACAAGATTCAACCAACAATGGAGTATATAAGGAAATAACTGCAAGAAATAAAGATTCCAAAGAGATTTGTTCAAAAAATATTTTATTTTGAATCATTTGATTTATATAGTACTACTGCTGAGTGGCTGCAAATAAACCATTATGCACAAAATCTATTTAATATCAGTCTGACAGCACTAGTTCCAAAAAAAGTGGCAGAATTATATTCTTCTGTCATCTTAACAACAGAGACTGATGTTGACCATAATTAAACTAATTGAACAGTAAGTGGGTGCTGTATAATTCAATTAGTGCATAAAATCAGAGAATTCCAGCTGCTTTCTTTTGTTTTCCTCTAGAATATGTTGATCTGGAACTTAATTACAATTCCACATTGATTTTATTGTGTTTTCAGTGTGTTTGAAATTACTTTTCAATATAAAAAAATATTTTTAGCAGGCCAGCTGAAAGACCAACATGGAAAAAGGTTGCAACTCTCTTTTATGGAACAGAATCTGTGCAAGCTGAAATTCTCCTTTTTTAACAAGTATGGGCACTCATTTCGTGATTGAGCAAAAGCACTCTGAGTCAGAGAACTTGCATTCAAGTATAATTTACTAGCTCTGTTGTCTTCCGTAACTAACTTAATCTCTCTCAGCCTCAGATTTAAAATAGGTTAATAATAACCTCTTCCCTGGCTAGTTGTTATGAGCATTAAATGAGATAATGTGAGTAAACTGTCAGGTATTAAACCTCGGACATAAGCAAATGTGAAGTAAATTTTACCTCTCTCTCCCTCCATCCACCCCTCAACCCTCCCTCCTTACATCCATCCATCTATCCATCCATCCATTCATGTCCTCATCCTCACCGTTTGTGGATTTGGAGAGGTAGAATAGGCATTTTTATGAAGAAGATGATTCATTACATTGTCTTCTGATAATCTCAACTTGCCTGCATTAGGTAGCATTTCTCATGTATAAAGTTTTTATTCAATATTTTTCAACTAAAAAACACCCACATATCTTAATTCAACAAATACAATTAAATATTTCTAGGGTTGGGGCTGAGTTTTCAAGACTATATATTTTTTAAAGCCTAAAGAAAGGCTTTCTGTTATAAAGATCATATTTCAAGAATATATGCTTTGTGATATTTGGGATCATTAATTCATTTTAAATAACAAATATTTATTGAGTATACCTGATACCCAAGGTATTACACTTGCTGTAGAGCTATAAAGGGGAGTCGTGATACATCCATTTCCCAGAGAGCTCTTTTAAACGTCTTGAATTCCAAAACTGAACAGATTAATGGACATATTTAAGAAAACAAATGGGCCAAGTCCTCTACCTCTGGAGTCTGAATTTGACTTCAATTAAAATATGATGTTCCCTTGGGAAATTCTGAGTATACATCAAAATTGTAGTTAGTAACTTTATACATAAGTTCAGTAGTTACTGAGAACCTACTAATGTTATATAAATGAGCCTAAGTTAGCCTCTGTGTATTGGCCTCTAGGTTATTTATTTCTTTACTTCAGACTGAGACCCTTTAGCTCAAAAGCCTGTTGGTATCAAACTCAAATTTTTACACATCCAATTATTTTTTAAAATAACCCAAACAAATTGATTTTTAAGCCGCTTAGAGATGCCTGCTTTGCATACCTCAGGAAAATTTTGCTCCGCAGATGTTACCCATTGATAAGATAGAGCCTTGAGAGATAAGGCCCCAAGCTGATACCATCCTTTGGTGCTCTCTGACCCAGAGACTCCCAGCCCTCCTGCTGAGAGTTATCACCTGAAAGCACCCTCTTCTCCCACCCCTCCCCCAGGAATTCTCTTACCCTCCCCGCCTTCCAAATGGTAGCCTCTGGAAGGTCTTATGCTGTGAGGTACCTCCACTCTAATGCAATCGTATTTTAGTGCCACCCAATAGAGCTTGGGTCATATCACCCATATCACTTCTCCTAGTCATATTCTTTCCTTGTTCAAGCCCAAATCCATTCAACTCCCTACAACTATGTGCTAACTACTGTGAAGGCACTAAGATAAAAAGGTAATGTGGGGCTTCCCTGGTGGCGCAGTGGTTGGGAGTCCGCCTGCCGATGCAGGGGACGTGGGTTCGTGCCCCGGTCCGGGAAGATACCACATGCCGCGGAGCGGCTGGGCCCGTGAGCCATGGCCGCTGAGCCTGCGCGTCCGGAGCCTGTGCTCTGCAACGGGAGAGGCCACAACAATGAGAGGCCCGCGTCCCAAAACCGCCCTGAAAAAAAAAAAAAAAAAAATAGGTAATGTGACACAGTCTCTGACTTTGAAAGAATGTATAGTCTGGCTGGGGAAACATATTTATGAATTGTTACTCTCTCTTGCAGAGAGGTATGCAGAGATAAAAATGTGGAGCACAGCTCAGTCTGGGGTATTGTAAGGAAAAGCCTCTTAAAGCAGATAAAATCTGAGCTGTACCTTAAAGACTAATGAAAATTTTACCAGGTAAAATGAGAGGATACAAAATTTTTAGGTAGGAGGAAAACAGAAACAAAAGAATAGCAGTGAGAAACTGCTTGATATATTACCATCATCATTTCCTTCATCATTGTCATTATCATTGATTGAAAGTCTACAGCAGCATTCTACAAAAACTGTCCCATTTCTTCCTCATAATAAACAGTGAAAGGCAAAAATTATTATTCCTGTTTTTAATTATGAGGAAACATGCTTAGAAAGTTAATTAACTTGGCCAAGGTCGCAGTGAGTAGATCAGTGAGCAGTAGAGAATACACAAGGTCATAGCTGTCTCCACTGAAAATACACATTCACTGTTCCCAGGGCTCATGGTTCTTAACTATTTTGTTGTCGTGGCATTATTTGATCATTTCTATATAAAAATTGTTCGCAATGCACATAGATCATATGTCTTATATTGTCAAGGAAGTAGCTGTATCCCTGCTTACAAGTTACTACTTTACCGTAAAGCATGATGTAGGAAAAGATGAGAGGTTGTATGGGAAGGATACATAAAGACTACAGCATTGCCCACGTACAGCTAAGGAGATTGGTCCCTTCTGTAAGACTTAAAGAAACACTGATGTGGTAAGACTATTCTTGGTCTGTGTATGGCAGGATATGAGATGCAGTTGGGAAGGGAAAGAGAGGACCTGATAGGGATTTGGTGCAGGAAGTCCAAATGAAAGTATCAGGGTCTTATTCGTATGAGATGGATTCACAAATAAAATGGTGAAACCACTTTAAAGGTGGCTGATTGAATGGGTTGAAAGAGAGTGAAGAAGGAAAGTCTTGTTTATGTCAAGATTTTGAGTTAGCGTCACTAAGTGGAATCTGAGATTGGGAATACAGAAGGAGGTCACTGGGGTAGGGAGATTGCATGTTTGCTTGTTGGGAATGGAGTGGCTCACACAAGAAGAGCATGCAAAGTGAGTTAGACCAAAATAATGGAAGTTCAGCAGTTACAACTGTTGTGAATCACTCAATGGCTGTTTATTTTTGGCTTCTCCTTTCACATTCAAAAGTATCCCCATTGGACAATAAACTGTATTAACTTGTACAAATCAGTGAAGCCTGGAGAAGCACCGCCTTTTAAAACATATTTATTTATTTATTTGTTTGTTTATTTTCGGCTGTGCTGGGTCTTTAGTGCTGCACGCATATTAGACTGACTGAATCAATATCTCTGGGGGGAGAGTCTTGGTAGACTGTAATCTACCAAGCATACTTAGAACGTTATACCCCATTTTTCATCTTCTCTCACACCTTACATCACTCTCCTCATCTTGAACTCTTCAGATACCTTGGGCTTCTTTTCTCTCTCCAAAAATCAAGCTCCTGCCAGCCTCAGGACTTGTGCTTTCGTTGTACTTTCTCTCTAGAATGTCCCTCCTATTTTCACAGCTGCCTCTCCTCCTCCTTCAGGGATCTTATCCTCCTTAGAGGGTCTTACTCTGACCTTCTCACTAAACTAGCAACAATCCCTGTCCTTAAGCATTTTCTGTGCCATAACTGTGCTATATTTTCATTCTAGCACTTACCACCATCTGAATTATTCTTATCTATTCATGAGTTAATATGTCTTTCCCAACAGAAAGTAAAATCCACTAAGGCAGGGACATTGCCTGTCTTCTTTACTGCTACACCTCCATAATGCTGAAAAGAAGAACTTCAGTCTTTTGGGGCTCCATTCACTTCTGCCATTATAGTTGCAAAAGTAGCCAAGAATAAGATGTGACAAATGGCCATGGCTGTGTTCTAATAAAACTTTGTGTATGGAATGAAATCTGAATTTAATTTAATTTTCATATGTAGCAAAATATTACTCCTCTTTTGATTTTTTTTTTTTTACCACTTAACATTGTAAATACCATTACTAGCTCATGGGCCCGTACAGAAAAAAAAATGTGGCAGGATGCATTTGGCCCATGGGCTGTAATTTGCCAAGCTCTGATCTAAGAGCATTTGCATTTGTCTTTTAATTTGAAAGGCCAGAATTTCTTTCAGAAGTACAAAAAGGCTTCCTAAAACACTATTAGCAGCGTTATTACACTATTTCCACCTAGGGATGTCTGCAGGTCTCGAACCAATTCAGAAAACATTTTACAAGTATATACTACGTTAAACAGAACTAGATTAAGTAGCATTCCAGGGGGCAGCTACCCGAGGTACTATCTATAACTGAAGCTAAAATATCACCATAATAAATCTGAAACAGCATACTTTTGAACTCAGTTTTCCATGAGTCTTTTTTCATAAATGACAAAATACAAATTCCTGGAAATGAAGACCACCACCCTGAATGAATAGTAATTTAAAACAAAATCATAACTTGTAGCTACCCTCATCCTCATTGAATAAATATTGAGAAAATATTTAAATAATTTTAGCATTTAAATATTTGAACATTTTAGAGATTGCAGATTATTTTTCTGCTTCTGGATTTCACATAACTTCAACTGACCCTAAGCTGAAGACATTGCAAAAAACTCCAAAACATACAAAGAATAAATAACTCCTTCTCAAGGAGCTTACCCTGTCTGTCCTCAACTTTCACCTGGTTAAATATTAATTATACATTTTACTTCAGCCCAGAGGTCACTATTTCTGGGAAGATTTTTGATCTTGCCAACAAAGATCCATCAGTTGCCCTCGGTTCCCTGTATTTCCCCTTCTTTGCATGCATTTACATATTTGTTTTAAAATAAAGTATACTTGTTATTTATATATTTATTTTAAAATGCAAATATTTATTTATGTACTTGAGTATTGAATTGATGCCTCTTTCTCTCAGGAGTCTGCCAAGCACTTAAAGCATGCTTTATGGGCCAGGATGAATGTTCTGCCTGGCATGCAGTTGGCACTCAATAAATAATTATTCAATCACGGAATAAGGAACTGAATTAGGGAATATGATGGATCTCAATGGAAGACAAATTTTTTTGCCTTAACAGCTATGATGACATTCCCTTCCACTTTATCTATAACTTTTTATAATTCATTGTGTACACATCTGTTATGAATATGATAATCATTTCTGAGATTCAAACAGTCCACCTTTGGGTGAATGGAGAATAAAAACAGGGAGGAGATGAAGGCACCTCCAGAGTGAAAATTCATTAGACACAGAGGTAGACTTTCCAGCCACAGCGTTCATTTTAAAGCTCACATGCTTGTTACTGGAGAAGAAGAAGAAAAATCAACTGCATGTATTTAAAAGCACAGGGAAACATAAGGCAAAGCCTTCTTTCAAAACCATAGGAAGCTTGTTTTCATCCTGCTTGTAAAAGATGAACAGCCAACTCTCCCCTTCATTATAATCCTCATCGCTGCCCTTAAAATTAGGTCCTAGAATGCATGCTCGTGCTCAGGCACAAAATCAATGGCCATAGCACAAACGTATTTCCAGATACACTGCACATGTCTTCAGTTTCTCTGGCAAGGGGCAGATTGAAGTGGGATCTCCCACTCAGCTAACTCTTCCTAATTAGGATGCCCCGCTTTCCATGTGACTAATATTTCTTCAAGGGCAATACTACAGATAAACTTCTACCTTAACAAGACTACTTAGACACTGAAAATGTATGAACCAGATGATAATATATTTCCTACCAAAAGATATGTAGCCCCAAAAGAGTTTATAACCCATGTGATCAATAGAATCCAGACTACGAATTCTAATGTCCTTTGAGTTGTAAAACTGTGATGATGGTGATGAATAACACAAGTGTAATATACTACTAAGAAGAGATCTATATTCTGGAGGAAGAACATAAGTTTGGAGCATAGCAAGTGAATGACACTCTCCAGCAAAAAACATAATATAAAGTCAGGAGTTATAGTCCTTTCAGCAATATCTAAATTCACAATTGCCTGAAACAAATTTTTTAAAAAATCAAGTGGTTGTGTTTATCTGAGGATTCAATATGGGTATATCCACAGTTATGAGGCTGTGAAATGAACACTGCTATAAAAGAAGATGCTTACTCTCTAACTGATTATATAAAATTAATCTCCATTAAAATATTCTCACCACTTAAGACTGGCTTATATCTCTGCTGAATCTCCTATCTAAACTAAATACAGTACAATGGAAGTTTAAGGTGAAATTGCAAATCTTGCAACAAATGCACGATTTCATGAAGTTAACAAAGTGATACTGTAGGATTTCTTTAAATCTCAAGCCATTTACAAATAGCATTTTAACGCAAGTAGAGTAGTTAATGATTAAATACGTAATCGCTGTCAGGGATGATGACAGAATTATCATTTGAAAAGAAAATGACTTAAATGTAAAAAGATTCAGAGAAGTCCTTGGGAAAGCTCAAGAAGTCCTTGAATATTTTTGAAAATATGATGTTCTGTATCATTTGCTGTGAAAATAAAAAGTGAAGAATACTCTTTCACACCACGAGAAAATTTTCTCACAAAAATGTTCTAGGAAAAAATAAATATAACTCAGATACTGCTTATTTTAGGTATCAGCTTTCAGTTGCCATTCCCACCAACATTTTATAAAATAAAATATAAAGTGAAAAATTGTAAATATTATAAAATAAACATTCATATATAAAATAAAATACAAATATATATAAATAGAATCAATATAAGATAAAACGTAATATAAAAGAAAATAAAACTTTTCATAATATTACCTTCAGTTTTCAAGGTAGCATTCCAATAAACAATTTTTCAGAATTTCTATGACATACTCATCTCCACTTTAAGTAGATTCACTGTAAGGAAACTTTTCCTGGAACCAGCTTTCCTTGGCTATGAAGAGTTACCTAAGTAAAGTTTTGTTTTTTTGTTTTTTTGGTTTTTTTTGTTTGTTTGTTTGTTTTTGCGGTATGCGGGCCTCTCACTGTCGTGGCCTCTCCCGTTGCGGAGCACAGGCGCCGGACGCGCAGGCTCAGCGGCCATAGCTCACGGGCCCAGCCGCTCCGCGGCATGTGGGATCTTCCCGGACCGGGGCACGAACCCGTGTCCCCTGCATCGGCAGGCGGACTCGCAACCACTGCGCCACCAGGGAAGCCCCTAAGTAAAGTTTTGCTTCCTACTTTTCTGAAAGCTTTTCTCCAACTACTTCATGATCTCCTCCTACTAGTTTTAACACCCATTAGTTAAAAGTGGGGCTTCTCGGATTTCCATGGTGGTGCGGTTGTTAAGAATCCAGGACTCGAGCCCTGGTCCAGGAAGATCCCACATGCTGTGAAGCAACAAAGCCCACGAGCCACAACTACTGAGCCTGTGCTCTAGAGCCCACGAGCCACAACTACTGAAGCTCACACGCCTAGAGCCTGTGCTCTGCAACAAGAGAAGCCATCGCAGTGAGAAGCCCGCGCACCGCAACAAAGAGTAGCCCCCTCACACCGCAACTAGAGAAAGCCCGTGCGTGCATATGTGGGCTCAAGCTCTACATATTTTAAATCTTTCCAGGTGATTCTGTTGTGCTACCAGGTTTTGCAAACTACAAATGTTTGCTCTTATAGACCAGAGATTTGCATCCTAGTCTAAGCACAATGAGAAGCCACTGGAGAATTCATAGTAGCAGGTAATATGACCATATTATATTTTTGAAAGTTCCCTTTGGCTGTTGTGAGGAGAATGGACTATAGGAGGAGGAGGCAGGAATCTGGAGGAGGCTGCTGTTGGAGTTGTCTGGCCAAGAGCTGAGAGTCACTTGTATGGGGGTAGCATTGATGTTAGTGAGAAGTACACAGAGTCAAGCTGCATCACAGAAGTTAACCTTTCCCAGTTTATGGTATCTTGTCATCCTCGGAAAGAGAAGAATCAAAGCAGCTCAGTAGCTGGGAGGGTAGTGGTGCCATTTATGAAGATGGAAAGAGTAAAGAGAGGAGCAGATTTGGATTTGGGAGATGGGAATCCACAGTTTTATTCGGGCAAAGTGAAGTTGTAGATACTTATTGGATGGTATCATTCACTGACTTAACAACAAAACCAAAAAGTATTGGGGACTTACTATAGGTCAGTCACCGTTCTGGGCACTGGGAATTATATCACTTAAACAAATACAGATAAAACACTCTGCCCTTGTGGGATGTCAGATTGGTGTTGATGTGCAGAGTCTGAAGCTCAGAGAGGTTAGGCCATGCGGATATGAATAGATTTACAAGTCCTCTTGTTAACAGATTGCTTTGCATTTATTTTTTGTTGTCAAACTATATGAATGTTTTACGAAATGGTGTGTTCCATTCAAACAAAATGCAACTTGAGTGTGGACTGTGTTCTGGAGAAATGGGCTGTTGCAGATCTCCCGGGGATGCTGTTCCCTTTGTGCCTGCCGGTGGTGGAGCCATATTGAACTTGAACAAAGCCACAGTTAGGAGAGACAAAGCACAAGTAGGCTTCCATCCTCGGTTCTTGTCATGGGAACTGAGGAGAATTTTTATTTTATTTTTTTCGGTTAAAATGAGTACTGAGCTGACAGACAAAAAGATCCTGCTGCCTCAACACCAGTATGAAAGAGTCAAGTTCAGCAGTAAGTGGATTTAAAGGCACATAACTAACTTTATATGTTAGTGCTGAGACATCAACTTCAAGCCAGCCAGAGCAGCGGGGCCTGTAAGAACCCACCAGTGCCTGAGCGTGAATAATGTATACAATAATACTCTGCATTTATATAGCACTTTTACATTTGGATCTTCACAATAACCCAGAAAGGTGGGCTGAGCAGGCATTATTATATGCATGTTACAAAAATAGTTCCCAAAAGCAGAAGCAAGTAAGAAGAGGGGTGAGTGCATGTAAGTGTAACAACATGAAGCCAATGAGGCTTGAAAATAAGATAGGAAATGAGTGAGTTTAGAGAAGGAGGTTGCTTGAAATAACTATGGTCTGTTTTTAGTTAATCCCCGCTACCTGTTGTATTTATTTTCTAATTAATTATATCAAATATATAATTTTTAAACTCATGGTGACTTAATAATATGTTTGATTAAAATAGGGGGTCTCAAGTACAAAGACCCAGCAAGGTTAAGCAGACAACCTGCATGAACGAAGGAATGCAGGTTAGACTGTGCAGTGCACCAGTGATAAAGTGCAATGGTGACTCAGGTGCAGAGAGGTGCTTTGCAGGAATTTGGGTCCGGGGTGGAGATGTTAAAACTTTTTGAGAGAAGCTGAAACACAATTCTGGTCTATTATATGGAATCTCTCAATTTTAGTATTTGTAACTAATTTTCAAAAATTATTTTAACATCCAAAGACACTGCCCTCCCCCCAAAAAAAAATCCTTGGTGATAGATTTGGCCTATATGCTGCCATTTCTAAACCACTGGCCTGTGAACTCAGAAATGTCTATGAATCACACATGTATGGAAGTCCCTGTAATCTGTTCCCAGAGAGAATCTTTGCCTTGAAGACTTACTTTCACTCTCAGTAGTGATATCTTTAAATTGAAGTTGGGTCTCTGGAAGGATCTTGAGTTGGAAGGATATTCAGTATTTCCAAGACTATGAATAAAGCTTATCAAAGCTCTTTACAATTACCTGACCTATTAACTACAACTCATGGTCTTTAACACTAAAAATTAGGTAAACCAATAGCTATAGGAGACATAGACTGTTTAAATAAATATATACCCATGTCAGCAGAGTAGCATTGCCATCCACGTGTCAGTAGGTTTTCCTTCAATTCTGCGAAGTTATAAGTTCAAGTAGTCAAATAATGGAAGATAGTGGAAAATGTTATTAATATTTGTTATAAAAAGGGGCATTTGATCTGATTTAACCACTGAGCTAAGTTTAATACATAATAAAGGCAGAAAGTTTGCAGTGTTCCCTCTATGTGGGAATTCAGCATATGGCAAGAAGTATGGATTTTGAGTTATCAGTAATCCAAAAATGTATACCTGTAAGTGAAGAGTCAGCTATCCAGGTGTTTCCTTCTTAGCCAATATATCTAGAAGTGAAATCTTAGCACAGCAACTTTGTTTTACAAATAGGGAAACTGAGGCACAGAAAAGCAGGATGTGAATTTCTCAAATTGAAAGCACTAATGAACTGGATGGCTCAAACAGAATTTTTGTTATTTAGTCTCAGTCTCTAGGCAAACATAAAAATAAGCTCTGGGTGCAAAATCTACACACATACATTCATACACACAGGCACACACGCCTGTACGCACTTGCGCGTGCGCGCATGCATGCACAAGTACCTTGGGTAAATAAATTAAAAAATCTTGGAGTAGCTATAGGAAAATCACTCCTCTCTCTTTCCC
>NW_006796749.1:398602-411199 GCF_000442215.2 Lipotes vexillifer | reverse complement strand
TCTTTCCCTCTCATCTTTGTTTTCTTCAGTCCTTCAATCCTTCCTTCCTACCTACTTTTCTCTCTCCCTTTTTAGGTACTTTGAATTAGAAGATAAGAGAATAGGGATACCATTATGGTTGCTGGAAGAAAACACATCAGATAAACCTAATGATAGAGGAGGATACAGTCAGACATTGAAATGATTTGAAAGTGCCTAAAACATTTCTTGGATGATTTTCAATTACCAAAGAGTATAATTTCCTGAAGGAAAGTGTGCTAATAAAGGTAAGAAAGAAGGAAAGAAAAAAGAAACTCCATCACTAAGAGAGAACTACAGTTTATATTTCAGTATATGTCTTCATGAGTTTTCCCGTGAAAATATATATGTTTACAAAAATAGATTCATACAATATGTTATTCTCAACCTCAAGTATTTTCAAACTGTGAGTTACGACCAGTTAGTGGATCCGAAAATTTATTTAGTGGGTAATGCCCCGCATTAAAGTAATTAATTTAAATAGAATATAAAGAAACAGACTAAACAGTGCAGAATGAAGCTGAATATGGTTTCACTTGTGTGTGAGAGAGAGAGAGAGAGAGAGAGTGAGTGTGTGTGTGTGTGTGTGTGTGTAATTGTATCTGGGATTATAAAGCATAATGATTTTCTAATTGTCAGTTAAAATACTTGAAAACCACTGCTTTTCCACTTATTAATTTAAAATTATGAAAGCTCTTCCTTTTTAACAAATATTGTTACACATAATCATTTTAAATTCTACCCAAATGTTTCACTAACTAATCCCATATGTTGGACAATAGATTGGTTCTAATTTTTCATTACTAAGACACAACACTGTCATGAGCTTCTTTGCATAGGCTTCCAGCTATTTCAGTAGAATAATGTAGCACAAAGTATTTCCATAACCTGTGAATGCTGGAAACCTGCCCCAGACAATGTGGTATCACTTAAGAAAGCATGTTCTCTTAGATTATTGCTCTCTGCTTTGTGAAAAGGTGGTATCCTTTGCCTTGGAGGGGTTCACCCCAGTTTCAGTGTTTATTCCCACTCCAGTCTCATCCTGTGGAAAGAGTCTTCCATTGACTTTGATCATACTAAAGAGGCAGCAGTTTCTAAGACACCATATTTCTGCTTAAGGTGGTTTGGGGTCTAAGTCTAACTCTCCTCTGGGCTGGTGTTTACTGGTACAGCAATCTTGCAGCAGGGCACCAGGGGATTAGGATTCCTCCAGCCCAGACAGCTGATATCTTGAGATTATTTTGTCCTCACGTCAATCATTAATGCAAGCTGATTCAAGAATAAAGTAGGCTCTTTTTATTGCTTGCTATTGCATTTTGTTAGGGTAGATGCTGTATTGGCTTCTTACATGTAGTTCTGCTTTTGTCTCTGTGTTTAGTAGACTCTGGTTTTGAAAAGAAAAATCATTATGATTTGAAAAGCAGTAGGTTTACCTGGTATTTTCTCTTCCCTTAGCCACATTTTCAATTCAGTCTTATGGATCACTGCCCTTCGTTGATGATCCTTTTTTTCTTCATTTGGCTTGCAGGTTTCTTTGGGCCACATCAGAGAATTAATCTAACTTCCGAGGATTAGTTCACAAACTGGGTGACCTCCATCTGTTGTGGGGGCAGTGACCACAGCTCATCCTAAATGCTGACTTTTCTCAATAGAACACCCTATCCATTGGTCACTAACTCTATCTTCTCTTGAACCAGGGTGTGGGATTAAAGGCCATGGAGAGGGTTGTTGTCACTTTATTTCCATGTTTTAAGACTCATCTAGTAAAGGACAGTTTACAAATGTTTGCTGGAAGCGGTCTCAGAATTGCTTTATCTAGACACACAGACACACACCACACACACACAGAGTCACACACACAAAACATTGTTAAAATTATACACTGTAACAGGTTTCTGTGTGCAGTCTGCACATAAGACAAGCTCCCTAAAATTTGACATAATGAATAAGGTAAATGTATCAGAAGATCAAGAAGTTTTCTCTAGAGTTTGCCTCTGATAGTTGTTCCTTTGAATTAAAATCTCTATTTTCTGTGACTTGATAAGAGTAGGGCTAAAAATTGCCTATCATAACAATTATTTCCAGTTGATAGGCTACCACAATTTTTTCTTTTTTTAAAAAATAAATTTATTTATTTATTTTTGGCTGCGTTGGGTCTTTGTTGCTTTGCGCGGGCTTTCTCTAGTTGCGGTGAGTGGGGGCTACTCTTTGTCGCGGTGCCCGGGCTTCTCATTGCAGTGGCTTCTCTTGTTGCGGAGCACGGGCTCTTGGCGCACAGGCTTCAGTAGCTGTGGCACACAGACTCAGTAGGTGTGGCTCGCAGGCTCTAGAGCGCAGGCTCAGTAGTAGCGCATGGGCCTAGTTGCTCCACGGCATGTGGGATCTTACCGGACCGGGGCTCGAACCCGTGTCCCCTGCACTGGTAGGCGGATTCTTAACCACTGCGCCATCAAGGAAGCCCCTACCACAGTTTTCTGCAAGCTGCAAAGAACATGACAGAATGTGGTCACTATCTTTAAAGGGCATTCATGTTTTCCATCCTCCCTCAGGAGCATGAAAACTGTCATATGAACTCTATAGAGCAGAGCAGTGAAACACATTCTTGTATGTAAATAAAATAGACTCACAGGCGTAGCAGTTTGGTTGTTGGTGCCACTCTCCTCTGTTAGGGTCATGGCTAGCTATCATGTCAAATGCAGCAAAATTTCACTAGGTCGCATGAGCAGGCAAGGAATTGAAAACAAATAAACGCTATCTCATTTCAGGAATCAGAAATAATTCAGGGTGGAGAGACCTCTAGTGGGCATTTCTGTTCATGTCTGATAATGGATCAGCAAAAGATAAAAGTTGCTTTAAAATCACTTCTGTATTTCTGCTACGATACATTCTTTTTTACATAAAGTACACCTCACCAGGATAGGATACAGAATAGAGCGTAGATGATCACTCTTAAAGGAAAAAAAAAAAAAACTAATTGAAATTTTAAATCTGAATGTGTATACTCAAAAGCCAACTGCATTTTTCCTTTTAAGTACCACAAAACCAAAATATAAATGTTAGTAAAACATTGACAAGCAGGTATTTTCATCCACGTTATTTTTGCTCTCAATGAGATCCTACTTAAAATTAATTAAAATATAATCCATATATAAAACTCTCATCTGTTATTATCTCTAATCAAAGTTTAACTGAATTGCAACACGGAAAATTTTGCAAAATGGGAAACGACCAATCAATCAAAGCTCCCTTCAACCACGCCCTTAACACAAGGTTTCCCAAGGTAATATTTGGCATATTAAAATTAGTAGCCTGAGTAATTATGAAAAGTCAAATAAATAAGTCATTGCCCTGCCCTTAGGAAGTTGAGAGTGTCTTGGAGAAGAGGCAACAAATCACAAGAAGATGGGGGTGCCCAAGGCAAAGATGTCCTACAAAGAATTTTGAGCTTCCCAAGTTATGCTGGAAAACTAAAAAGAGAAAACAGAGCCTGGCAAATTTTTTAAATCTGTAGAAATATTAAATGTGATGTACTCTTATTTCTACCCATTATTAAAATGCACATTTCAAATGATTTCATGATGTAGTATAATTTATGTGGCTTAGTGCTTAATTGTTTAGTACTTACCTGTGGATGGTTAATCTTTTTTTCCCCTTCCAACTGCAAGATCTTTGAAAATAAGGAAGGCATCTTCGTACCTTCTTACACCTCCCTACTAATATATTGCTCCCCCGCTTCTATACCACCCAATTTCTGTACTTGCTTATGTGCAAACCCTCCCCCACTATGACTTCTTGCAAAGGCAGTGTTATAAAGCAGGGGTCCCCCAACTCCGGGCGGCGGCCCTGTATCCATCCGCGCCTGTTGGGAACCGGGCTGCACAGCAGGAGGTGAGCGGCGGACAAGCCCGTGAAGCTTTATCTGCTGCTTCCCCATCGCTGACATTACCGCCTGAACCATACCCCCCACTCCCCAGCCGTGGACAAATTGTCTTCCATGAAACCGGTCCCTGGTGCCAGAATGGGCGGGGACCGCTGTTATCAGGACTCTAGAGTGCATGGCTACGGGTCTGGGGTAAACATTCAGCACTTGCCTCAGACCTGAACATTTATTATTATTGCTGATGTTGTTAGCATTTAACTCTCTCCTTTGAATGCTCCCATTTCAGGCAATTTTGTTTATAAATAGGAACTAACTTCCAGGACCAATGATTGGAATAGAATTCTTTACTTAGATCAGTGACCTTGAATAAAAAAAAAAATCCATGTTATCACAGAAGGTTAGCATTTTCTTCCGTTAAGAATATAAGTCAAAAAAAATCCCACACATAGTAATATTAGCAGTATCTATGATGTTATCAACAACAGAAATCATAGATATTTTCATACCGTATTATAATTGTGGCAAATATATCAAATATTATTTAGATACTATGTAAGTATAGTTATTATACTTGCCACTAGATCTTGGCCTTAAAAAAGAAGCTTATGTATTATCTCACAAGTTTGTATTTCCTTTAATATATTGATAATTACTTCGATAGGATTTATTCCTTTTCACTCCTGTGGATTGTGTGTTTTGCTTTTGCACATACTTTGAGAAGACCAGCCAGGGCTCCATCAGAAAATATTTCATGAGATTCAAAAACCTGATTTGCTACCTCTTATGTATTTTCCTCCCATTCTCTTTTACCTCCACCCCCAATATGCGATAAAACATTGATATATGAAGGACCCATGCAAGCTTTAAAGAGCCAAGGAAAGAAGCCACTGAGCAGACTGCACTCTGGAGGTGGTCCTAGGTAAGAGGAGAAATGGGGAAATGGCACAGGTGGCTGCTGCTTTGAAGAAGGGCAGGGAGAAACTGAATTCCTGGAGGCAAGCTGAAAGGGAGATAAGGGTGAGTGCCTTGGACTGACTGAGAACCACCTGATGTCCTGCAGACCCGGAGGCTGCCCTGATAGCTGAGGGGTTATATGCTGAATGGTCGTCAGAACCTGTTGAACCTACTTCAAACCACCATCGAAGCAGCAGGTGGTAGAAGAAATTCTGACTTAAAGGAGTCACATGTTTCAGTCCTAACTCAGGTATCATCTAGCTGGGTGGTCTCCTGCAAGGACTTCATCTCTCAGTGTCTGTTTCCTCTTCTGTGAGATGAAGGAGACAGATTTGATCGTTTTCCAAGTTCCCTTCCAACTCTATACATTTATGATGGGTTCTCTGACATGCCTTGAAACTATAAACCATTATAGAGGCTGTTTTACCAGAATTGGCAAAACCTAAGCCATTCCAGACCAATACTACTAAACACCCTTTCTACAAAGGGTGTGGGTTTTTTTTTTCAGTGATTTTTTTTGTTTGTTTTTTTTCTTGAGGTATCTTACATACAGGAAAGTGCTGAGACATTAAATGCACCAAATGATGAATTTATACAGAATTACATCCCTGTGTAGGCATCTCCCGGATCCAAGATATAGAAAATGTACTGTAACCCAGAAGGATTCCTGTGTTCCCTCCCAACTAACAACCCCTTAAGAAACAGCATCTCTCTATCCTCTATCACCATAGTTTGCTATTGCCTGTGGTTGTACTTTATATAATTAAAATCATACAGAATCGATCTTTTGTATCTAGCTTCTTTCAGTCAATATTCAGTTCTTCACATAAGAGTCCTTCACATAAATTTATATAGGAGTGGTTTATTGTATTTCATCACTGTGTGGTATTCTGTCATATGAATATACCACAATTCATTTATCCATTCTACTGTTGATGTATGTCTGCTTTTTTTCCTTATTGGGGACTATTATGAACAAAGATGTTATGAACATTCTTGTACACATTTATGTGGGGTTCACAGAGTGTACACGTTTAACCACATTTCATTCTGCCAAACTATTTTCCAAAGTTTTACCTATTTATCGTGCCATCAGCCATGAGTGTTCTGTTTGTTCATATCCTCTCTGACACTAAACGCGCAGGCTCAGCGCCATGGCTCACGGGCCCAGCCGCTCCGCGGCATGTGGGATCCTCCCTCCCGGACCGGGTAACGAACCCGTGTCCCCTGCATCGGCAGGCGGACTCTCAACCACTGTGCCACCAGGGAAGCCCTCTAGTTGCTTTTTTTCAGGTTTTATTGAGAAATGATTACGTACATCACTGTCTAAATTTAAGGTGTACAGCATGATGGTCTGATTTACGTATACTGTGAAATGATTATCACAGTAGGTCAGCTAACATCCATCTTCTCATATAGGTACAATAAAGAGAAAAGAAAGAAGAAAAGAATAAAGGAAAAAACTCTCCTTGTGATTAGAATTCTTAGGATTTTACTCTTAAGAACTTTCCTATATATCATACAGCACTGTTAGCTATAGGCATCATGTTGTATATTATGTCCCTTCCCCGTAGTTATCTTATAACTGGAAGTCTGTACCTTTTTACCACCTTCCTCCAGTTTCTCCTCCTCCCCACCTCTGCTGCAGGTAACCACAAGTCTGATCTCCCTTTCTATGAGTTTGTTTTTTTGTTTGTTTTTAGATTCCACTTATAGGTGAGATCATACAGTATTTGTCTTTCTCTATGATTTATTTCACTTAGCATAATGCCTTCAAGGTCCATCCATGTTGTCACAAATGGTCGGATTTCCTTTTTTCCATGGCTGAATTACATTCCATTATATACGTATATACCACAACTTCTTTATTTATTTATCCATCAATGGACAGTTAAGTTATTTCCATGTCTTAGCTATGAACATGGGGGTGAACAATGCTGCTGGTAATGTCATTGTGCAGGTAGGGTCTGCTATTATGGTCTATTTTGGGTGAGGCAACTGTTTGAGCTCTGAGGATGGGGATGGTGTATGAAAGTGTGTGCCACTGACTGAAAACAGATGGATACGACTGCTGGCTTGATTCCCTGCCCAAGTAAGTTGTAAGATGGGCTCTGCCGTTGCCTGAGTTCTGTGGTCAGGCTTACTAGATGGTCAGGACTGGGTACTATATTCAGTAGTAGATGGGGCTGTGAATTAGCTTCCCTGCCCTGATAGGGTAGCAGGCCAGGGCCCATTGCCTGTACAGCTCATTGTTTGGTGGCTCAAATCAGGCCTGACTGTGCACCTGGTCAGATGAGGCCACCAGCTTTGCTCAGCAGATGGGGGGGTGTCACTGGCTTTGCCCGGTGTTCAAGTGCCACTGTTCATAGAGCTGTTGAATGGGCCGTGTAGCTACCCATGTGCTGTGGTTAGGTTCTCTCAGACTGGCTGAAGGCTTTATTTAGAGATGAGTGGGACTACGAATTAGATTCCCTGCCCAGCCACAGCAGGAGAAACCTTTCTAAAACAGGTAAAGCTCTTCGTTTTCTTAATTCAAGCAGAACTGATCCACAAGTTCCCTGTCCAAACAGGGCCACTGGCTTTGCTCTACAAAGTATTGGCTCTGTCTGCCCTTCTCTTGGCTCGAGCCCTGCTGGGCTGCACAGCTTTCAGGTGTTTTGCCAGCCCTTCTGGTCAGATGGGGCCTGAAGACACTCTCCACAGTGGATGGGGCTAAGTCTGAGCCCCCTTGCCTGGCAGGGAGGGAAAGGGGCTGCTCCAGGTTACTTTCAATTTCTCAAGTCGGCTCCCCGGTTAGGAGGGGCAGGGAGCTACCCTCATCCTTGGCTATGAATTAACCCCCCTGCCTCTGTATAGCATGGGAAGCCTCCATGCCCAGTACTGGCTTTCTTTGCTCTGAGGGAGATCAGTTCTGCCTACCTGCCTCTCAGTTCCAGTGGTGCTGGGTGCACTTCTGGTCAGAAGGGGCCAAAAGACATTCTCCACTGTGGGTGGGGCCGTGACTCAGCACCTTGCCTGGGCATGGGCAAAGTGAACTTTAGGGCCTGCAAAACTCCTCATTTGAGGGTCCAAATCAGGTAGATCTGCACCCTTCTGAGTTTCCTGGTCTGAAAGTGCCCCCAACTTGGTCCTGCAGATGAGCAGAGCTGCTGGTTGGGATTATTACTTGGGTGCTGCACCTATGAACTCAGGCTAAGATCCATGTGCTGGCTGTTGGAGACCCCTCCCTCCCTCTGTCTCTCACAGTCAGATTCCCAATAGCTGGGTCCTGCAGATTTCCCTGCAGTCCTCGTGGTGCAAGATCAGAGTAGGGGCTTCCACAAAGTGACCCATAATGCTGTGGAAGCTGGTTGTCCCCAGTGAGTTCTCTTTTTCTGGTGGAGACCAGAGGCTCAAGGAAGACCTCCCTGCCTGGTGATGTGCGGATCTGGAGGAGGGGCAGTGTGATCAACGTGTAGTCACTTCTTTTACCATCTAATGAAGTCTTTTTTGGTCTTTGAGGTACAGGGGCTGCTCCAGTCTCATTCCCTCATTCTGGGATTCTCTCAGTGGTGTCTTGCTCTTGAAGAGATGTTAGTTGTCCTTCTTGTGAGGGGCAGCAAAGTCAGGAATGACCTATGTAGCCATCTTGGTGCTGTCACTCTGATCTCTCGCTTCTCTTAAAAAAAGCAGGCTATCCTGCAAACTCACCCTTTACCCTGCCAGGCAGCTATCATTTAGAGCTTAGCAGTGTTCCCCCACTTGCTGCCCCACCACCATCTTTTGGAGACTGAGTAATCCAGGACTTTGGGTTTTCTCTCACTTACATTTTCCCTGCCCTAAAGGCATTTACAACTGAGCTAGTGTTTCATTATGTTATATGTTCAGGTCCTTCTAATAATCTGATGGTCACATTATTTATTTGATAAGATGCCTTGAGATAGGCCATCTATTATTAGACATATAACTGACTTAACAACATTTCTTTTTTGTTAAATGATAGTTCACTCAATTCTTTTGATGTTTAGATTATAAAACACATCCTGGGCTTCCCTGGTGGCGCAGTGGTTGAGAATCTGCCTGCTAATGCAAGGGACACGGGTTCGAGCCCTGGTCTGGGAGGATCCCACATGCCGCGGAGCAACTAGGCCCGTGAGCCACAACTACTGAGCTTGCGCGTCTGGAGCCTGTGCTTTGCAACAAGAGAGGACGCGATAGTGAGAGGCCCGCACACCACGATGAAGAGTGGCCCCCACTTGCCACAGCTAGAGAAAGCCCTCGCCCAGAAATGAAGACCCAGCACAACAAAAATAAATAAATTAATTAATAAACTCCTACCCCCAACATCTTAAAAAATAATAATAATAAAAAATAATAAAACACATCCTGATTAGAAAAAAAGAAACTGAAAAAAATCTTACCCTTAATAAAATATATTTATCCATAATATAGAAGTGAGGACGTTTAAGTAGGAAAATAGCCTAGAAGGGTTGGCTAAGGAAGTCATGCAACTGTAGCTAGGAAGAAATTGCAGATCTTATGACTTCTGATTCTATGCTTTTACCAGAAACTTGCCTAAATACTTGGATAGACTTTTTTTCAACTTTATTGAGGTAGAATTGACAACTAAACTGTAAGATATTTAAAGTGTACAGTGTCATGATTTGGTATGCATATATATCGTGAAAGGAGTCCCCCCCCCATTGAGTTAATTACCATACCCACCATGGATAGGTACTTGAAAGCTGAAGTACAAAATCTGTTTTTAGAATTTAGGCTCTGTCATTTGTAGAACTTTCACAATTGTCATCAGAGCATATTGAAGTTTATTTTTCAGGTCTCTGATTTATAGCAGCCTCCAGATAGCAGAACATTTCTCATGTATTTAATAACAACTTTATTATGATTGTTAATATTTTAAGGTACTAAGAATGACATAAGAATTAAAAATATGCCAGCTTAAATTACAGACTTCGTGAGTAATCTTCCTGTACTGTGAAAATGATTTCCGAAGGAAACCAATGTGGATAAGCAATATGAAGACCAATTTGGGGATGCACTCAGGGAGAGAGAATACATCTTATTCACTATGGTAAAGGGAGGTGGTAATTGGTAGAAGATTAGATAAAGAAGAAGAGGCAACTAAACACAGGGAGCCATATGAGATACACAAAATGCAAAAATACAGAGCATAAACAGAGGGTATTACCTGGACCTAGGGAAATTCTTGTTAGGAGGAGTATTAAGAACTAAGTTTGTGCAAGAAGCTTGTGACTGAGTTAAGTTTATTGTCTGTATTACCGCGAAGTAACTTTTAAAAAGTCATAGAACATTTTTGGAATGAAAAAAGATGAATATGTTGAATAATGCAATCAAACAACAACCATGCAGTTAATGGACGATGTGAAAATCTGGTTTAAAAGACCTTGGTTCCAAAATGAATATAAGATGTCAGATATCACGTTAAAAGTCTTCGTGGTAATGAATGCATGTGTTTAGGTGTTTGTGAGAGAGTTACAGAGCAACAGAAGAGGAGGGGAAGGGGAAGGGAGAGAGGGAAGGGGGACAGGGGGCAGGAGAAGAGAGAAAGAGAGCACTTTCCCAACAATGACTGCACTGAGACAGTGACCACGAAATTCACAAAAAGGAGACATCATTTACAAGTTGCCCACCAGTCTAAAGGTATATTCCATCCCATGGGAGCACCCAGACATCTGCAGATGAGAAGAAAACCATGGCCTTTTTAAGCAAAATTAAGAGCCTGGACTTTGGAGTTAGGCAGATCTGGAATAAATCTCTGCTCTCTTGTTTATTAGCAGTGTGAAACTAAATGATTTTCTTAAACTTAGAGTCATCTTCAAGTTTTCCTATTTTCCAACATCCTGTAAATAAATTCATAATCCAATCCCTTGTCATCCCTCCAAGGCCACCCCCCCGCCCACCGCCGGCCAAATTACCCCTGCCTCCCTCCACCCTCAGCACTTGCCTGAATTGTTGCAGTACCTCTTATCCATACCCTGGCCTTTTCCTTTGCTTCTTTCCATCAATTCTCCTGCCATCAGGATGATTTTGTAAACACCTAAGTCACATGATGCATGCTTCTGCTCGAAGTCTGCTATTGGCATCCAGTTTCATTCAGTGTAAAATGTAAAATCCTCTCACGGACCTAAGAAACCTACATGATGTACACATATGAGCCCCACTCCCTTGCCATTTCTCTGATCTTGCCCTCTGCTGTGCTGCCCCATGCTGACTCTACTTATTCTAGTCACACTATAGTTCTTGCTATCCCTTGAACACCTCGATTATGTGCCTTCCTCAGGGCCTTTGCACTTGCTGCTTTGTCTCCTTGAATTATTCTTCCTCTAGTTATCTACACTGCTGGTATTTTCAGGTCATGACTCAAAGATCGCTCTCATAGTGATTCGCCTGATTTACCTGTATAAAATTTCAATTCCTGCCGTATTCCTCCTTTTTCTTGCTTTATTTTTGGCTAACACATATATATTTTAGCTGTTACTGTCTGTTCTGCCTCCACTGGAATAGGAGCACCATGAATGCACATCTTTGCTCACTGAGTATTACAGAGCCTAGAATAGTTCCTGGTACACAGTAGCATTTAAAATATTTATTGATGAGTAAATGAATAAAGGAATGAGCCACTCTCAACCATGGCATATGTCAGGGTAACCCACAAACGGTTAATGTAAAAAAGAAAAACATAAAATAATGTCTGTTAATTGTTTAGCATAGTACCCAGATATATTGGGTAAAATGAAATAGATCATTAAGACTAATTTAACCTTTTTAAACACTTTCTTATGTGTAGCTGCTAGAAAATTCAAAATTACATATGTGGTTTGTGTTATATTTCTATTGGACAGCACGGGCTTGGAACCTGTGAGATTCAACCTGAATTCCCTGATGGCGGAGATCCAGGTACATCATGTAATAGCAACCAGATCATATGGAAAGTCAAAAAAAGCAGAACTTGATAAAAGAAGAAGAGGAAGACTTGGAGGTAGGTCAGTCAGTTTGGAGGGTAAGCAGACGGCACATCAAAGCAAGGTAATATAAGGATGTTTACTAAAGGGATTATTTACAAAATTGTGGGCAGAAGGTAGAGATATCATAAGGGGATTTTCAGCATACAGATCTTCCCTGACTTACAACAGGGTCATGGCCTGATAGACCCAATGTAAGTCAAAAATATTGTAAGTCAGAAATGCATTTAATACAACTAACGTAAGGAACATCAGAGCTTAGCCTCACCTACCTAAAATGTGCTCAGTACACTTACGTTAGTCTACAGTTGGGGAAAATCATCTAACACCAAAGCCTAATTTATAATAAAGTATTGAATATCTCATGGAATTTATTGGATGATGTACTAAAAGTGAAAACCAGAATGGTTGTCTGGGTACTGAATGATTGTAAGTGTGTTAGATGTTTACCCTCGTGATCCCTGGCTGACTGGGAGCTGTGCTTACTGCCACTGCCCAGCATCAAGAGAGAGTATGGTACTGCATATTCCTAACTTGGGAAAAGATCAAAATTCAAAGTATGTTTTCTGCTGAATGTGTAAGGCTTTCCCACCATTGTAAAGTTACAAAATTATAAGTCACACTATTGTGAGTGGGGAACCATCTGCACTTAAGTCTGAAGGATTGAAGGGAAGGAGCTAGAACTAGAACCTGGAAGGAAAAGGGAGCCATGTAGGGAGGGTCAGTTGTTAAGAGCGGTTACCTCCCACTAAGGATCACGAC